>NC_042615.1:549549761-549851270 GCF_901001135.1 Rhinatrema bivittatum
CATCAAGCTAGGTGGAGAGAACGTTGCCCAAATCTCCTCTTGGAGTGAGTGTCCTCACTCCGGCGGCCAGCAAATCTTCACAAGAGACCACTGTTCTTTCCGTACGTCTCATGTGGAATGCGAAAGTGGCCCCCAACCTCCTACGCTCATACCTAATCCCCACCTCGAGTTACTAGGTGGCCCTCCCATAGGGATACAAATACTTGTCAAATCAAAGGGTTGTAGTTATTAGCCGCGATAGCAGCCGCGCTAACACTGCGGCTGTTTCGCCGCACACGATAAACTGGTTCCTGCTTTACATATGCTCCGCCCCAACTCCGCCCCCTGAACACCAAATTACTAATTTGCATTCGCAAATCGCGTTAACGGCTGTTAGCGCGATTTGCGAATTTATCGCACGCGGTAAACTGCTTGGAAAATGAGGCCCTTAGTCAATGTTGGAGTAATCACATCCTTTACCACCTTTAGGGTTTGGGAGGGATTTGTATTTATGTGCATACTTTTGCTTTTTTTTTTAAAGGGGGCATGCATTCCCCCCTCCCCCCCCCCCCCACCCCAAGAAAAAACGAATTGTACACACATCAGCAAGTATAATGGTATGCAGGTAGTTTGGTTGGTTTAACTTTCAAAGAGGAAGTACATATGTACTTTCTCTTTCCTTTGAACATTAGTGTAAAGTGTGTGGGTAGTTGTCTTTAAATCTATGCAGGCAGTTACAAAATTGTCCCCTTAATGTGCTAGGGCTTCCCTACTCCACCTTAAAACCGCTTCAAATGCTCCAGAACGCAGTAGCGAGGGTCATCACAAATGCCCAGAAATCAGCCCACATCACTCCCATCCTTAAAGACCTCCATTGGCTCCCCATCCCTTCACGTATCCTCTATAAAACACTCTCCATCATTCATAAATCCATCTATTGTCACAACTCCAACTGGCTTGACAAACCCTTCTGCCTCACACGCTCTAACTGACCCACCAGAGCAAACAACAAAGGAACCCTCCAGGTACCCTCTCTTAAAAAGGCACATCTCTCCTCTACAAAGGATCGTGCCATCTCCATTGCTGGTCCCATGCGATGGAACTCACTTCCCACCTTTCTTCGACTTGAGCCATGTACCACCAAATTCAAAAAGAAATTAAAGACATCTTTAAGCAGGCTTACCCAGATTAGACACTTACCTCCCTCATCCTTATGCTAACCCTCCTTTTGACCTGACCTTTCTATATAGCTTTTGTTACTACTTCATGTTACTTGCAGTACATTACTTGTTATTTGCATTATATTTCTCTTTGCTCTGTCTCCGGCTACTTCTCGGCCTCTCTCGGTTCATTGTCCCTCCCCAGCACCTGTTTTATGTACTTTCCACCTTTTAGTTCGGATGTAAACCGGTATGATGTTTCCCACTAATGTCGGTATATAAAAGCGTTAAATAAATAAAATAAATAAATACAGAGTTTCCCTATGAGATCATGGTGAGATTATCTGCAAAAAGCCCATTAAAAAACAACAAAACAAAAAAAACTCACCCCCACATCTCAGACTCCCAGCAGCAAATTATAAACTAGCTTGCTCTTGGGAGTCAGTTTGAGTGAGGAGACGGCAGATAAAGTACATTTTAAAAGATGAATATTTTGTAGGCTTATCATATCTATCCCAAAGGAAGGAGGCCCTAGCAGACACAAGAAATGTTCTGATTTATCAGAGGTTTTATCCTGCTATATGCCAGTAGGAAACATCTGTTCTGAATTGTACTCAAATTAAGCTGCTGAACCATTTTGTTTTCCCAGGTATTACTTCAGTTGTGTCACCTTTCTGCTGATACCGAACAGTCAGTACTACAACTAGAAGTTCTGGGTTTAGGCACAGAGCTTAACATAAGAACATTTGATATGACTGCAAATGCTTTCTTGAAAGAAATGTGTTTAAAATGTCCAGAGTATATGGGTAAGTTTATTAAGGTTATACATACAATTATCTGGTGGGGGTGGGTAGATCCTTTTCCCCTGACATGCCTCACATTCAGGCCAATACATTAAAGTGCGGCCGCGGTTACCCTGCTTCTAACCCGCTTTCTACTCACAATTTGGCCGCGTTAGTCCAACCTGCGATTCACTATCCCTTTTAACCCATCCTTACTGCCTCTTTAAATCAACGGGTAACCCTTTCCGCCCGCAGCATGTATATGAGATGTAAACGATCGGATTAGCTATTCCCTCCCATACAGTAACGCGCGCCCCGATTATCATTTTTTAAACCTGCAGTTTTGCCATGCGTTTAACCTGCTAATTTACTGCCTACCCCTACCCCTGCGTTAGTGTGGAGAGTCAGGCAAGCCGAGACGAAATTTCACAGGCCACGGAGCAGCCCCAGCAAGCCCCGCTTCACTGCCTGACCCCCTAACTCCCCGGGACAAGACCGAAGTGAATCGGGCAAACTTTCCGCCAGCCCCCACTCACCTGCCCTGGCCGCGTCCATGGGTGCCGATCTCCCGCGCTGACAGCTTCGGAGCAGCCCCAGTCCTCTCTCCCCTCCTCCTGGGGACAGACGGTGGCGAGAGCGGCTTCAGCAGCCCGGGACGGATAGCGCCTATACAGTAAAATGGATTGCGCATTGGACGCGCGCTGGATGCGGCTTGCATTTGCATGACATTTAAATACAGTATCGAGCGGTATGTGATCCAGACTGTGCGTGCGGCAAACGCGGGTGCGCCCGGCACTAACACACCTCTTTCTACTGCACCTTACTGTATCGGCCTGTTTGTATAGTGATGTACTATTCAATTAAGAGGTCAGTATTAAAAAGGGAATGTCCATTTAACTTTTGAAGTTAGATGAACAAATTTCAAGGTCTGAATATCCTGTCCTGCAAGTGGTTAAATTTTAATCAGATAGGTCATTCCGTGGTTAAAATTTAGTCAAGTGAAAATAAGAGGATGGCATGAGGTAATTCTGGGAACATGGAATTTATTTGGCTTACTCTGCTCAGAAAAATTGCAGGCCTAAACTGAGCCAGATAAACCCTCCAAAAATGAGCAGTGGGTCATCCTGCCCCTCCTGCTCCCCAATATGAATAAAAAAATGTGTGGCCAAGCATCCCCCCCTCCCCCCCCGCAACTGGTCAGATGCTAGTTTCGGGGATTTTTGCAAATATTCAGTAAGCCAGTGAGCAACAGCGTTACCCAGATAACTTTACTGAGGTAAGATTAACAAGAATATTCGGACTGGGCAGTTACTAACTGTAAACTTTTAACTGGTTAACTATTCCTGCTCACAGACGTTTTGAATATTGACCTGTTAGTTATCAGTGATATTGGATAAAGGTCAACAGGTGTTCCAAAAAGTCTGGCCAGAAGTCACCTCATGATGAGTGACCTCTCCGAACAGCACAGTGCAGTTCATGTACAGATACTGATTACAAATATAGCACCAGGCAAAGATGTGAATAATTATATTGAGCTTCAAACATATTTTCAGAAAACATATGCAAGGAATGCTATTCTGTACACCCTAACCTTTGTTTTGGCCATTGGCTTTAGCTAGCTGAGGAAGCTACTAGTAAGTTGTGTTGAATGATATCTCCATCCTTTAAAAGGTAGTATGAGATTCCCCTGTGTGGACCTAGAAATCATTTCCCTGCTGTTTTCACTTAGCTAGGAAATAAAATATTGGAGAAATATAAAAACTGAAATACATTCAGTTGGGACAGTTAAAAATTCAAGCTGTGGTGAAAGCTGCAGAAATTTATGGGAGTCTCTGAAGAAGAGCAATTTACCTGAGTTGCACAAGTGGGTCATGTGACCATACTTTCTCCCAGGACAAGCAGGATGGTAGTCCTCACATATGGGTGACATCACAGGATGGAGCCCAATCACAGAACACTTTTGTCAAAGTTTCCAGAACTTTGACTGGCCCCTACTGGGCATGCCCAGCATGGTACTAACCCTGCAGCCAGCAGGGGTCCCCCTTCAGTCTTCTTTTTTCCGCGCAGCAGTAGCCTCGCAGTAAAGGAGCTCTGCAGAGATTCCTGACAGGAATTTTCCTCATGGAATTGCTAAAATTAATTTGCCTCACAGGGATCCCTCCTTTAACTTTTTTCAGACTTTGACTGGCCTCCGGTAAGTTTTTACCCGTTTTCCGTTGATTACCGTCAAGCTTGGCCCTCGCGGCCTACTGGCCGTCGACCGTATTGCAGCTCGATTTTTTCTATGGCCATGGCGTCGGGGTTCCGTTGGTGCCCGGACTGTACTCGCACCATGTCTATTACAGACCCTCATAAAGTTTGTGTAATGTGTCTCAGACGAGAGCACGATGTCTTGACCTGCACCAAATGTGCCCTAATGACACCTAAAGGTTGCAAGGCCAGAATGGAGAAGATGGAACTTCTCTTCCATGCTCAGACCCCGACTCAGTCCATTGCATCGATGTCGTCTGAACCGGCACGTCAACTTCACGCCAGCATCGACCACCAACCGGTGACAGTCTGGCATCAACGACTTCTTGGCCTTCGACACCCTCTACTCCCCCTCAGGACCGAGGGGATCGTAGGGAGAAACATTGCCATCGGCACCGAAAGACTCGGACCATTGAGGGAGCGAAACCATCAACCTCGCCATCGTCCAAGCCGCCGTCGAAGAAACCCCATCCAGAAAAGGCACTGACCTTTTCGGTGACCGGGTCACCGAGGCAACCCTCGCCAGATAGGGCATCAGGAGCCGCGACTCCGCTTTTAACGGTGGTCCCTCCGGCTATGCCTCTACCTTCTTCTGTTCCGGAGCCGGGGCTGCTTGCTCCAGGTCTCTGAGAAGAACTGGACCGGATGGTTCAGGAGGCCATCGACAAGGCAGTGCAATGACTTCAGGTTCCTCCGGTACCGATTGCGGAACCGACCATCGACCCGATTCCAGCAGTATTGGCACTGCTGCTGTCCAGGATGGAAGTGCTTATGGCTGCTTTTCCACCGATGGACCCCGGGTCACCGATGGCTCCGGTGCCCTCCCCTTTTACACTGTCATCGGGAGGAAGAACACCGTTCCGCATCCCTCCATCGGGAGTTCTGCCTCAGCCATTGAGACCGATTCAGCCATCCCCACCGATTCCATCGGTGCCGATACGTCCATCAGCGCCATCGAGCCATCCATCGATGCCCTCGATGCCTGCGCTGGGGCCTTCGATGCCTTCATCAGTGCCTCCGGTTATTCCTTCGATGCCTTCGGAGCCTAGACCGGGGCCTTCAGGTATCCAACCACGCCGTCCCCCTCTAGTTCCTAGAGGGACAGGTGCTGATCCGTATGATGCCTGGACTGATGACTCCTCACCAGACACTGATGATTTACCATCTCCACCTTCACCCACTGAGAGTAGGGAAGCGTTCTCCTCCAGAGGACCTCTTTCATAAATTTTGTGAAGGAAATGTCTGAATTGGTTCCCTTCCAGTTACAGACTGAACAGGATGATCGACATCAAATGATGGAGTTACTATAATTCCTGGATGCCCCCAAGGAAATAACCTCCATCCCTTTCCACTAAGTTCTTCTGGACCTCCTCAAGAAGAACTGGGAACATCCTGGCTCTACTGCTCCAGTCCACAGAAAAGCTGACACTACCTATTTGGTGCAGTCAGCTCCAGGCTTCCAGAAGCCTCAATTGGATCACCAGTCTGTGGTGATTGAATCTGCGCAAAAGAGAGCAAAAAGGTCAAAACCTCACACTTCCTTTCCCCCTGGAAAGGAACAGAAGTTTTTAGATGCCATCGGTCACTGAGTCTTCCAAGGATCAATGCTGATCTCCCGAATTGCCGCTTATCAGCTTTATATGACCCAATATAATAGGGTCATTTTTAAGCAGATCCAAGACTTGACAGACTCTGTGCCTCAGTCACTTCTAGAATAACTTCAAACCCTAATTAACAAAGGCTTTGAGGCAGGCAAACATGAGATCAGATCATGTTATGACATCTTTGACACTGCAACCAGAATATCTGCAGCTGCTATTTCAGCGAGACGATGGGCTTGGCTCAAGTCTTCAGACCTTCGCACTGAAGTCCAGGACAGATTGTCCGACCTCCTCTGTGTAGGGGACAATCTCTTTGGCAAGCAGATTCAGAAGACAGTGGCTGAATTAAAGGATGATCATGAGACTGTAAGACAGCTCTCTCTGATACCTTCGGACTATCCTACCAAATAGCCTTTCCGGAAGGACTCTAAGAAGCCATTCTTCAGACCAAAGAAATCCTACCCGTCGCCAGCCAGATCCCGTTCTACGAGACCATTTGTCAAAGCACAGTCTCGTCAGACCCAGAAACAAAAGCCACAAACAGCCCCCCAGCCGGGCCCTGCTTCTGGCTTTTGACTCTCGTATAGAGAGCAGCAGCCAGCTTCCGTTACCCCACATACCAGTGGGAGGTCGATTGTGCCATTTCAACAACAGGTGGCACTCAATCACCTCAGACCAGTGGATTCTAGTGATTATAGTTCAAGGATATCATCTCAATTTTCTCTCCATCCCGCCAGATTCCCCACCTCTAATGATGTGGAAAACATCTGACCATTCACTCTCCTGGAGCAGGATGTCTCCTGCCTACTCCAGTCCGCAGCAATAGAACCAGTGCCATTCCCTCAGCAAGGCCTAGGGTTCTATTCCCGGTACTTTCTAATACCCAAAAAATTGGGAGGCGTTCGTCCAATTCTGGATCTACGAGCGCTAAACAAGTTCCTCCATAGAGAAAAGTTCAAGATGGTAACCTTGGGCTCTCTTCTTCCTCTTCTACAAAGAAGAGGCTGGCTCTGCTCTCTAGACCTTCAGGACACATACACTCATATCGCAATTATTCCATCTCATCGCCAATACCTGAGGTTTCTAATAGGCCAAAAGCACTATCAGTACCGAGTGCTTCTATTCGGCCTTCCATCTGTACCAAGAGTCTTCACAAAATGCTTCGTCGTAGTTGTAGCTTTCCTCAGGACTCAAGGTGTTCACATCTACCCCTACCTAGACGATTGGTTAATCAAGGCTCCGACTCAGCAAGCTGCTCTGTCATCCCTCAATCTAACCTTACACACCCTCATTTCGCTCTGATTTCTCGTCAATTACGACAAATCCTGCTTAGTCCCATCTCAAACCTTATCATTCATTGGAGCAGACTTGGACACCTTGCAAACAAAGGCTTTTCTGCCTCGACAATGAGCTCTCACTCTCGTGTCTCTTGCACACCAGCTGCAGTCTCAGCACTCCGTGACTGCACGCCACTTTCTCATCCTCCTGGGACACATGGCGATCTCAGTTCAAGTCACACCAATGGCCCATTTGGCCATGAGAGTCATGCAGTGGACTCTAAGGTCACAGTGGCTCAATCCATTCAGCCTCTGTCGACCAATCTTCTACAGGGCTTGCCCTTTCAGGCGCCAGACCCTCAAATAATTCTCACCACCGATGCTTCCAACTTCGGATGGGAAGCCCACATGGCTGATCTGCAGACACAAGGTTCTTGGTCTCCAGAGGAAGCCAAACACCAAATAAATTTCCTAGAGCTGCGAGCAATCAGATATGCTGTCAGGTATTTCAAGATTGCCTCTCCAATCAAGTCATCCTGATCCAGACGGACAACCAGGTGGCCATGTGGTACATCAGGCTCCTACCTTCTGTGTCAGAAAGCTGCACAGATATGGGTGGAGGCCTTCTCCCACTTGGTGTACCTCAGAGCCATTTGGTTGCCGGGAGTGGACATGTGTTGGCAGACAAGTTGAGTCGCACTTTTCAACCACACGAATGGTCTCTCAACCCTTCAGTAGCGAACTCCTTCTTCCAGCAGTGGGGATATCCTCAGATAGACCTCTTTGCATCACCCCAGAATCACAAAGTAGGCAATTTCTGCTCTCTCACTCGCAGCCAACATTATCCACCAAGAGACGCATTTTCCCTCTCATGGGCAACCGGTCTCCTATACGCCTTCCCTCCACTTCCACTTCTCTCGAAGACTCTTGTGAAGTTACGTCAGGACAAGGAAACCATGATCCTGATAGCACCCCACTGGCCGCGCCAAGTGTGGTTTCCAATAATTTAGGATCTCTCAATTTGCAGGCACATTCCTAGGAACAGACTCGCTCCTAATCACTCAAAACGAGTGCCTTCACCACCCCAATCTTCAAGCCTTGTCCCTGATGGCATGGATGTTGAAAGGTTAATCCTTCAACCACTTAACCTTTCTGACCCAGTTTTCCGTGTCCTGATCGCTTCACGGAAGCCTTCCACGAGAAAGTCTTACTCTTACAAATGGAACAGATTGACATCATTGTGCTCTTCTCAGGCCCTTGACCCTTTTACCTGTCCAATTCCGAAGTTTCTGGACTACCTCTGGCACTTGTCAGAGTCAGGTCTAAAAACTGCCTGCATCAGAATGCACGTCAGTGCGGTAGCCGCCTTCCATAAAGGTGTCGGGGATGTGCCTTTATCAGTACAACCCCTTGTCACACGATTTCTGAAGGGCTTGCTCCACCTCAATCCTCCACTGCATCCTCCGGCCCCTTCTTGGGACCTTAACCTGGTTTTGGGTCGGCTCATGAAACCACCATTTGAGCCTCTTCACTCTTATGAACTTCGATATCTTACATGGAAAGTGATTTTCCTTTTGGCAATCACTTCAGCTCACAGAGTTAGTGAATTACAGGCCCTAGTTACCTATCCGCCTTACACTAAACTTCTGCAGGACCGGGCAGTACTCCGCCCTCACCCTAAATTTTTACCTAAGGTAGTTTCAGATTTTCATTTAAATCAATCCATCATACTACCTACCTTTTTTCCCAGGCCCCATTCCAACCCAGGAGAGCAGGCTCTGCATACCCTTGACTATAAACGGGCTCTAGCATTCTACCTAGACCGTACAGCTGCCCACAGGAAAAGCACTCAATTGTTCGTCTCTTTCCATCCTAACAAATTAGGGCAGCCTGTGGGTAAGCAAACTCTCTCCTTCTGGTTGGCGGACTGCATATCCTTTTGCTATCAGCAAGCGAGCATTCCATTTCAAGACCATGTTAAAGCACACTCTGTGAGGGCCATGGCGACTTCAGTAGCACACCTAGATAAGTGCTGCTTCCTGACATTTGCAGGGTTGCCACTTGGAGTTCTCTCCACACCTTTGCAGCCCACTATTGCTTGGACAAAGCCGGGAGACAAGATTCCATCTTTGGCCAGTCTGTCCTTCATAACCTATTTACCACATGACGTACCAACACCCTTCCGCCTGCCTGGTGGGGTTCAGGATGCCCTCTACCAAATTCCGCCCCAGTTGTTGTTCCTGTTGCACGCCTTTGGCTACATTTGGTGCATGTTCGGACATCCTCAGCTCGGTACTCACCCATATGTGAGGACTACCATCCTGCTTGTCCTGTGAGAAAGCAAATGTTGCTTACCTATAACAGGTGTTCTCATAGGACAGCAGGATGTTAGTCCTCACGAAACCCACCCGCGGTGTTGGGTTCGTAACGTTTTATTATTTTATTTTTCGGCACTGCCTGTAGCTTTTAAATAAGACTGAAGGGGGACCCCTGCTGGCTGCAGGGTTAGTGCCATGCTGGGCATGCCCAGTAGGGGCCAGTCAAAGTTCTGGAAACGTTGACAAAAGTGTTCTGTGATTGGGCTCCATCCTGTGATGTCACCCATATGTGAGGACTAACATCCTGCTGTCCTGTGAGAACACCTGTTACAGGTAAGCAACATTTGCTTTCTACCAGACTTCAGTTTCTTCTCCATGGATAAGCAGGACAAATCAGCCACATGTCTGGACAACGACATCCAGTGGTGCGAAGGACAGAATGTTTGCTACCTAAAATAGTAGGGAACATGAATGGCTTTACAATGGGCACTGTTTAACTGATTTTTTTATTTTTAGTAACTCTCCGTATGCTGTTACAATTCCACCAACAAATTTGTTTTACAGTTTACTAGAGGATTATGATGTCTGGCATAAAACTAACCCCTCCTGTATTTTGAGATTCTTTTCCAAAGATTTAGAAAGTTCTTTTTGTGGGGATCTCTTACTCTCTAAAGTCCCTTGTTCAACAAACAGTAGTACTTTTTTTTTTTTTTTTTCAAACAGTTTTTATTGGAGAACACCAAGTATATTCTTATACTGCAATGTGGAAAATTGAACAGAACTTTTAAAATGACCAGCAAAAGATTCATATAATGTATTCCCCAATCTTTAGATTATTTCCCAGTTCCCTTCCTCTCCAAGTACAGCCACATCACTGAAAGCTTGATACATTCAGAAACAATGATTCAGATATCCATAATTTGTTTGAAATTAAACTCCTTTTTCTTGCTATTTTAAAAGCTATTCTCTTCTTGTTTTCTCTTTTTAAGATGATGAAAATAAACCAGTTTATATCGTTACAACACTGGATAACTCTACTGATGATCTTCTCACGCTGGATTACACAAAGGTTAGAAGAAATACAATGAAGCATTTCATTAGTATATGTTCTTATAATCCAAATGTAATCTCTTCAGATATTTTACAAGTAAGAAGTTGAAGTGTTCATATCATGGGCTGTGGTGCAATTTTCAGATTATTTGGTTTGGCACAAAATCTATGGGTGGACTTTGCACCAGATTTCACATGTGTTAAATATGCACATATGTTCCCTTAGAAACTTGCTATAGGTACAAAGTACCTGAAGACCTTTACACCTGCTTTTTGTATGGGAAGATTTTCTATTGAAAATAGAATGCAAAGACTAGAAAATGCAAGCTACGTTATTTTCTGATCTTGCCCAAAACATCTCCCTGGAAGGCAATTTTTGGGCAGTCAATTTTTGCTGGTTACCTGCATAAATGGCTTTGAAAATTATCCTTTGTATGTTTTTAATATTCTCATGATATACCATAATAGAAATTCATGCACGGGTTGCATGATGGCAGTAAGGTGGAGTCCTATTGATCATGAAGTGACACACCCAGTGGCCATGATTTCAGGGTTCTGGAAGGAGCCCTGGTGCTTGATACCCAACTAAGAACTGTTATTCACTCTAATGGTTTCTAGATCAGTTGGGAGAGAATATAAATAGGTGAAAAAAATCATTGGGTAATTGTGACTGAAGGCTTAGTGTGCTGGATCCCTGATCTGTTTCCTTTTTCCAATTGAACTGGAAGCCAAAAGGAGCAGAGGAAATTGCCGATTCCCCTCGCCCCAAAATGAATTGCATATACTTAATGTGTTTCCCTGTAGATGGTGGAAATTACTCAAATGTAACTTTGTTTTCCCCCCTTTTTTTTTTTTTTTTTTTTTTAACAAATATCGCACAGGCTAATGTTAATGGTCCAGAATTCAAAACCACTTATAAGAATGTTGAACAGCTGATAAAGGTTGGTGTCAGTAAAACCTGTTTTGCAAATTATCATACCTATTCTATATTTTCCGATTTTTTGAAAATTGATCCTATTTGGTATATAAATTCTTTCTTTAGGTGAACTTCTCTTCCCTAGATGTCAATTTACATACGGAAGCATTGCTGAGTGCCATGAACTTCTTAAATAATCTTGTTCCAAAATCAGAGAATACAGTAGCTACTGTAGAGCAGGTACAGGAAATTGAAGAGGAGAAAAAGGAAGAAGCATACAAGAAAATAATAAGTAAGCTTTGCACTAAAGACTTTCTCTAACTTAAGTTTATATTTTTATAATGTACTCTCTTTCAATACCAAGAAGAATTTGTAGTGTTGCTTTCCTATAAACATGATTGGAGAAATTACTTACCTGATAATTTCATTTTCCTTAGTGTAGATAGATGGACTCAGGACCAATGGGTATAGTGTACTCCTGATAGTAGTTGGGAGACGGAGTCAGATTTCAAGCGTTCGTCAGCCTACACATACCCATGCAGGAAGCTTAGCTATTCAGTATTCTCCTCGAAAAGCAATGGTGGATATATGTGTGCTCTAATAACTTGATTAACTAGGACTGGTTCAACTGATTTCCAATTGGAGACCGCCAGTGCACTCAACTGAAAAACACTGACACCCGGCAACTATGGGTGTCTTGAACTAGGGGTAATACCTGGCTTACCCGTGCTTGTCTTGCTCTCGGGGATTGTCACCCAAGGTTTCCAGATTTTGCGGCAGCCGTGGGCGGGATGCTGAGTCCATCTGTCTACACTAAGGAAAACGAAATTATCAGGTAAGTAATTTCTCCATTTCCTAGTGTGTAGCAGATGGACTCAAGACCAATGGGATGTTCAAAAGCTACTCCCACTTAGTACTGCCCTTGCAAATGATGTGTCCTCCCGGGCCTAGACATCCAGGCGGTAGAACCTAGAAGAAGGTATGTATGGAGGACCACGTCGCCGCCCAACAGATCTCAGCAGATGACAGCATCTTGGTTTCAGCCCAGGACACTGCCCTGGGCCCTTGTAGAATATGCCTTGACTTGTAGAGACGGAGGCTTCCCTGCCTCTACGTAGGCCGTCTTGATTATTTCTTTAATCCAGTGGGCTATGGTTGCCCGCGAGGTCGCTTCCCCTTGTCTCTTCCCGCTGTGAAAGACGAATAGGTGGTCCGTCTTTCGTACGGATTCCGATCTTTCCAAGTATCGGACTAGGAGTCTGCCAACGTTTAGATGGCGAAGACGCCATGAGTTTTCCAAGCCCTTATGTTCATCTGGAGATGGTAGAGATATGGTTTGGTTTAGATGAAATTGAGAAACCACCTTCGGAAGAAAAGAGGGGACGGTGCGTAGTTGTATGGATCCCGGTGTGAACCTGAGGAACTGTTCTCGACAGGATAGGGCTTGAAGCTCGGAGATGCGATGGGCTGAACATATTGCCACTAGGAATGCAGTCTTCAAGGTCAGTAGCCGTAGAGACAAGACCGCGAGTAGGTCTGAAGGAAGCTCCCACTAGGAAGTCTAGTACTAGATTGAGATTCCATAGGGAAACCGGCCACTTTAAGGGTGGTCGGATTTGTTTGACCCCTCTCAGGAAGCGGGAAACATCTGGATGGGTTGATAAGTGATACCATCCACTTTGGCTCTAAAGCAGTCCAGCGCGGCCACCTGAACCTTGAGGGAGTTGAGAGACAACCCCTTCTTCAAGCCAACAGAAGAGGAGGTGGATTACTAGTAATAGTAAAATCCTCTCTCTCCCCTCATAAGAAAACTCTTACTTTTAACGATCCAAATATAGAAACTCTATTGATCAGCACAAAGATAATAAACCTTTGTTTAATATACAGCCCTCCTGGGAACCTTGCTAATAACCTTTCCAATTTCCTTGAAATAATCACTACCCTACCCTGCAACTTAGAACAGACCGTAATTGCAGGAGACTTTAATTTGCATTTTAACAATCAACAACACCAATCTTCAACTACTAATCTTATAGAAGCTATGTCAGGCTTAAACTTCACCCCTCTTATAGACGTTCCAACACACAGACAAGGCAATACCTTAGATCAAGTTTTCATTAATCCTTCTTTTCTTAATCCAAAACTTGATATCACCCCAATACCATGGTCATATCACTACTTAATAAAAGTCACAGGGAAAATAAAACCTTTAAATACACACATAAATGATCAAAAGACCCACTCAGAATTGCGACGAAAGAAACTAAATACAGAAACTTTCATAAACACATTGATTCCAAAAATCAATCAAAATCCTCACACACAAATTAATAACATGGTAAACTATTGGAATGACTGCATAACAGAAACTCTGGACATTATTGCTCCTCTAGAAATGGTTAATAACACCAACAAGAAAACATCGTCATGGTATACCGAATCCCTCAAAACAATAAAACGCAAGTTACAGAACCTGGAACGAAGATGGAGAAAGAACCCTCGACCGGAAAGAAAACAAGAATATTTTACATTGCTTCAAAAATACAAAAAAGAAATAATAAAAACCAAAAAATCCTATTACGCGACCCAACTGAAAAAAGCATACGGAAACCCAAAAATTCTATTCACCATAGTACGAGAATTAACAACTATATCAGAACCACCTGCTATGATAACAAATGATCTCTGTAATAAAATAGCACAATTCTTCACAAAGAAAATTGAGACAATCTCTTCAGAATTTAAACACCTCCCACTGCCAAAATCACTCATCCCAATCTGTGCCTGTAACTTCTCAGAATTCACAAACATAAATGACGCAACAATCATAAATATACTTACCAAATCTAAACCATCAAAAAGCCCTTTTAACCCGTGTTCAGGATCCATACTCAAATCAAGTAAAGAACGCATTGCTCCTTTCATATCTCAAATAGTAAATGCATCTTTATCCCAAGGAATCTTTCCCGACTCCCTGAAAAAAACATCAGTTACCCCTATACCAAAAAAGAAAAATCAAGATCCTTTAAACTTATCAAATTACCATCCAATTGCCACATTAACATCCATCGCAAAAATAATTGAATCCGTTGTACTTCATCAAATTTCATCGTACATTGAAGAAAATAACATTCTTCATCAAAACCAACACGGATTCAGGAAAGGACACAGCACTGAATCCCTTCTCATATCTGTTTTTGACACCATCATCAGAGGATTTGATGCAAACGTAAACTACATACTGGTAATGATAGATACTTTAAATCATACCATACTCCTGTCTAACCTACAGCAAATTGGGATCACAAATACAGCTTTACAATGGTTTACATCATTTCTACAAAACCGTCCACAGAGAATATCCTTAGGAAAATCAAAATCTGACTGGTACACAACTAACACGGGTGTCCCACAAGGCTCATCCTTATCTGCATTACTTTTTAATATCTATCTCTTACCCCTTTGTCGACTTCTAGATGGTTTAAACTTAAATTTCAAACTTTACGCAGACGATATCCAATTTATCTTATCTTTCACTGAAACATGGCCCAAAACACTTTCACTACTCCAAATCTATCTAGAAACAATAAAAACCTGGTTAGCTCACAATCGACTCAAACTGAACGCAGCGATTGTGAGTCACTCAGGCTGACTAACTAAGTGTGAAGATTGTGTGTTTTGTGAATAGGTACTATTGTGTATTTGTGAATAGGTGCTATTCTTTGTTAATCAGCACAGCAGTGAGTCACTCAGGAAATCTAACTGAAAGGTCACGCAGGAAATCTAACTGAAGTGTACATCTCCTAAGGGATTATTTTGCACTAATTTACTTTAGAAGCACATTATAAATTAGAAGGAAAGAGCTCAGTAACCCACATTCCAGTGGAAACACTGAGAGGAGAGGATCACCTTGCTGGTGGCTGAAAGGAATCAGTAAGTTTTTGCTTGGGACATTGACATTGACTTTTTTAAAAGTATTGGGGCAAAGTTAACTATTTGGGAATATTATTTAGTGTGTTTGTGTGTTTGTGCCTTTAATAGTCAGTCAGTGAATAAAACAAGTTAGACTGTTTGCATTTTTAAATAGTCAGTCAATAAGGTAGCAGTAGGTAGGCAGTGAATACACAAGTTAGACTGTATTTTTAGTCAGTCAATAAGGTAGCAGTAGGTAGGCAGTGAATACACAAGTTAGACTGTTTGTATTTTTAGTCAGTCAATAAGGTAGCAGTAGGTTGGCAGTGAATAAATAAACAAGTTAGACTGTTTGTATTTAGTCAGTCAATAAGGTAGCAGTAGGTAGTGTGTTTATTTTTTAAAAGTCTGCCTGACTATTAAAGTGTCCTCCAGACTTTTAAAGAGCTAAGTGTTTTATTTAATAAATAACTGAGTACATTGTATTGAAAACAAAAAAAAAACACACAAAAAAAAAACCCCCCACAAAAAAGTAGCCAGAAGCTAGAAATAAGCTAGGAGCAGTATATACCAAAGTAAAAAAGTTGAATAGTTCAGCTCAGTTACTCACCTTGGAAAGGTGTTGAGGTAGTGTGATTAGGTTTGAATAGGGAACAACATTTGTTAATCAAGGGAGCTGTGAGTCACTCAGGCTGACTAACTAAAGTTAGACTGTTTGTAATTCCCAACCCTCCCACCCCCCCCCCCCCCCCCCCCCCCCCCAAGCTCATCCCTTAATTTATAGGCAGGTGCCACTTGCACAAAAAAAACCCCCCAAAAAAAAACCCCATCAACAAAAACTTTATTGAGAATTCGATCAGACCCCAGTAGGCCACTACCAGACATATAGTGAATTCACTAATACATTTAAAGGAACTTAGACACATTCCTACTCCCATAGCAACCTAAAACTTAACTAGGAACTGATAAAAATTGAGATGAAGGCAGCAGTCCAGCAGCAAGAGGGGGGCTTCCCAGTCTTTTGCATCGAGTGTCACATGTATGATTTTTTTACCCACCGGTGAGAAGTTGTACATGTGCATGCAATGCAAAGAGCTCCTGGCTCTCAGAGAACGAGTCCGATCTCTGGAGGCTAGAGTGGCAGACCTGGAGGAGCTGAGGGAGACAGAGAGGTATATAGATGAGACCTTCAGGGACATAGTAGTCCAGTCCCAACTTCAGACTGGCAGCCGTGGTGCTGCCTTGGAGGAAGAAGGTCTCATAATGGGAGAGCACCAACCAGATGTAGCAGGAAAGGATCCTGTAGCAAGGACTTGCTCTCTAGGTGATGCATTGTCCTTTCGCACTGAGGATATCTCCCCAAGGCCTACTGCCCAGGAGGGAAGGGTTAGGTCGGCCGTCATAGTTGGTGATTCGATTATTAGGAATGTAGATAGCTGGGTGGCGGGTGGGCGTGAGGATCGCCTGGTAACATGCCTACCTGGTGCGAAGGTGGCGGACCTCACGCGTCACCTAGATAGGATTTTAGACAGTGCTAGGGAGGAGCCGGCTGTCGTGGTACACGTGGGCACCAACGACATAGGAAAATGTGGGAGGGAGGTTCTGGAAGCCAAATTTAGGCTCTTAGGTAGAAAGATTAAATCCAGAACCTCCAGGGTAGCATTCTCTGAAATGCTCCCTGTTCCACGCGCAGGTCACCAGAGGCAGGCAGAGCTCCGGAGTCTCAATGCGTGGATGAGACGATGGTGCAAGGAAGAGGGATTCAGTTTTGTTAGGAACTGGGGAACCTTTTGGGGAAGGGGGAGTCTCTTCCGAAGGGATGGGCTCCACCTTAACCAGGGTGGAACTAGACTGCTGGCGCTAACCTTTAAAAAGGAGATAGAGCAGCTTTTAAACTAGAACAAAGGGGAAAGCCGACAGTCGCTCAGCAGCACATGGTTCGGAGAGATGTATCTTTAAAGGATACTAATGATGCATTAGAATTAGGGCATCCCGACAGTGAGGTTCCAATAATTAGAAAAGTAGTCCAAGTGCCTGTAACTAAAAACTCACCTGAGCTAAAAAATTCTAACTTATCCCTATCAATTAAAAAGCAGAATAAAAATACAATCAAAAAACAAACTTTGAAATGTTTGTATGCTAATGCCAGAAGTCTAAGAAGTAAGATGGGAGAATTAGAATGTATAGCAGTAAATGATGACATAGACTTAATTGGCATCTCAGAGACATGGTGGAAAGAGGATAACCAATGGGACAGTGCTATACCGGGGTACAAATTATATCGCAATGACAGAGAGGAGCAGTCGGGAGGAGGTGTGGCGCTTTATGTCCGGGATGGCATAGAGTCCAACAGGATAAACATCCTGCATGAGACTAAATACAAAATTGAATCTTTATGGGTAGAAATCCCTTGTGTATCAGGGAAGACTACAGTGATAGGGGTATACTACCGTCCACCTGGTCAAGATGGTGAGATGGACAGTGAAATGCTAAGAGAAATTAGGGAAGCTAACCAAATTGGTAGTGCAGTAATAATGGGAGACTTCAATTACCCCAATATAGACTGGGTAAATGTATCATCGGGTCACGCTAGAGAGATAACGTTCCTGGATGGAATAAATGATAGCTTTATGGAGCAATTGGTTCAGGAACCGACGAGAGAGGGAGCAATTTTAGATCTAATTCTCAGTGGAGCACAGGACTTGGTGAGAGAGGTAACGGTGGTGGGGCCGCTTGGCAATAGTGATCATAATATGATCAAATTTGATTTAATGACTGGAAAAGGAACAGTGTGCAAATCCAAGGCTCTCGTGCTAAACTTTCAAAAGGGAAACTTTGATAAAATGAGAAAAATTGTTAGAAAAAAACTGAAAGGAGCAGCTACAAAAGTAAAAAATGTCCAAGAGGCGTAGTCATTGTTAAAAAATACCATTCTAGAAGCACAGTCCAGATGTATTCCACACATTAAGAAAGGTGGAAAGAAGGCAAAACGATTACCGGCATGGTTAAAAGGGGAGGTGAAAGAAGCTATTTTAGCCAAAAGATCTTCATTCAAAAATTGGAAGAAGGATCCAACAGAAGAAAATAGGATAAAGCATAAACATTGGCAAGTTAAATGTAAGACATTGATAAGACAGGCTAAGAGAGAATTTGAAAAGAAGTTGGCTGTAGAGGCAAAAACTCACAGTAAAAACTTTTTTAAATATATCCGAAGCAGAAAGCCTGTGAGGGAGTCAGTTGGACCGTTAGATGATCGAGGGGTTAAAGGGGCACTTAGAGAAGATAAGGCCATCGCGGAAAGATTAAATGATTTCTTTGCTTCGGTGTTTACTGAAGAGGATGTTGGGGAGGTACCCGAAATGGAGAAGGTTTTCATGGGGAATGATTCAGATGGACTGAATCAAATCACGGTGAACCTAGAAGATGTGGTAGGCCTGATTGACAAACTGAAGAGTAGTAAATCACCTGGACCAGATGGTATACACCCCAGAGTTCTGAAGGAACTAAAAAATGAAATTTCAGACCTATTAGTAAAAATTTGTAACTTATCATTAAAATCATCCATTGTACCTGAAGACTGGAGGATAGCAAATGTAACCTCAATATTTAAAAAAGGGCTCCAGGGGCGATCCGGGAAACTACAGACCGGTTAGCCTGACTTCAGTGCCAGGAAAAAATAGTGGAAAGTGTTCTAAACATCAAAATCACAGAACATATAGAAAGACATGGTTTAATGGAACAAAGTCAGCATGGCTTTACCCAGGGCAAGTCTTGCCTCACAAATCTGCTTCACTTTTTTGAAGGAGTTAATAACATGTGGATAAAGGTGAACCGGTAGATATAGTATACTTGGATTTTCAGAAGGCGTTTGACAAAGTTCCTCATGAGAGGCTTCTAGGAAAAGTAAAAAGTCATGGGATAGGTGGCGATGTTCTTTCGTGGATTGCAAACTGGCTAAAAGACAGGAAACAGAGAGTAGGATTAAATGGGCAATTTTCTCAGTGGAAGGGAGTGGACAGTGGAGTGCCTCAGGGATCTGTATTGGGACCCTTACTGTTCAATATATTTATAAATGATCTGGAAAGAAATACGACGAGTGAGATAATCAAATTTGCAGATGACACAAAATTGTGCAGAGTAGTTAAATCACAAGCAGATTGTGATAAATTGCAGGAAGACCTTGTGAGACTGGAAAATTGGGCATCCAAATGGCAGATGAAATTTAATGTGGATAAGTGCAAGGTGATGCATATAGGGAAAAATAACCCATGCTATAATTACACGATGTTGGGTTCCATATTAGGTGCTACAACCCAAGAAAGAGATCTAGGTGTCATAGGTGTCATAAACCGCTAAATGAAGCGATAGTTACGGTTCCTTAGCGATAGTTTTTGGTTCCTTGTAAACCGGGGTGATATGTATACTATACAGGAACCCCGGTATATAAATTCTTTAAATAAATAAATAAATAGTGGATAACACATTGAAATCGTCGGTTCAGTGTGCTGCGGCAGTCAAAAAAGCAAACAGAATGTTGGGAATTATTAGAAAAGGAATGATGAATAAAACGGAAAATGTCATAATGCCTCTGTATCGCTCCATGGTGAGACCGCACCTTGAATACTGTGTACAATTCTGGTCGCTGCATCTCAAAAAAGATATAATTGCGATGGAGAAGGTACAGAGAAGGGCTACCAAAATGATAAGGGGAATGGAACAACTCCCCTATGAGGAAAGACTAAAGAGGTTAGGACTTTTCAGCTTGGAGAAGAGACGACTGAGGGGGGATATGATAGAGGTGTTTAAAATCATGAGAGGTCTAGAACGGGTAGATGTGAATCGGTTATTTACTCTTTCGGATAGTAGAAGGACTAGGGGACACTCCATGAAGTTAGCATGGGGCACATTTAAAACTAATCGGAGAAAGTTCTTTTTTACTCAACGCACAATTAAACTCTGGAATTTGTTGCCAGAGAATGTGGTTCGTGCAGTTAGTATAGCTGTGTTTAAAAAAGGATTGGATAAGTTCTTGGAGGAGAAGTCCATTACCTGCTACTAAGTTCACTTAGAGAATAGCCACTGCCATTAGCAATGGTTACATGGAATAGACTTAGTTTTTGGGTACTTGCCAGGTTCTTATGGCCTGGATTGGCCACTGTTGGAAACAGGATGCTGGGCTTGATGGACCCTTGGTCTGACCCAGTATGGCATTTTCTTATGTTCTTATGTTCTTAATTTACTTATCTACTATTCCCGATTCCACTCAACGTCCTCCAAAAACATTCACTTTTGATGGACAATCTATATCTATAACTAACCATGCTAGAAACCTTGGCATAACAGTAGATTCTAAGTTATCTCTATCAAAACACATATCAGAAACAGTTAAAAAAATCATTTTTCAAGATACACATGTTAAAAAAACTAAAGCCACTTCTGCTGTCATCAGACTTTCGAACCGTAACACAAGCTTTAATATTATCAAATCTGGATTATTGTAATGCACTATACAATGGACTCCCACTATCATCTTTACGCCCACTTCAGCTCATTCAGAATGCTACTGCTAGACTGATTTTCAACCTTCCTAAAAGAGAACATATCTCCCCAGTACTCCAACATTTACACTGGCTTCCCATTACTCACCGCATAAAATACAAAATCTTAACCACTATCCACAACCTACTTTATAACCCTAATTCTATATGGCTCTGCTCTATGCTACACATATATAAACCAACAAGACAACTCCGTTCCACAGACAAATGTTTACTGGAAATTCCGTCAGTCAGATCTACTAGCTTAGCCCTAACAAGAAACAGAGCTTTCTCAGTTTTTGGTCCTTCCTTGTGGAACTCTATACCAGACAGTATCCGAATGACATCTAATCGAAATGAATTCAAAAAGATGGTTAAAACCTTTCTATTTAATGAAGCATACAATCTCAGTACCACCATTTAAATGTTTACTCTGAATTATCTACATCTGCTTGATACTTGTAAAGAAAGATTTATTTTGTTTTATTGTATCTTATGTTCAAATTGTTTTTATTGTGTATGTAAATTGTAAACCGCCTAGACGGACACGTAAGTGACCCCATGTGCGGTATATAAAAAACTTTTAAATAAATAAATAAATCCTGCAGAAATTCCAAGATCATGGGGATTTTGACCATCCGTGGAAGGATCTCGTGGTCCTCACACCAGGCTTTGAATAGTATCCATATTTGTATGTAAGCTAGAGATGTGGAAAACTTGCGTGCTCGGAGCAAGGTGTCAATCACTGTCTTAGAGTATCCGCTCTTCTTTAGCGAGTCCTCTCAATGGCCAGACCGTAAGAGAGAATAGAGTTGGGTCTTCGTGGAGGATTGGTCCTTGCTGGAGAAAGGTCCCTGTGTGGAGGTAGGCACAGAGGGTTCCCTGCAAGAAGTCTTTGCATGTCTGCCTACCATGGCATTCTTGGCCAGTCTGGGGCCACTAGAATACTAGCCCCCTGTGGTGTTCTATCTCGCCCAGTAGTGGCCATGGAGGAAAGGCATACAGCAGTCTTCCTGTGGCCAGGTCTGGACAAGGGCATCGATTCCCCGGGATTGCGGTTCTCTTCTGCGGCTGAAGAACTTGGGAACTTGGGCGTTGGACTAGATTGCCAGGAGATCCATGGCTGGGGTTCCCTAGCGGTTTACTATCAACTGGAAGGCCTTGGTCAACAGCGTCCATTCCCCTGGGTCTAGACTCTCTCTGCTGAGGTAGTCCGCAGTGACGTAGTCTTTTCCCGCGATGGGGGCGGCTGGGATTCTTTGCAGGTTTGCTTCCGCCCACGCCATTAGGGGGTCTATTTCCAGGGACACCTGTTGGCTTCTGGCTCTGGCGGTTGATGTAGGCAACTGTTGTGGTGTTGTCCGACATGACTCTGACAGTTTCACCCCGGAGTCTGTTACTGAATTGTAGGCAGGCTAGTCTGACTGCTCGGGCTTCCAGTCAGTTTATGTTCCATCCTGACTCTTCCTTGTCCCATTGTCCCTGGGCCGTCAGTTCCTGGCAGTGGGCTCCTCACCCTCGCAGGCTCGTATCTGTGGTGAGCAAGATCCAGGTTGGTGGGGATAGTCTTGCTCCCTTGCTCAGATGGTCTTCCTGTAGCCACCATTGGAGCTGGGTCCGAACCTCTGCCAGTAGCTGAAGACGAATGGAGTAGTTCTGGGACATCGGGTTCCATTGTGACAGTAGGGAATGTTGTAGTGGGCGCATGTGGGCCCTTGCCCATGGGACAACTTCTAGGGTTGATGTCATGAGACCGAGGACTTGGAGGTAGTCCCATACCTTGGGGCGAGCATAGTTCAACAGTTTTCGCAGCTGGTCCTTCAGTGTCCTTCTCCTTGTAGGAGGAAGAACGACCTTGTCTTGTTTGGTGTCGAACCGGACTCCCAAGTACTTTAGCAATTGGAAGGGCTGCAGGCAGCTTTTGTCTGTGTTGACGACCCACCCGAGATTCTGCAGTAGATTCTTGACTCTGGTCATCCTCTGGAGATTTTGCCCTAATCAGCCAAACGTCCAGATACGGATGTACGAGGATTCCTTCTTTTCTGTTGCCGCCATGATCACCATGATTTTGGTGAATGTCCGAGGAGCTAGTCCGAAGTGTAGTGCCCGGAACTGGTAATGATGGTCCAGTATCGCAAAGCGTAGGAAGCGTTGCTGGTCGTGGTGGACCGGGATGTGGAGATAGGCTTCGGATAGATCCAGTGAAGTCAGGAATTCTCCCGGTTGTACTGCCCTTATGACTGAGCGTAGGGTTTCCATGCGGTTGTGTGGTACCTTCAGGTAGCGATTGACGGTCTTGAGGTCCAGGATGGGCCGGAACTTTCCCTCCCTCTTGGGGACAATAAAATAGATGGAATAGTGACCAGGTTTTTGTTGGTGCGTGGGCCCAGAGGTTATCGCCTGTAGACTGAGTAGTTTTGTCAGTGTGGTTTCCACTGCCGTCCTCTTGGAGAGGGAGTGGCACGGTGATCTCACAAATTTGTCTGGAGGCATTTTGTGGAAGTCTAGATAGTATCCCTCTTGAATGATGGTTAGGACCCACTTGTCCGTTATCTCGACCCATCTTTGGTAGAAGAGGGTAAGTCTGCCCCCTATGGCTTCTTCTTGTGGATGGGTCTGTTGATTCTCATTGTGGGGTGCAGCCGGAGCCTGTACCTGAGCCGGCTCCCCTCTTGTTGTGCCTGTTCCGAAAGGACTGGGCCCTGCCAGCGGGGCGAGGTGCTTGGTATGTGTTTTTATACGGTCTAAAATGCTGGGCTCCTCTGCCTTTGCTTCTTCGGGGAGAGGAGCGCTGGGTTCTTTTGTTCCTGTCTTCCGGTAACAGAGGTACTGGGGATTCGCCCCATTTGTTGGCTAACTTTTCCAGTTCGCTTACGAAGAGTAGGGATTCTTTAAAAGGCATTCTCGTGAGTTTTGTCTTGGAGGTCGCGTCGGCCATAAGAACCTTGCCAGGTTCTTATGGCCTGGATTGGCCACTGTTGGAAACAGGATGCTGGGCTTGATGGACCCTTGGTCTGACCCAGTATGGCATTTTCTTATGTTCTTATTTCGGAGCCATAGTTGCCTTCTGGCTGCCACTATGGATGAGACGCCCCTGGCAGAGGTGCGCACTAGGTCTGAGGTCACATCCGTGAGGAAAGATATCACCAGTTCTAGTGTTTTAGCGGAAGTGCTTGCGTCCCTGGAGAGGAGAAAGCAGGCACGTGTCACCACGGCGCAGCAGGAGACGATTTGCAGGATCATTGCTGCGACATCAAATGACTATTTAAAGATGGATTCCTCAAGTCTGTCCTGAGCATCCTTGAGTGCAGCTCCTCCTTCGACTGGGATGGTAGTGCGCTTTGAGATAGTACAGACCATGGCGTCCACTTTTGGGAGCCCTAGGAGTTCTTTGACCATGGGTTCCATGGGGTATAGGGCTTCTAGGGCCCATCCTCCTTTGATGCTGGCCTCCGGAGCATCCATTCCAGGTCAATCAGTTGTTGTACAGCCTGCAGCACTGGAAAATAGCATGAGGCCTGACTGAGACGGACCAGAACTGGGTTTGTCTTTGGCTCCGCTGTGGAACTTGCGCCAGGAATGGCCAGCATCTTCAGGCTCAGAGACACGAGATCTGGCAGCTCGTCTTTGGAGAAGAACCGCATCATGGTTCAGTATGGTTCCATCCCTGGAGGGATTTCCCCTTCCTCCAGGGAGTCAGGCTCTTCCCCCGAGGTGTCTGAGTTCACTAGGGGGAGGCTTTTGCCCGGCTGGGGCACGTCTTGGAGGATCAGAGAGGGGCTTGGAAGGCCTTGCGCTTCTGGTGGAGACTCTGGCTGTGTTGCAGGCGGCACCGATTGTGTCTGGACAAAGGTTTATAGGCCTTTGAAGAATTCCACCCAGGAAAAGGTCTCTGGGTTTATATTGAATCCAGTGGAGTTCCCCGAGGAGCCCATCTGAGGAGGGGCTGGGTCGGAGATACACAGGTCCGAATTACTATCGTTGGTGAAGCCGGATACCTCTACTGGCTGGAAGGGGCCTTGCTTCGGTTCCCCTTGATTCTCTTCGCACTGCAGGCATAGGGCAGAGGCCACTTCGGGTTGCGCAGCTCTCAGGTGGCAGGTTGGGCAGAGGGCTTGTCCCTTGACTTTCTTGGCCGGCGGTGCCATGATTTGTGCGTGTGGAGTGGCTCAAAACTCGTCTGTGCGCGTAGGTGCACGCACCGGGAGACTTAGTTGTGCGCTCCGGGTGCGCCGATGATGTGCGTGCAGGCCTCTATTTGTGCGTTTAGTGGGGATGCGTGCGCCACTGTGCGCACAGGCCTACCGTGGCGCCTGGCACCGTTGTGCACTCCGCTGTGCGCCCGGCACAGATGCGCACGTCACTGTGTGCACAAGTTCTTTGTGCGCCTGCTCGCCACTGTGCGCACGGCTCAGTTATGCGTACAATACAGCGATCAAGGGGGGGAAATGGCACCGATGACTACGCAGGCAAGATGGCGCCCCCCCCCCCCCCCGGGAGGGTCTCCACGAGTGTGGCCCCTCGCACCGGATCGGGATCTAGCCTGGACGGGGCTGCTCAACCCGATGTAACAGACGCCGGAAAGACGATCTGTGCGGCTATCTGACCTTGTCTCGGCGCTTCCCGGTCTCGTGCGGGGTGGTCTCCGGCTGCGTGGGAAAGGGAAAATACCTTCACCACCGCGCTCGGTATCGCACCCACTGCCTCTCAGCCACTTTGGGGGCTAAGTCCATGCCGGGAACCAGCTACCGGACCGAGGCTTACCTCTGAGGGATCTCGGAAATCACCTCAGGAATTCTCGACTGGGGGCGGGACCCTTGGGTATCACTGCAGGAGAGCGGGGCTTGTCTTGTAGAAGTAAGATTTCTTTCTTCTTTGGTTTGGATTTTCTAACACTGTGCAAGTGTGTGTAGTGTCCCTAGCTGCTTAGGAGACGGAGACATACTGAAGAGCTAAGCTTCCTGCACAGGTATACGTAGGCTGACATCAGCTTGAAATCTGACTCCGTCTCCCAACTGCTATTAGGAGTACACTATACCCATTGGTCCTGAGTCCATCTGCTACACACTAGGAAATTCCTGTATGTTCCCAGATCAGTCCAGATGCCTGGGTTTTGCCTCCCTGCCAGCAGGGAGAAAGTTTTACTGGCACTTCTTCATAACCTAGTGTTCCTTCTGCAGTTGCTCAGTATTTCTCTGTCCTCGGCAGATGGTGTAAAACCTGCAGTCTGTAGTATATATATAAAAAAAAAAAAAAAAAAGAGAAGAGCTCCAGTTTCTCCAAGGAGGTTGTTAGGTCCTAGTGGGGCCATTCCCCCTGGTTTGAGGCAGACGAGCAAGGGTTGATGACCCTTGATGGCAGCTCACTCTGAGATTCTGTGGGGGGAGTATATCTGGTGGTCCAGATCCCTCATCTCCCATGAGGCAGCATTGATTTCGCTGGCAGCTCAGTGCAGGGAAGCATTGAATTTCTGTTCTATGTACCAGGGCTAGTGACAACAATAAATATACTATTAAAGCTTGCTTTAAAAAAAAAAAAAAAAAAGTGCCCTGAGCAGATGTGTCCAACTTGAGCTGCTGATCTCTTTCCTACTTTGAATTTTTTCTTGCTGTATTTTTTTTTTTCTTCATTTTCTGGAGTTATGGGGAAGAGGAAAAGGACTGTTAGATCTTACCCCTCTGCAGGAGTGACTCGGCAGACCACCATGCCAGAGTATTCACCAGTACTGCCGTTGCCAACCCTGATTACTGAATTGGCCGGAGTGGCTGCTGGCCTATCGATTGCTGAGGTTTCACTTAGCCCAGTTTGATCGGTCATCACTGCGTCGTTCTGGATTTGCCACTCATGCGGGAGTTGAGTTGCTGGAGCAGGACTGGACTTCTGGCGTTGCACCCACGTTATGAACTGGTGTTTGCTTACCTACCGCTGCTGGTGGATTGCAGTGGGAATTGGCAGAGCAGTATCAGCCTTTCTAGGAGTCAGGAAGCTTGGTTGAAGGAGTGGTTTCCAGCGTCTTGGCAGCGGGTGAGGTCCCTTTAGTGCACAAGGTTCCTGATGTTGGCCTGCAGGAGATTCGAGATATTAACTTTCTTCAGGTTAGACCTGCATTAAATAAACCTAATCAATGACTCTTGATGGTTTGTGAGACATGTCCTCTGTTGAGAAGTCATTTTCATCTTTGGTCACAGTTACATTGAATATTCATTCCAAATATTTGAATCAGGATCATCTGATGTCAGCTCGTGAAGCAAGTATTTCTAAGCTGGAGACCTCTAGCTCCAAGGTAAAGGTCAAGCTAAGAAAATAGTGGATTTTACCTTGGTTTCATGGAGGCTTGAAAGTTTGGAGAGCGCCTCAAAGAATTTGAATCTACATATATTAAATTTTCCTCAAATACCATTACTTTCTACCATTAAGATGGGAGCCTGCCTATTCCCCGATTCAAAAAATATTTTATAATTAGCATCAGTGAAGAAGAACTTGGACAGAGAACAGCAAGAGGTTTCTTTGAATTTGACTTGAGTTTTTGGAGAATCTGCTTCACAATCTTATAATAGAGCCACCTTGCTAATTTCTTTTGTGTTTTTACAAGCTAGAGATGATAATCTACATCTGTTCTTCCATAATTGTGAAATTTTATTTAAGGGGAGAAAATCTGGAAAAATCCAAATCTAGCTAGGGCGACCCAGGAGGTTTTATCTTTGGGGGCTTCCTGTAATAAAAATCCATGTAAATGTATAGTTGTATTATTTATTTCTTATTTATTTAGATTTTTTATATTCCACTTTTTGCACTTTTTTAAAGCAATATCCTTACATTCAGGTACTATATCCCCAGCTGGTTTACAATCTACGGGCCGATACAGTAAAAATCGCAGGAGAGCGGGTGACCATGATTTAATAAGTCCCTAGCGCCTCTTTTTGGACAGGAGCAGCGGCGGCTGTCAGTGAGTTTGACAGCCAACGCTCAATTTTGCTGGCATCTGTTCTCAAACCCGCTGACAGCCACGGGTTCGGAAACCGGACGCCGGCAAAATCGAGCATCCAATTTTCAAGCCGTGGACCCATTTAAAAAAATTTTTTTTTAATTTTTAACTTTTTTTAACTTTTTGGACCTCCGACTTAATATTGCCATGATATTAAGTCTGAGGGTGCACAAAAAAGCAGTTTTTACTGCTTTTCTGTGCACTTCCCCGGTGCCGGCAGAAATTAATGCCTACCTTTGGGTAGGCGCTAATTTCTTAAAGTAAAATGTGCGGCTTGGCGGGAATGACTAATAGGGCCATCAACATGCATTTGCATGTTGCGGGCGCTATTAGTCTCGGGTGGGGGGGGGGGGGGGGTTGGACACGCGTTTTCGACGTGCTATTACCTTACTGAATAAGGGGTAAAGCTAGCGCGTCGAAAATGCGCGTCCAAATGCCGGTTAACACTGCGCTCCACCGGCCTGTAAGTTTGTACCTGAGGCAATGGAGAGTATAGTGACTTGCCCAAGGTTACAAGGAGCGACAGTGGGACTTAAACCCTAGTCTCCTGGTTCATAGCCCGCTGTTCTAACCACTAAGCTACTCCTCCACTCAGTAAGAGATTTTTTTTTTTACCCTGTTCATCTGAGAGACTTTATCAAGGCTAGACGCAATATACACTCTCAACCTAATTAAGGTGCTATTTACTTGGTTTATTTCTTGAATTTTATGGTCGATAAGCCCTAAGACCATTTTCTGTTCCTTGTTATATTTAGCTTTATTGTGAAGATATTGCTGATGTCTATCATCTTTTTTATGATAATGAATGTCTCTGTTAGCAAGCATATCCTCTGCTTTTCTTTTCAAATGTTTGTTTGAAATAATGTTAAACTTTAAGAAAAATAAAGTTAAAAAAAAAAAAAAAGCAAAAGCGAACTGGGAGTATAACATTATTTCCTTGTGGTGAAATGCTGTGCTGGTCAGTCAAAACCTTGATCACTGCTACAGAGCTGGTCACCCAGAGGTTTCCTGATCTCAGATAATCGGGATGGCGTTAATGGCACACTGCTCGTGCCACTTGGCAATGGCATGTATCAGTCAGTGCAATTCTTGTACAGAAACAGTCATGACTAAATACAGTCTGCTTGTGTTTGGTTTGCATCTATGGTGGGGAAGGCACTTCGGGAGAGACCAGCGCTAGACCGGAGGCTAAATGAGCCTTGCATGTGACGGTCTAGCACTGAGGCGTTCCTAGTCAGCACAGGAACAGTGACAATTTTCAATTCTCTTAAGTGTCAGCAGTGCCTGCGGGAGAGATAAGGGAATCCCCTCAATTGTCATCAGCGGTTCCCTGTCCCATGGAGGTTCAGAGAGGCTCTGACACTGAGGAATCATCTCTGGTTCATGTTTCAGGATATTTGCAGAAGTTTTCTTCTGATTTCATTTTGCTTATGCTCAAAGCTTATTTAACTGAACAGGTAACGGGAATATGCTGCCTTTTAGCCCTAGTTTCCAGTGGTCTTGGCCAATCAAGAGGCCTGAGCTATAAAAGAAAAAAAATAAAACTGTTCAAGTTTTGGTGATTTTTGGGGCTGGTTGTTGCAGATCCAGGCCTAAATACTCTAAACGTGCAGCAGGCTTTGGCTAGCCGCATGGAAGGCCATTGCGGCAGATAGGCATGTGCACATATTTGCTGCTTGGTTTCTTGTTGTGAACGTGCATCCGCGGATACTTGTACTTCTACTGCTGGGGCCTAAATTGAGTGCGTTGTTTTGCGTGGGATCTTACGCACATACAGCTACAACCGCATATTTACGAGCGTATACCTGGGTGGCGTTGGTGTGTGCATAGGATGTAGCTGAAGTTAAGGAAAGCTAGGTGCCAGGCACGAACACGTCCAAACATCTTGCTATCTGTGAGGCTTGTCATCTGAGGGCAATCCAGCCTTCACACTCTCTACACCTGTGTAAGTGCTGTAAAGATGCTCAAGGCAAGTTGGCTACTAAAGATTTTGCTGATGTTGGGACATCTCTTGGCCTATGATGTCTCTGGAGGGGAGTAGAATTTGAGGTGAGGCAATGCTTAGTTCTCTTCTCTCCTTGTTCCCGATGGCAGAGGCATACCCATAGAGAAAGGTCGGAGACTACCAATGGGCTTGGGACTATGGCCTCTGGGATAAGTCCATCCTCCTCCTCCTCCTTGGGGGAATTTTTCCAGGGCTTGCAGACCTTTCTTCAGGGGCACCTGGTGAAGGTGAAGCAATCTACTCCGTAGGGTCACGTGCTCAGGCCTCCCATTTGTCATCCCGTTGGGCCAAAATCCCAAGGGATTTAGTGGTGGATCATGATATGTTGGAGGATTCTGATGGGGAATTGGCTTTCTTATCTCTGGAAAAATTATACTTGATTGGGAACCACATCAGACGCTACTCAGATTTTTTTTTCTTCACAAAGATGAGTTGCTGAGTCTGTTGGCTCACTCTGCAGACGCTCTGCTGGGGATGAAGCGACAGCTTGCAATCAAAAATTCCCATATTGGCCAATTTAAGTAAAGCATCCTGTTTCTTCCCCTCCTGTACTCAATTCAAGAGTCAGTTGAACTTGAGTGGATGCCCCTTGGACCCGAAGGCAAGGAGAGCAGTTGAAGGTAGATCCTTTGGAATGCGCTGTAATAAAGGGAACCATTATCCCAGTGAAAGGAGGGACAGCTTAAAAAAAAAAAAAAAAAAGATCAGGATTGAGACTATCCTTAAAGCAGGCCTTAGAGGCCATGGCAATAAATTTGCAATTGCTTCTTGCTGCCTTCTGATGGCTTGGCTGGTTTGCGTCTCTCTCAGGAGACACAAGGAGTGGGTTCCGTTGGCAGTTCACTGTTGTAACTGGGAGCCGCATTATTATGTAAGTTTGTGACATACTTGTGTGTGTTTTCATTGTACCCTGCCCTAAACTATGGAAGGGCAGGTTATAAATATTTTAAATAAATAAACTGCCAAACCGTCTGTGACTTGATGCGAATGGCCACCACCGCCAGAGGTGTAGCTTCCATGTTAGCAGCTAAGCATAGTTTATGGCTACGCAATCGGTCAGCGGACACTGTTTCCAAGTCCAAGGTTGCCCTTTAGAGGGTTCTCTTTTATTCAGGAGAGAGTTGTAAAAGATGATGAATACCTGGACCAAATCAAAGGTTCCTCAATTGCCGGAGAACAGGAAGGCAGTGTTGCATCCTTTTGGTGCGAAGGACCACTCCAAGGATTCCCAGCCATGTTGTCCTTTCAGAGGAGCAACTACCCCAAAATCTTGTGCCTTTGGAAGATTTCAGACCTTTTGGCCTAAGAAGCCTTGTAAGGATGGGGGCTCCAGAACTGGAACATCTCTTCACAATGAAGGTGGACAGGCTCACCTACTGGATCAGGAGATATACGAAAGTCTATCTCTCTTTTATCAAGATGGACCCAGATTACGATGGACCAGTAGGTGCTGGAGGTGGTAAGAGATGGCCAGACTCTGGAGTTTTTCCAAATTTCTCTGGAGCTTTTATGGTTTCTCTGTACTACTCTCTCCAAAAGAAAGTGACAGTGGAGACTACGTTAAGGGGTTTGTTTGATTTCAAGACCATATACCTATCTCAGGCGCTAGCATATCTTGGTGTGAGTTTAGATTTGGAGCAGGGCAGAGTGTTTCTCTTTGTGAGGACTTTGTATCATCAGTTTCCAGGCCAGAGTTGGTTTGGGATGACTTGCGCTCACCCCGGAGGGACTGTCCCCAGGGCGGTGCTCTGACTGAGTCCTGCCTCTAAGATCCCGATGAACCTTTATTCTGACAAAATCTCTTACTGTCCTGAAAGCGAGCACACATGGGAAAATATCTTCTACTTTTTGGTTTGTCCTCCGGTAAGAACATAAGAACATGCCATACTGGATCAGACCAAGGGTCCATCAAGCCCAGCATCCTGTTTCTAATAGTGGCCAATCCAGGCCATAAGAACCTGGTAAATACCTGAAAACTAAGTCAATTCCATGCCTCTGTTGCTAGTAATAATAATGGCTATTTTATAAGTCAACTTAATTAATAGCAGGTAATGGACTTCTCCTCCAAGAACTTATCCAATCCTTTTTTAAACACAACTATACTAACTGCAATATATTCCAGAGTTTAATTGTGCGTTGAGTGAAAAATAACTTTCTCTGAATTAGTTTTAAATGTGCCTCATGCTACATGCATTGGGATGGCTGGGACAGGGGGATAGTTATTGCCAACTTATTGTAGGCCAAATGACCCTCCGTATTCTTATGGCCGGATTTTAAAAACTTAAGTGCGTAAAACCCGGGGTCGTGGCTGGGCCTTACGTGCACCTGGCCAATTTCCAAAGGGCCCGGCCACGCGTGTAAACCTCCAGGACGTGTGTAAGTCTCGGGGCTAACCAAAGGGGTGGGCTAGGGGGTGGGGTGGTGGGGCAGGGCTAGAGGCGGCCGGCACAGCGGCTATTTGCCGTTGTGCCAGGAAATCGCGTGCTGGCAGGGTGCTAGTGCACGCAACTTGCTCCTGCTCAGAAGCAGGAGCAAATGGTAAGATAAAATTGGGGGTATTTAGGATAGGGATAGAGGGAGGGCAGGATAGGGGAAGGGAGGTTAGACTAGTGGGTTGGGAAGTTCCCTCTCAGTCCGCTCCTTAATTGGAGTGAACTGGGAGGGAACTGGGGACGGCCCCGATGCATCGCCGCACGTAATTGCAGATCTGTACCCTCCCCCTTGTGCGTGCCAACCCGGCATTTTAGAACGTGTGTGCCGGGTAGCGCGTGCACATGGACGCGTGCGTGTAACATTTTAAAATCTACCCCTTAGTGTATGTGAGGTATTGGAGGATCTTTGGTTTTTGCTACACCATTCACAGAATACAGCCTATTCAGTTTACAGTTTTGCATTTTTTTTACTTTTCTGCAGGAGGGTTTGGTCAAGGATCTGGCCTTTAACTCTCTGAGAGTGCAAATAGCAGCCTTGGACTGTCTTCTGGGTACAGTGTGGTGATATCATCTGTCCGCACATCTGGGTGTGTTGTGTTTTTCTTCGGAAAGCAAAGAATTTGTGTCCTCCAGTGCAAAAGATTTGTCTCTCTTGGAACTTTAATCTGATGCTTAGAGGAATGTGTGTGTGGCTCCATTTGAACCACTCAGAAAGGGCAACCTTTAACTCTTACGGTGGTCTTTTCTGGTGGCTATTTGTTCGGCTCGGAGGATTTTGGAGCTCCTAGCATAATTGTTGAGATGTGTTTCTGCAGATTTCAGAATTGGGGGTGACATTGTACACTATACCCTGTTTTCTGCCTATGGTAATTTTGGCGTTCCATCTTAATCATATTGTGGAACGTTCAGCCTTTCCAGATATGGATTCTTCATGCATCATAAAAGAGAACTGAGGCTCTTGGACTTGAGGCACTCAATGGGGAGGTATCTGAATATTGCTAATAAGTTTTGTAGATCAGATCATCTCTTGTTCTGTGGAATGGTCCAAAGTAGGGGTGTCAGCTTCTAAGTTTACCATGGCACGTCGGCTAAGGCTATCATTGTGCGTCTGCTTAAGGAGATTGGTTCAACGTATCTAATGGCTGTCTGATGCCTGAGAGTTTGAGGGCTTACTCGATATGTTCTCAGGCGACCTCTTGGGCCGAGGCTCAGCAGGTATCGCAACAGGAGATTTGCAGGGTGGCTATTTGAGAGTCACTGCACACTTTCACCAGGTACTATTGCTTGGACATTGGGGCTCCATAGTCTTTGGTGAGAGTATTCTGCAAGTGGGACTCTCCAGGTCTCAGCCAGTTTAGAGGTGCTTAGGTACATCCTAGTATCACCGATCAATCCAAAGACCCGCCCAATGAGGGTGGGAGAGTTGGCCGCTCGTTCTGATGGTTTGTATGTAATATAGTTTAGTGGTTTTCCATTCTGTTTGTTTGTTTTTGCTTTCTGGGATGGAGTTTCCAATTGGTTGAGAGTCACCATCTTCCTGTTCGTTGGGTGAGTTTGCTGTTAGTTTTTTAGTGTTACCGTCTTGGCTTGGGTACAGGTCAATACTGAGCGACTGCATGAGGCACACTAGGTTATGCAGCAGTGTCAGTAGAACTTTCTCTGATTCTGTCTGCTGACAGGGAGGCAAAACCCAGGAGTCTGGACTGATCTCTGGTACTACAGAACGAAAATTAGCAAGTAAGAACCAATTTTCTGTTCTAAATGTAAACTTCTGCAGTATTTTGGATATGTATTCACTGAGTGAGGAGTACTTTATTATTGAGCTGTTTCTCCAAGGACAATCAAGGGTCACAGTCCTAACGTATGGGTGGCATCGAATGCAGCCTGAGGACTGAGCACTTTCTCAGTCTCTTAATGCTCAAACTGAGAATGTGCATAACATCCAACCAAGGCCATCCTTGGGGGGGGTGGGTGAGGGGGCGGGGGTCCCATACCAACATGAAGTCGAGAGAGCCGGTGGAGCAGTGCTGATGTGGCAGGAGTTCTGTACCATGCTTCTTCTGCTACTTCCAGATTTGCTGGCCAGCCTGATGCTGGTGCTTCTGTCTCCCTCCTCCCGTTGGGCAGTTCTTTATAGCCACAGTCTGGCCTACTCTTCAACCTTGTGGGAAGGTCAGGGAAGGAGGATTCAGACAATCCCCTTCCACCTGCTTCTGAACCTCTGGTGGTAGGTTTGGGGTGAGCACCTCTCTAGGGTCAGTCCGTCGTCCCATGTCCTTATTAGATGAGGCCTCCCTCGATCTGTTTTTGTCTGTCTGATTCCAAACAGATGCATTTTTCTTGAAAATAGCACAAAATGCTTTTCTTCAGCTATTTTCATTGTATGCTGCCCCAGTTTAGCTTTTAGAGCCTCTGATCTGAGTGCCCCTGGGTATTTTTTTTGGCACTTCAGGGTTTTTGTATATTTTTTTTATTTTGTTATGAGGTTTTATAACCTGCTCTGGGCTCTGCTGGTAGAAATGTACTAAAATGGAGCTAAATAAATAAATTAATAGACATAGGGCCAGATTCATTAAGGCTTTTCTCTTATTTTTTGTCTGAGAAAGTGCTTAAAGGTAGATTTTAAAAGCATTGCTTGTGCAAAAAAGGCCCATTACATGCATATGTGGGCCACCTGCGAGCAACTCAAATTTTAAGAAGCCAGGATATATGTGTGTCAAGAATAAAGTTGTAGAAAAGGGGGTGAGGCATGGGCGTTCCAGGATGGAGTCAAGGCTTACACACGTAACCCCTGAATTTTGCAAGACTAAACATGGCAACGCGTACCGTGTAACTTGCATAACTTTATTACTGGTCCTGATGATGCGCAAGTCTGGAGATTTTGGGCCAGAGTGATCCTGAACACCGGGGGGAGGAAGGGAGGGAGAAAGAGAGAGCCGGCCTCTGTTAGAGAGACAGTCTGAAGCGCTCTGTATCTCCCACTGTAAGAGGGGCAACTTCAACTCAGGGTGGGTTTTGGGTAGTAGTGGTACATAGTTTGTTTTATTTATTTATTTATTTATTTATTTATTTATTTATTTAAAGTTTTTCTATACCAGCATTCGTGATTAAAAATCACATCATGCTGGTTTACATATAACAGGGGGAGTGAGTCAAATAACAGAACATTAACAAGTGCGAAGGTCATAAAGTTACATTAGAACAGGGTAAAGTCTAACTGTGGGAAAGAATTGGAGCAAGAAAAATGATCAGTTAAGGAATAAATATTTACATTATATTGTGAAGTCCCTTAGAGGATGTAGTTGTTATTCAAACGGAATCTGGGAAGGCTTGCTTTTTTACAGACTCTTCCGCCTTAGGCAGACCAATGTAACTCTGGCCTTCTCCCCCCCCCCCCCCCCCCCCCCAAACCTACTGAGCTGTATAGAGTGTCAGATTGTTTCTCTAGTTTCTCTAACAGAGTCTCGCGCTCTCGCTTGCTGTCACTTACTCATGTGAGCATGCATGAGAAGGCTCCATACGTATGCTTGGTAGGGATATTTTAAATGATAACTGTGTACTTGCACACAGTATAAAATTAAGCGTATTTTTGCTTGCATGCCCAATAAGCGTGTTTATGGGCGCACGCGTGCTCCTTTTAAAAATGACGTTAGTGAATCAGGTCCATAGTATATTGTTGATGGTACTATGTTGTTTTAGTCATTAGACATACCATATGTTTCTTTGCTCTGACACTTCCTGCAGCACCCAAAAAGTCGAAGTTTGAAGATATCATAAACCTTCACGTGTGTGCAGACTTGTCCTGTTTACGCATTTTTATTCGGGAACAGAAACGCAGAATTTCAGAAATTAGCATTGAAGGTAAGAGAAAAGGCATTTTAAACTTAAAATGACTATCAAGTATGGCAATTATCCCCTGACATCATTGGGTTTTTTTTTTTAAGGTCTTGATTCTCAAGTGATCATGAGGAAAAGAGCAACTGAAGTTTTTGCAAAATTAAAGAATATTGTTATGGTGGATTCTGATGAAGCAGCTTTATACAAGAAGGTATGTTTCTTTGTGTAGTAAATTATTGCTGTTTTCTAGTGGCACAAATTCTGCCAAGCAGCCCTTGCAGTTCCGGTTGGGGGGGGCCCCCTCTTGCATTCACTTCTCTTCTGAGGTGGGTTCCTTTTCTGAAACTGTTGCTTGTAGACCAATTTGAATTTGCACCAAATCTTCTTCCATTTAAAAAAAAAAAAAAAAAGTCTGCAATGAGTCTTTTTAATGAAATATAGCAAATAAGAACTTGTTTGAATAGGTATATATGCATGTGTGTGTATTTGTGTGCTATTCCTTTATAATTTTAAGATATGGATAATTAATAGGAGATGACAACAGAAAAAGAATAATTGGTCCATCCAGTCTGACTAATTATCTTTGTCTTCACTCCCATGGCCACATCCCAATGGCCAGCGATACCACTGGCTAATTTGTAATCTATCATTGAAATCTGCCTCTACCTGAGGACTGGAGGATAGCAAATATAACACCAGTTTTCAAAAAGGCTCTAGAGGTGACCCTAGTAACTGGAAAGTCTGACATTGGTGCTTGGTAAAATAATATAAGCTATTGCTAAGAACATCTTACTGGGAAAAAGCAAGCCGGGATTTAAGAATGGGAGGTTGTGCCTTACTAATCTATTAGAATTCTTTAAAGGTGTGAATAAGCATGTAACTTTGAGCTGGTTGGTATATTATTTTTGGATTTTCACAAGGCATTTGATAAAGTTCCTCATGAGAGACTCCTCAGAAAACAAAAAAGTCATGGGTTAGGGGGGGTGATCTTACCATATATTGGTAACCCGTTAAAAGATAGAAAACAAGAGTAAAACTAAATGATCAGTTTTACCAATAGAGGCTCTGAAGTAATAAGGTGTGCTAAGCTATGTGAGCAAGTCGGTGCATGGTTCTGTGCACATTTTTGTGTGTAGAACTGTACTCCTGATGTAGCAAGGAGTTTTATGCACACAAAATATGCGTACAACTGTGAGTAAAAATGTGCACACAGAGCAGCACTATGTGTTAATCGAGGCATTAGCTATTACTCTGTAATACAGAGGTGCATAAACTTTACTCGTGTTTTCACAATGCAGGAAATTTAACTCCTGGGCAAAAGTGGAGTCTGAGAAAAGTGAGTCTTTGGTGACTGAGTTTGTGGTATCTGATCCTGTACTCAGTATTTATATACATTAACAGGCTGATACAGTAAGGCGCGTTCGACTGAGCGCATCGTTTACCCTGCAATTGGCCGCATGTTTTCGACGTGCGTCTATTACTCCTTATACTGTAAGGGGTTTAGCACATCAAAAACGTGCGGTCAAACCCCCCAAAAACTAATAGCGCTCATCGCATGCAAATGCATGTTGATGAGGATATTAGTTAATCGCCGGGATACTGAAAGTAAAATGTGTGGCCAATCTGCACATTTTACTCTCAGAAATTAATAACCTGGTAAAGTGTACAGAAAAGCAGAAAATTCTGTACACCCTCAGACTTAATATCCTAGCGATATTAAGTCGGAGGAACCAAAGCTTAAAAAAAAAAAAAAAAAAAAGGAAAAAAAAAATCTGTCCGCCAGTCAGCGGGTTAGAAAAACAGACGCTCAATTTTACCGGCATCCATTTTCCTAACCCATGGCTGTCAGCGGGTTCGAGAACCGATGCCAGTAAAATAGAGCATCAGTTGTCTGACCCGCTGACAACCACTTCTACTGCTAATACAGAGGTGCTAGGGACACACCTCCTCATTAGCACGCCACCTCATTTAAATACAGAATTGTGCGCTCAGGAGAGGTGCCTGGGCACGCGTCAGGGGAGTGGGCGCTCAACACGGAGCGCCTGCTCTCCCGCATTTTTTACTGTATCGTCCCATAAATGTGTGTTTTGTGTGCACAACTTTTATGTGCCAACTTCTGCTTCTAACTCATTATATGTGCATGACTTCTAGGAATACAACTTGTGCTCCTAAATCATATTTTGTGCACAGAAATCGTTTTCTGAACATAGCGCGTATAAACTATGGTTTATGCTTGCAAAACCGTTTATATAAACTATGATTTGTGCACATTAAATATGATTTGTATGTACTATTTATTTTTTTGTACACACTTTTTGGTTTTTGCACTTTGTTAAACTCATGATGCATTTGCATGTTACTTTTTTTTTTTTTTTTTGGTTACAAAATTGTTTGAACTTCAGAGCACAATTTTTACTCATGACTTTTACGTTACAGCTAGAGAGTGAGGGAATCTGTACTGGGACCAGCATTTAACTTAATCATTATTGATCTGGAAAAGGGAGCAATGAGTGAAGTGGTCAGATTTGTAGATGACATATAAATATTGAAAGTAGTTAACACAGGCAGCTCAGTGTGCTGCAGCAAACAGAATGGAAGGAATGGAATGGTGAATAAAATGGAGAATTTCATAATACTTCTGTATCGCTCCATGGTGAGATTGTACTGTGTACAATTCTAGTCACCGTATCTCAAAAAACATATATTTGCACTGGAAAATGTACAGAGAGAGGTGACCAAAATGATAACGGGGATGGAAAGGCTAAAGAAGTTAGGGCTGTTCAGCTTGGAGAAAAGACTTGAGGTGGGATATGAAAGAGGTCTGTAAACTCATGAGAGGAATAAAACTGGTAAATGTGAATCTGTTACTTACTTTTTCAGGTAATACAAGGACTAGGGGAGTACTGCATGCAGTAAACAAGTAATACATTTAAAACAAATTGGAGAAAATTATTTTTCATTCAGTGCACAGTTAAGCTCTGGAATTCATTGCCAGAGGATGTGGTTAAGGCAATTAGCATAGATGGGTTTAAAAAATGCTTGGATAAGTTCCTGGAGACGTCCATAAAATGCTATTAATCAAATTGACTTAGGGAATAGCCACTACTTATTGCCGGCATTAGTAGCATGGGGTTTATTTACTATTTGGGATTTGCCAGGTACTTTTTCCTGGATTGGCCACTGTTGGAAACAGGATGCTGGGCTTGATGGATCCTCGGTCTGACCCAGTATGGCAACTTCTTATGTTCTAACTACAGAAAAACCTTGTAAAACTATGAAACTTGGCATCTAAATGGCAGATGAATTTAATGTGGCCAAGTTCAAAATTATCCACATAGGAAAAAAAGATTTTTAACTATAGGCACACACTGTTGGACTTTGCATTATGAATAACCACCAGAAGAAAGATCTTGGAGTCATTGTGGACAATATGGTGAAATCCTTAGCTCAGTTTGCGATGACAGTCAAAAAAGCAAGTAGAGTGTTAGAGATTATATGGTAAGGATTGGAGAATAAAACTGTGAATAGCATAATGCCTCTGTATAAATCTACGATGTGACTTCATCTTGAGTATTATGTGCAGTTCTGGTTGCCCAATCTCAACAAAGATATAGCAGAAGTAGAAAAGGTACAGAGAAGGGCAACAATATTGAGAGAGGGGATGGAGCAGTTCCATTATGAAAAAATGCTAAACAGGTTAGGGCTTTTCAACTTTGAGAAGAGATGACTATAAGGAGTTACGATAAAGATTAATAAAGTTATGAGTGGGGTGGAAGGCATAAATAGAAATGTTTTTTTACCCTTTCAGATAGCACTTGGAATAGGGAGCGGTCCATGAAATAGCAGGTTTGCATACCTGTAAACAGCAATGTAAATTAGCCATAAAACGTGAGGTGACTTCATCCGATGGTGCCAAATCTATCCAAGCTCAGTAAAAACTTTACTGAGCATGCATGGTGGTTCCCATGTGCATGCTGCCTCATGAGCCCCTTAGTTAATTTCAGAGCTTAACAAGCTTTAGCAAGGTAGATGATTCTCCAGGAAGGTGGATGGAAAATAAGCATGGCTAATTCATCTTGCTGTCTATGGAGAATTCTGTTTACAGGTAAGCAAACTTTTCCCAATACAAACAGGGCTGAATTAGCCATGAGATATGGGGAGTCCCAAGCTTGAGGGGTTGTACAGTGGGATGCTTAACAACCCAGTCCCACCAGTGGACTGGGTTGTCCAAAACTATCAATTCTTAACACATTTTCCAGACAGTAATAGGATATGAAGGTGTACACAGATGATCAAGTCGCACCTTTGCAGATGTCTTAGTAGAGATGGCATTTAGGTGTGCCACTGAAGTCACCATGGCTGTTGCTTGGATCTATAGATTAGAAAAATGATGTGTATTGGGATTTTAATGTCCATAGATGGAAAGCATGATTTCTCACTGGCGGTAGCTTTTGGTAGCCGAGGCCACTATAGCTTCTTTCTGTAATTCAGAAATGTTCAGCCCATGTGTCATTTGCTGTTTCTATAAATAACTTAAATAGAATAAATCAAATCCTCTTCATGTGTCACTTCCTGCGCTTGCTGTCAACTGCATCCTAATACTTATTTATTCCTACATTTTCTCTTTGTTACTGTTATCCATTTGCCTCCATTTTGGCTTCCTTTCTGCTGTCCCTCCAAACCTAAATGATCACATTTTATATTTGCAGGACTCAATTCACCCCCGTCTGCGTGGGCTTCCACTTGGCAAACGGTAGCCAAACATTAGATTTGCATGACTACTGTGTGAAAGAAAAAATTATGAGCTGTTTGGAGCTAGCAAATAATTTGGCATGGCTAGTAAAAAAACAAAAAAAAACAAAACCCCACATTTTAGAACTGCACAGGAGGTGCAGCCACCTTAGACTATGCACTATTGCCTTCTGCCCCTAACCTAGCCCACCAAAAATTAATCACCCATACACTTGCATGGCATTTAAATGCCTTTCAATCCTGAATCTATTTCTGCTTAGAGTGGGTAATAGCTTTTATAGCTTTTGTTTTTTGCTGCATAGATCCCATTATTTTCTATGGGATGAAAAACTTCATATTATTCATTAATAAAATCTGTTTATGTCTGTGAATTTTTTTCAGTATGCAGTATTTAGTGATGAATATTTGTGTGTTTATATATTTAGTTTGTCATTTTTCTAAAGATTTTGTTCAGAATTTGCTTATCTATTGGCAAGGAGCTCCATTGTGATTATATTTGTTTGTAGCTGATAGCTGCTGTTTGATATGTAGCTCATTCAGTGTTTTCTACATATGAGTTATTTCTCCCTTTTATTGGATTGCTGTCTGTGAAGTTATGGAAAAAAGAAAAAAAAATTGAATTATGTTGTGAATAGAGTGAACATCAAACTGTATTTTCCTCCCAAGGAAGAAAATGGAAGCTGGCTTGTGCCTCCTTGTTTTCTTTTTAGTCTATCACATTCCATTGGAATAAAATACAAATTAGTAGCAGGAATGAGATTTTAAAGAAAGAACATCAGTCTCCACCAGAAATCTTCGCACTTGTTTTTTTAAAAGTAGCTTGCCTTGATCTTCCTGCTAATTACAGTGCTATAGAAAGTCTACATCCCCTTGAATATTTCTCACATTTTATTTATATCAGTGCATCAGATTTGCTTGCATTTAAATTTGGATATTTTTCCATTTATGAGCACACCATACTCCATAACTTTCAGAGTCAAAAATATTTTAAGTGACATAGTATATATATATCCAAAAATACTGAAATCCAGTTGAATAAATCCCCCTCCCCTCCCCTCCCCTCCCCAAGTCAGTACTTGGTGGAAACGCCTTTTGTAGCAATTTCAGCTGTGAATCTTTGGGAATCGTTCTCCATCAACTTTGTATACCTAGATTTGTCAATATTTAGACAACAATCTTCAAGGTATGCTATAGATTTTGGATTGGATTGAGGTCTGTACTCTGACTGGGCCACTCCAGGACATTTAACTTTTCGTTCCTTAGCAGCTCCAATATAATTCAAACTGTGTGTTTTAGGGGGGATTGTCATGCTTGAAGGGTGAACTTCCATCTTAATTCAGCTTTCTTACAGAAGGCTGCAGATTTTCCTCAAGGAGTTTTTTGTGCTTTATTCACTTTCCCTTCTGTTCTGATAAGTGCCCCAGTCCTTGCAGATGAGAAACATCCCGATAACATGATGCAGCAGCACAGTAGGGATGGTGTTCTCCATGTGATGTACTGTGTTGAGTTTGCACCAAAGGCAATGCTTTGCATTCAGGCCAAAAAGTTGTATTTTAGTTTTGTCAGACTACAAAACCTTTTGCTACATAGCTACGGTATCTGCTGAGTGTTCTTTCCATACTTAAATGAGATTCAAGGTGGGATTTCTTGAGTAATGGCTTTCTTCCAACCACACTACTATCTAGGTCAGATTTGTGATGTTTGGAATATTGTTGTGACATGCATACTTTGACCAATCTTTTGTAGCTCTTTCATAGTTTCCACTGGTTTCTTGGTTGCCTCCCTGATCAGGCTACTTTTTCTTTGGTCATCCAGTTTGGAGGGATAGCCTGAATGAGGCAGGGTCATGGTTTCATCATCTTAATCATCTTGACCATGCTCCATGGCATTGGTTCTCAACCTTTTTTCGGCCGGGACACACCTGACAGATGGTTCTCAAGTGCGTGACACACTGAACATGTGACCGTCATGGGACAAAATGTAAATATACATTCTGCATCCTCAGGAACCACATCGACCCCCAAAAATGGGTGCAGAGCAGAACTAGGGCATTACCCGTACAGCTCACGATACAAAAAAAGATATTCTGGATCTGATGACAACTCAGTAAAAGCAAAACAAACTCTCTTTACTGACAAGCACAATACCCCTCCTTATGAAAAGACAGTAATTTACCACTACAAATATTTAACCAGGCCCTAAACACTAATACACCTCCTATTGGGAAAACAGAGCAAGCCAAGCTGCTATAGATAGATACCCACTTAGAAATAATTGTAAAACTATACTAATAAATGTTACAAAACAGCTGATGAACAGAATAACATCCAACAATTACAAACTCATAAAAATTAATAAAAATTGTCTAAATATCAAAATATTTCAAAACAGCAGACACATCACATAATACCCAATAATTAAAATGGCAGTCAATCAAGAAAAATAAACTTAAAAAGCTGCCTTTACTTACCCTCTCCATCAACTCTCCTACTCCTTTCCCTTGCAGACCAATAGCACTCACCAGAAGCAGCAGTGGCTGCTGAAACTAAGTCCTCTTCCTTAGGGCCCACAACCAGTCACAACCAGTCTCTGTCTCACACAGACTAGTAACTTCCCTAACTAGTATCTCTTCCTCACACACACACACACACACACACACACACACACACACACACACACACCAGTCACCTCCCTGACCAGACTCTCTCAATCACACACATGCTCTGTCACTTTCATGCAATCTCACACATACTCTGTCACTTACAACCACAAACACTGCCACTCATGCACCCATTGTACCACACACACACAAGCTCTCACTCAGGCACCCATTCTACCACACACACACAAAGCTGCCACTCACCACCCAGGCACCCATTCTACCACAGGCACACAAGCTTTCACTCATGCACCCAAGCATGCATTCCAACACACACACACACACAAAGCTGCCACTCACGCACCCAGACACCCATTCTAACACACACACACACACACACACACACACACACACACACACACACACACAAAGCTGCCACTCACCACCCAGGCACCCATTCTACCACAGGCACACAAGCTTTCACTCATGCACCCAAGCATGCATTCCAACACCAACACACACACACACACACACACACACACACAAAGCTGCCACTCACGCACCCAGGCACCCATTCTAACACACACACACATATACACACACAAAGCTGCCACTCACGCACTCAGGCACCCATTCTAACACACACACACACAGCTGCCACTCAGGCACCCATTCTACCACAGGCACACAAGCTCTCACACATGCACCCAGTCACCCATTCTACCACACACACACACACACACACACACACACACACAAGCTCTCACTCATGCACCCAGGCACCCATTCTACCACAGGCACAGAAGTTCTCACTCATGCACCCAGGCACCCATTCAACCACACACACACAAGCTCACATGAAGCCTCTTCTCATTGTTTGGCCCAATAAGCCTGGCCTCCACTTCTCAGCCGCCTCTGGCCTGACTCCCGCGGTGCGCAGGGTCTCTCCACTCATCAGCCGCCAGCGGCGCACAGCGTCTCTTCGTTCTTCGGCCCTGCCGGCGGTGGCGCGCAGGTCTTTCCACTCTTCAGCTGCCGCCGGCGGCACACAGCGTCTCTTCCTCCTTCGGCCCCGCCAGCGTCGGCGAGCAGGTCTCTTCACTCTTCAGCCGCTGCCGGCGGCACGCAGCGTCTCTTCCTCCTTCAGCACCGCCGGCATCGGCGCGCAGGTCTCTCCAGCCGCCGCTGGCGCCGCACACCATCTCTTCCTCCTTCGGCCCCGCCGGCATCGGCGCGGAGGTGTTTCCACTCTTCAGCCGCCGCTGGTGGCGCGCAGCATCTCTTCATTCTTTGGCTGGCGTCGGCACAAAGCGTCTCTTCATTCTTCGGCCCCGCTGGCGTCAGCGCGCAGGTCTCTCTGCTCTTCAGCCGCCGGCAGCGCACACAGCGTCTCTTCATTCTTCGGCCCCGCCAGCCTGGCCTCCAGTGGTGGCGCACAGCATCTCTCCATTCTTCAGCCCCACCCCTGGGGAGAAGGGAAGCACAAGCGGGGCAGTGGAATACCGGGAGCCGCAACACACTGGTTGAGAACCACTGCTCCAAGGGATATTCAAGACTGCAATTCTTTTATACCCATCCCTGGATCTGTAACTTTACACAATTTTTGTCCTGGAGTTCTTTTGACATTTCCTTGGCCTGATGCTTGGGTCTTTGCTTTGAAATGGACCAGCAGAGAGAACCAAAAGTAACTGATGAATGTATCCTGTCAGCATGTGAATCAGTACAGATTAACACAAGTGAGGCCGATTCACTTTGGTATGGGCTTATGAAGGTGATTGGTTACACCAGAGCTTTATTTAGGATTGCAACAGAAGTGCAAGGGAAGTAGGTACTTATCCAACCAAGCTAGTTCATGTCTTAATTTCAGGTATTTTCTAAGGAATTCTGGAATATATTTTTCACTTGGCAGTTGTGGGGTAGGATATGTGGATGCATGGAACAAAAACTGGTTTAATGCGCTTTACTTACAGGTTATAAAGCAACAAAGAACATTTTTGAAAAGGTGTAAATTTTTTTTTAAACTTTATTTTTATTAAATTAAAAAAAAATATAGAAAGCATACAAAACTTTTTGTGTACAGAAACATGAAAACCATATAAGGAAAAATAAAAGCAAATATACAATTACAAGAAATTTGCTTCCAGAACCAGGTCAATCAACAATATGGAGGAGGAAAGTAAATAAGGGAAAAGGGTATAAGCTTTATAGCCACTGTATATGCCAATACATGGAGTAACCATAGATGCCTGTATGCTTTCTGACATACCCACACTGTACTATCATATAACTGCACTTACATACAACATTGAAAGCAGCAAAATGTAAGGAAAGGCGGTACATAACAGCTGCATGTACCAAAGTGGGAACATCTTATCCATTCGCTGATACTCTGCATCTTATGACCCAGGGTCTTCTGGATCTTTCTATTTAGTTTCTCCTCAAAAATTGTTGATGCCAACATGACCTGGAAGGCAGGAGGAGAGGTATGTCTTGGGACACCAAAGATGGTATCGGTGGATGAGATCTGGATCCTCAGATACTGATGTGATTCCCAGGAAAGCATGGAAAATGAGGTGGTCTCACCACGGGAATACTTGGGAGGGGGGATTCGAAGCTGTCACCAGAAGGTTCCTGCTTCTGGAGACCGATGCTGATACTTCTTGGCGTTTGATTGATGCATGTTGTCGAGCTCTGTGATGCAGAACCCTTTGCTCATTTTAGGTGGAGAAGCCGACATTGGCCTGTCTTCCTGGTCTTCTCTGATAGTTGTTGAGGTGGGATTGATACCCTCTTGATATTAATGCACTGCCAGTGGTTGGTGCAGCTCCTAGATCCCTCGGTGTCAATACTTCTGATACGGATGGACTGGATTTATGATACCTGACATGCTTTTCTATGACCTAAAGTACCTGATTTGGAAGGTTATATTTTTGTGGTGGTCACTTTGGCACCCAAAGTCAGTGAGCTTCAGGCCCTGGTGACTTGGGCACTTTAGTCTACATTTTTTCTTAGTAGGAAGGTTCTGTGCATGCATCCTAAATTCCTGTCTAAAGTACTGTCTGACTTCCACCTTAACCGACCAACTTCCAACAGTTATTTCAAGGGTCTCATGTCCACAAAGGTGAATATGTGCTACATAGTTTAGACTGCAAGAGAGCCTTGGCCTTCTATTTTGAGCAAACTGAAGTCCTTAGAAAGTCCATCTAGCTTTTTGGAGTTCTTTTTGACTCCAGCAATCCTGCAATTGCCTTTGCTAAACATGCCCTTTTGAATTGGGTAGCAGATTGCATCAAGTTCTTTTATTACCAGACAAGCCTAAATCTGTTGGGTCATGTCAAGGCTCATAGTGCCAGAACCATGGCAGCATTAGTAGCCGACTCAAGATCAGCCTCCATGGAGATCTGCAGAACCGTGACATGGAGTTCCTTCTACACATTAACATCACACTATTGCTTGGACACTATTGCTTGGACAGGGACTCCTGCTACGACAGTAGGCTTGGCCAGTTTTCCTGAGGGGGTCTATTTGAGTTGTAGAACTCAACTCCACCCCCCTCTCTGCCCCTCAGGCCTGTTTTGCTTCCAGGCTATACCTATTTAAACCAAATTAAAAAAAAATCTTCAGAAAATACAAATCTGGTTGGTTAACACTAAAATCAGTTTCTGTTCGTTGGCACTGTTTTGGATTCCCCATTTTGATTTGGGGTAGTCTGTTGCTAGGGACTCTCTATCTGTGAGGACTGCCAGTCTGCTTGTCATCGGAAGAAGCAGACTTCTCCAAGGACAGCAGGATGGCAGCCCCCACAAACAATGCCCCAACTGCCCTTAGTTCTCCAAATCTGAGCTAAATTATAGACTAAAGAAGCCCCACATAGATGCACGGAGGAATAACATACTTCACATGCCCAATAGGGCATGCTCAAGTCAGACTTCATTGGTGAGCTTCATCTGATGATGTCATCTATGTGTTACAAGTAAGCAACTCTGCTTTCTGTATCTACCAAAAAAAAAAATGTTTAGTAAGTCAGGCTCACATGTATAAATCACAGGGATCAGTGTCATTTTATAATCACTAGCTCTAGGAGTTCTAAAGATTTTTGGAAAACATGGAAACTAGCCCATATTTTTCAGAGCCAGGGGAAAAAAAGTGTATAGCTTTTTCTTTCTTTTTTTTTTTTTTAAGGTTTTCCCTTTGTTTTGTTTTCTACTTATTTTGCTTTTTCATTGACAATTTTTGCCCCCCACCCCCAGCCTTTCTACCCTTTTCTTACAGCCTCTCTTCTTCAGTGGCTAATGACAGAAGGTAATTTGGGGGTCCGGGTCTCCCCTCCCATATGGGCCCAACTCCTTTCTTGCCCAGCCACTGATGGCAGCTACTTCCTCAGCTGGACTGGCTTCTTTCCAGCCCAGCTGGTGATGGCAACTGATCTTTTGTCTGTGCCCAGCTTCCTGCTGCATGGCTGCTACCAGAAGCTCATTTCCTGAGCATAGGTGCCACATTTTATGTGACTGAGATTCTTCTAACTCTCATTTTCTACAGTATTAATATATATTTGATAAAGTGAAAAAAATAGTTGTAAAACAGAAAGGTGGATCAGATCGTCATAGGAAGAGCCATGATTATCTGGTGCAGGAAAAATGACAAGAGGCAGGTGGCACCTTGTAGACTAACCAATTTATTGAGGCATGAGCTTTCTGATGAAGTGGACACTGTCCTTGAAAGCTCATGTCTCAATAAATTGGTTAATCTATAAGGTGTCAATGGCCCCTTGTCATTAAAGGTGGAAACATACTAATGGTGATGAAGATAGCTAGTCCAGAGTGATATGGGATTGAATTTTGAATCAGTTCAGACTTATTTGTGGAGTGTGTTACACACATTTTCAAAGGGAATGTACGTGTATTTTTTGTTTGAAAATTATTCCACAAAAGCTACCTGAACATACAAACTTTATGAAAATACAGAAATATATGCATAAAAGCAAACCCCTCCCCAACTTTGCCCCTGGAAGTACCTCTGCCCATTGTAGGTGGAAGTATTCACATATAGGCCTTACGTGCCTAGTTTTAAATGCATATTGGGTTTGCAGTTTTGTAAAAGTCCATTTCCATTGGTATAGCACTGTTTTACATGGGAAAATGGCCTTGGGAATTACACTCTTTATTACATAAAGATGGTACCTACTTACAATCCAAATTGGTACATGAAGCAAGATAGACCATTTTCAAAACTGTCCAGGTTAATTGGCTGTCTAAAATTAGCCCCCCCCCCCCCCCAAAGTGACTGAAGTAAATGTGTACTGTTTCACAATGCATTTATTTTAACTGCATTAAGGGGAGGCATTCATTGGGGTGTGTTTTGGGTGGGAGTTGAAAGTAAGCACGTAAATTATATTTGCTAATCTACATGTTATTTTTCATTGAAAATCTACCTGCACCCACATCTGCAAAATCTGTGGGTACTTTGTAGTTTTCAAAGGGGATTGTGAGTTCACTTTCCCTTAAATTTGGAATGAAACTTTATTTCAATTTCCTTTTTTTTTTTTATTTTTTTTTTTTTTTAAGGCTGTATATATCACTGGAAAAGAAGTCTTCAGTTTTAAACTGATATCATATGTGGATGCTACAGAGGGTGCTTCCTACACAGACATGGCTGTAGTTGACAGCCATATCAATTTAACAGTTGGTTGCATTCAAGTCATTTTTGTCAACAAGTTTGTTTCATCTATTTTGGTAAGTTATACTAATTTAAAAGTTACCTTTTGCCTTAATAATGTTAAAATCCATAAGTGATGCTTCTGGAGTCAGAATGGCAAGGTATTAACTGGAAGCACTGTACAGTATTCCCTTATTTTTACTAGTGAAATGATTGGTGATGAATATGAGGATCCTACAAAAAGCATAAAGAGAGAAATATTTTTATTCTAAGTATAATTAATTTTCTGAAGTTGAGAAGTTCACAGTTCACATGGGATGACTTGGCTCTCTCCTAGCTGGTGAAAGCACCATATACCTTTAGATTTGTGAAATAAAGTATCTGCCCATTGATTTAGTGAGTTTCAGTATCTAGTGATAGATCCACTTTATACCAAATTTCTTCATACTAGGGTGATAATTTGCAAACATTTTAGTCCTAACTAAAATGGTATTGGATTTCCAGTCAATAGTCCTATCATTTATTATACCCTGGTAGGGCTGATCTTCAAGGATCATGTCAAGGCACATCATTGTTATGGCCATGGTGATATTAGTTACCTATTTATGGTTTACCTTCATTGAGGAGATTTGGAATATGAAGTTGTCTAGGTATTCACATTGTATTACTGTATAGACATTGCCTCCTGGGTGGAAATATTAGGATTGGGTTGTTCATTCTCCACGTTTTCTTTGATGGATGAAGCCCAACTCCATCCCTTGCGGCAGTGTTTCCCAATCTTTTCACACCCAAGGTGCCACCTACATTAATAAAAAAAATGTATGGCATACCAGTTTTCATGGAGCAGGCAGTGTGGACATGGAAGGGACTCATATGACCAAAAGAAGAGCTAGGAAAGCACTGAAAGCCCCACCAATCTCTTACAAGTTGTGAAGTAAAGACAGGGGGGGGAGGGGGCGAAGACACACATAAACCCATCATGATAGATTAGCTCCCTCTGTGTATAAGTGCAGGAGAAGGGGGAAGTCAGGGTGGTATGGGGAACTGGCTAAGTTAGTTACCTTTGCTGCAGCACGTGGCTGCCTGAGCTCCTTCAGTGCTGCTGCTTTCAACACTCAAGTGAGTCACATTCAGTGCTCAGTGCACACACTCCCCATCTTACTCATTCTGGGGTTAAGACAGAAGCTAGAAGAACTCAAAAGATGAGGTGCTCTGTGCAATGTTTTGCACAAATCAGGTCCCAGCTATCCATGCTCTGCATGTTGCCCATTAATTACCACACTCCATAGCTCATGCTGTAGCTAGGAAGAACAGGCATGCATGATTATACATGTTTCAGAAAGGAGTTCCTACATGTTTAAAACCACCCTGAGGTCTTGTTGTAAGGTGCTGAAAGCAGAGCACAATTGCTGGTCTGGATATCCTCATCAGGCAGTGGCAATTTTTCTGTGGCACATCTAATCAGGTCTGAAGGCACACCAGTGCCATGGAACACTGGTCTAAATATCAACACTGGAAACTCTCTAGGCTGCAGAACATGAGCTTTGGATCAATATAGTCCTCTCTTCAGATGTAACTATACTACTTCAAAAAGGAAGCTTTTGTCTAGTGGTAGAGCAGGAGGGTATGTAGCAGAAATTGGATTACTATTGTGGAATCTAACCAATGAGGCATGTTCTGGTCCCTGGGCAGTTCCCCTGTCCAAGTGGGGGAGAGACACCACACTCAGTCACTTTGCTTTATAAGTAATTCTTGTATCATACAAGGAGATGAGCAGAAAGCCAGTCTGGCCCAGTAACAGGTCCCAGAATTCTTTATGCTGTTTGAGAACAAAAGTGACATTTCATCAAGCACAGGCATCACGTAACTTGCAGGGGCAAAGGATTACTTAATCCACAAGCTAAGTGAGGGCTAGAAGTATGAAAAGCTAGCCAAACCACTAGACTGTTCTATTTACTGAGAAAACAGGATTCTTCATAAAGGTACTTTTCACATTTCTGGTACTTGATAAGTTTGTTGAAGCAATAATTTGTTCTATTCACTTCCACATTTTCCAGTCAGCTAGTATTTGTATCAATTGTTGTGGTTGACCGACCCAATTGAGACTGGCATCAGAGAGCCATTTCCCCTGCCTGGTTGTGAGATGAGAATCACACTCAGTAGTAATAGAGCCTTTATTGCTGTTACTGCAGAATACCTGTATAAGGAGATAGCTGAAAGTATCTGAGGCTGGTACGAAGTTCTGTCCCTTATATAGAACTTCAGAACAATAGTGGAACAGTGCAAGGCCTAATGAACATACAGATCATGTAGCTCATAGGTGAATAAGAGTACTAAAACTGCAGGTTAAGTGAGGGTCTGAAGTGGGAACTGCTTGCTTAACCCAAAGGAAAATATCAGCCCAGTCCAGCTTGCAGGTGTAGATGATTATTAGACTGTAATCAGGACGAGTGTTGGGGATGTGGAAATGGTCATTTGAACGCAGGCTAGCTGTTAGCCTTTACGTATGTAAACCCATGCTGGGACTTAGAGCGAGGGAATATTTTCTCCATCCTTGACATCTGTTGCAACTATGTTACAAAAATAGCCTGTTTGCATGGCAGGAGCCTTACTTACATGTTAACCACAGCTGATATTTTCCAGGAGGCACTAGAATAATGGTCTTATCTGCTGCATCTACATCTAGACACAGTAGCTAACTGCAATACACTTACTACTTGACTGAAACAGTATCCTTCTGAGACACAAATGTTTGTCATGAGCATTTACTATATTGTATGACCTATTTTCTATCCTATGTTAACGCTTTCATTGCACAATATTGTATTGCTAGGCAGAAGTATAACTTAGGCCAAGATCAGCTGACCTTGGATTCTGTTCAATACTATCTACAATACAAATGTCAGCTAAAAACTGTAGCTTAAATGTCAAGGGACTAGCATGGCCTAACATAAGCTTGTTCTGACTTTGGTTCAAGTCTTATGTGCCTAGTAAGCCCTAAATACCTATGGGGTAGATATTCAAAAGCTAATTAGATGGATAACTAAAGAGTTATCTGTCTAAATGACAAAGCTGCTATTTTCAAAATCTTAACTGGCTGTATTCTAGCCGGATAAGTTATCTTAAGTTGGGGGGACATTACGGGAGCAGGCAATAGGCGTTCCTGGGAGGAGCGGAGTTAGCTGATTAGGATACACCTATCCAGCTATCTTTAAAATATTTATTTTTATTTATTTATTTCCAGCTTTTATATATCATGCACGCAACAAGCTGACCGGAATGGTGCACAACACAATCAAAAACACAGAAATAAAATTTAAAAAAAATACACACACTGCTAAATATCCCAGTTAAGTAACCGGATAGGTGTATCCTGCCAACTTTAGTCGCTCAGTGGCTGAATATGGACCCCCTATGAATATAAGTGGCTACCCTTGCAGCCTCTTCATCAGTGACCGTGCATAAAGCACCTCTGAGGGGGCAAGACCTCATTCCTTTCCACACATCAATTTGCAGATCTTAATCACTGTAGAAATTGTTGCCAAGATGCTGCTTTGGTAACAGATTATCAGGACTGAGAGCAGGACGTGGTAGAGGCACCCAAAATGAGTCTTCAATCCATTGTGTTTGTTCAAATTATTGTATTTGAATCTAAAAGATTAATGTAATTTGGTTCTGATGTCATTCTTGCCTGCATGTTTTCAAAATTGTGTAACACATAAGTTGGGAGTTAGTCTCCTAGTCTGTCTATTTATTTATTTATTTATTTGTTTGTTTGTTTAGAGCTTTTTTTATACCGGCATTCATGATACAATCACATCATGCTGGTTTACAAGTAACAGGGGGAGTGATAACTTTGAACAATTAACAAGTGGAGAGAAGCAAGCAAGTTACAATAAAACAGGGGAAGCAGGAACTGGGGAAGAAGGAGAAAAGCCGGAGTAGTTTAACAGTTGAAAGAAGTACTGTCAGATTGATTTGCCTGCTGCTTCTCCTCCCTCCACACACATTTTTTCCTGCTGGCAGTAGTCACTGCAAATCTTCTAGACCATGCCCTTCTCAGTGGCAGCCTTCACTGCAGTTCCCTTTTGCTGCTTAGACTCCAACCTCTAATCACTCTTCTGCTGAGCTGCAGGCTCTGAGATTTAGATACACAGATATCCTAGTGCCTGGAATTTTTCTAGCCCTGAACTCACTTATTTACTGTCTTAGGTACATGTTAGCTTCAGCTTATTCACCATCAATTCTGCAAACCCGCCCCCCCCCCCTTACTTTGTAAGGTAAAGCACACGGTCATATTTATGATCTCAAGATGGCCAATTTGTAAATGCAAAAAAGCAGAATAAAAGATCACATGTGAAAAGTGCACGCTCCATAGATGCACACCACATTGTATTAGTACATAGATATACAGCTGGTCATTCCCTTGTTCTTTCATGTTTTTCTTTCCAATATTTCTCTTTACCCACTTTCTATTATTTTTTCCTCACTCATTCTCTGCCCCTTATCAAGAGGTAGCAACACTAGTAGAAGACCCATGTATAGCCAAGGAATCCAGCATCATCTTGCTTTTTGTCTCTGGAAGCCAGGCCTTACTTACCATATTTTTCGCTCCATAAGATGCACCTGACCATAAGACGCACCTAGGATTCAGAGGGGGGAAATTAAAAAAAAAAAATTTTTAAATGGTGTGTTAAACCGTCCCTGTTCCCGGGCGACTGTGCGTCTTATGGAGCAAATTAGGGGAGTGCATAAACATTGTTTTTTGTCCCCATTTCGTTTCTGGATCTGGGGAGGGCCATTTCGGTCCACTCCCCAGATCAGAAAACTTTTATTGTTCTCTTTCTGAAAAAACCCCCCAAAAAACCATCCCAACCCTTTAAATGTAATTACCTACAACCCCCCACCCTCCTGACCACTCCAAGACCTGCCAAAAGTCCCTGGTGGTCCAGCGGGGGTCCAGAGCGATCTCCTGCACGTGGGCAGTCGGCTGCCAGTAATCAAAATGGCACTGACGGCCCTTTGCTCTTACTATGTCACGGGGCTACCGGTACCATTGGTCTGCCCCTGTGACATACTAAGAGTAAAGAGCCGTCGGCGCCATTTTGATTACTGGCAGCCAATGGCCCAAGTGCAGGAGATTGCTCCGGATCCCCGCTGGACCACCAGGGATATTTGGCAGGTCTTGGGGGGTCAGGAGGATGGGGGGTTGTTAGTTTTTTTTTTGTTTTTAATATTCGCTCCATAAGACAGACATTTTCCCCCCACTTTTCGGGGGAAAAAAGTGTGTCTTATGGAGCGAAAAATACGGTAAGTTAATATTCCCTCCTCCTCTTGGTTGTTTTGATATATTGGAATTAGATAAGATTACAGATAAAGGTGAGGAAATGATTCCCCTATGAGGAAAGGCTAAAGATGTTAGGGCTGTTCAGCTTGGAGAAGATACAGCTGAGGGGGAGATATGATAGGGATCTATAAAATAAGTGGAGCGGAACGAGTAAATGCAAACTGGTTTTTTACATTTTCAAAAAGTACAAAGACTATGGGACATGCAATGAAGTTTCTAGGTGATACATTTAAGACAAGTAGGAGAAAATATTTTTTTACTCGACACATAATTAAGCTCTGGAATTCATTGCTGGAGGATGTGGTAAAAGCTATTAGTTTAGTTGGGTTTAAAAAAGGTTTGGACTAGTTTTTGGAAGAAAAGTCCATAAACCATTCAGTAGACTTGGGGAAATCCACTGCTTATCTCTGGGATAAGCAGTATGGAATCTATTGACCTTCGGGGATCCTGCCAGGTACTTGTAACTTGGGTTGGCCACTGTTGGAAACAGAATACTGGTTTTGATGGATCTTTGGTTTGACCCAGTATGGCAAATCTTATGTCTTATATTCCCTAGTATTACTTTCTTTCATCTCACTGTTGACTTCCTTTAATCTGCAGAACTCAGGCCTCCTTCCCACATCTTTTTTTTTTTCCTACCTGATTTTCTTAGTAACAAAAATGTTTCTTTCCATAATTGTTGCAGGCTTTTGTAAACAATTTTCAAGCAGCCAAGGAAGCACTGACTGAAGCAACAGTTCTTGCTGCAGAGAAAGCCGCTACAGGTGTAATAGAATTAGCTCAACGGAGTTTCCGAATGGCCTTGGATATAAATGTTAAAGCACCTGTCGTTATAATGCCTCAGTCAGCCAAGTCATCCAAAGTCTTAGTTGCTGATTTTGGTCTGATCACTGTAAAGAATCAGTTCTTCATAATTGAAACAAAAGTACGCTGTAGCCTTCCTCCTGTCATTGATTCTATGACTGTGAACCTGAGTGAACTCAAGCTTTACAGGTAACATTTTTATAGGATATAGCTGCATTAGATCCTAAATATGGTTGATCCATATTCAGCGGCATTCAGCCAGATCATTTTTAAGTTATCCAGCTAAATGCTGACTTCTGAATGTTTTGGGCACTTATCTAGCTAAAGTTTAGCTGAATATCTATTTCATTCTTCAACTAAAATTCTGAAATTTAGCTGGGCAACCTAGGAGTGATCTAGGGGAGTTTCTGGGCAGAATTTTGTTATTCGGATAGGCTATCTAGCTAACTCTGATATTCATGCCAGAGAGCAGTCCTAAAGTTAGCCAGTTAAACTTATCCAGCTATCTTCAAGCTAACTGGCTACATTAAATGGTGTGGCTATGTCACAGGATATCCCTCCAAAGTTATTCAGCTATAAGTTTATTCAACTAACTTTGCAATCTGGACTGTAACAAAATATTGCCCCTGTTTGTGTACATGTTTAAAAAAATAATTGTTGATCCAGGGCTGATCCCAGTAGCTTAGTGGGTGGTACTGTGCACTGCCACTCCCACCCAATGCTGATCAGTCACCCTGTCCTTTCCATTCCCTGGAAGAGAAACGATAGCCCCTGCCTGTGGATATGAAATTCCTTTCATCTCCTCAAGCCCCTTGGCATTCCCCTTTCATGTTGTCCTAAGTCTTCAGGCGCTGGAGGAAAGGCAAAGCCTTCCTGCCCCTGCAGCATTGATCTTTGTAGAGCTACCCGGCGCCATTCTACATAGAGCAGTGCAATGGGCAGGAGAGCTTTGCCTTTCCTCCTGCTCTTGAAAACCTGGGATCCTCTGCAAGAGTGAGTGAGTTCACCTTATGGAGAGGTGTAGGGCATAAAAGTATGGAGTAGATGGATTTCCACATCCATCTACTCCATCAGAGGTAGATGGATGTGGAAATTTCCATTTCCACATCCATCTACTCCAACAGAGGTAACAGTCACTCCCGCCACTGGGCGGGAGTGACTGTTACCTCTGTTGCATGAGAAGGGGACTGTGAACAATGCTGGAGCCATGGAGCTCTTATTATCAGATGGAGGGAGAGGAATAACCTAGTGGTGGCAGGATGTTGCTGCTGAAGGGAGGGAGGGAGGAAATCCCCTCTCCCTTAACTGGCCTGTTCATTATGGGCTGCTTAACATGGAAAGATTTCACATTGTAATAGCTTGCTGGGTAATATTTTTGGCATTACCTTGCATGCTAGTACCATGGTGACACTAGTGGAGTCAAAATTCAGTGTAGCGATGTAAAAATTCTTTGCATAGCATTTTAGATAGCATTTTTTGGCGCACATTGAATTTTTTTGTGAACTTGCATTAAAAACATTGCAGCATGATTTTTATTGCATCAGCCTCTTAAATCTGTTTGTTGGTGGAATAAAAAATGTATTCATTAAAACAAAATCAAGATCATTCCCAGAAATGGATTTATTTAAAAAAGCTTTACCAGTGGTTATAATTTTATGAAGATTTCTTCAATGACTACATTGAGCTGTCATAATCCTAGCCTCTGTGTTCTCTTGATATTTCTGGGCATATAGAACTTCAAATCCTTCATTATAGTGATTCACCAAGAACTATCAATTACTGATCCTTAGTACTAATGATCTGTTTCCTACCACAGGACCACTTTTGAAAAAGGCTTATTACAAACAGAAATACAGCTTCTGCAACCTCTGAATCTGGAAGTTACTGTTGAGCGTAATTTGGCTGCTGCCTGGTATAGTGATGTTCCTGACATCAAAATAATTGGACGACTTAAACCTATGATGGTAAGTACTTTGTATTTTCTGTTTCCTTCTTTGTTAATGAGTCTTACTTAAATAATGAAACACTGTAAGTTCATCCTGCTGCTGCAGTATTCACCAGAATATTCTTCATATTAGATTTGAAGATTATTGTAGTTGGGAGGGGCGGGGGGGGAAGGAGCCTATAGTCTTCAACAACAATTTTTTTGTGTCTAATATCCTCTCTATTTTGTTTTCTTTAAACAAAGGTTATTCTCGGTCAAGAAGACTTAACTACAATATTAAGGACACTGAATGAGAATATAGGGGACAGTTCTGCTCCTCCTCCTCCTCCTGAGCCAAATGATGCAAGCAGTTCAAACAATGATGCTACTTCCTATTCTGGAGGTATATTATTCAGTCTCACATATGTAATAACTCAGTATCACTGTACATTCAGTATTGCTTTCTTTGGAAGAAGTCTCTAGCTTATCAGGGTGACTGCTCAAATCACTGGGAAATTCCAGTTGTTGGAAAGTAACAGTATATTTGGAAAGTCCTTAACATAAGAATATCCATTCTTTTATTTTTTTAAATAAAAGCTCAAATCTTTCTTCCTCTTCAGCCAGCCAGACCATACCAGACGCTTGAGTTATGCCTCCTAACCAGCAGATGGAAACTGAGGCTAATAGGTTTGCTGATATCCCTTGTAGGTTCCTGTGCTGACCTCAGCTTTTCAGAATTGTCTCTCTCCAACAGATGGCAGGCAAACATCCTGTGGTGTGAGCTGAGGATTGGTTTAGGCCTGGTGAAGAAGATAAAAATTTGGATGGCAGCTCCTGAAGTGAAATTATTGTACTTCCTCAGTTGAGCATAGCCAGTGGACCAGGAGCTTGTTGGAATAGGGTTTTTCTCGGCTGCAGTCACTGGTATTCTCACAGGACAAGCAGGTTGGTAGTCCTCACATATGGGTGACATCACAGGATGGAGCCCAATCACGGAACACTTTTGTCAAAGTTTCTAGAACTTTGACTGGCACCTACTGGGCATGCCCAGCATGGCACCAAATCTGCAGCCAGCAGGGGTCCCCCTTCAGTCTTCTTTTTTCCATGTAGCAGTAGCCATGCGGGTTAAGGACCTCTTGATTATTCCTGACAGGAATTTTCCTCATGGAATTACTTCAAACTTTCATACCCCACAGGGGTCTCTCTCGTTAATTTTTACTTCCGCGGTACTCCGGTAAGTTTGTTACCCGATTCTGGTCGACTCCCGTCAAGTTTGCCCTCGCGGCCTACTGGCCGTCGATTGCACCACTGCTCAATTTTTCAAAGGCCATGGCATCGGGGTTCCGTCGGTGCCCTGACTGCGCTCGCACCATGTCCATAACAGACCCCCATAAAGTCTGTGTAATGTGCCTCAGGCGTGAGCATGATGTCCTGACTTGCACCAAATGTGCCTTAATGACACCAAAAGGTCGCAAAGCCAGAATGGAGAAAATGGACTTGTCTTCCATTCTCAATCTCAGACGCCGTCTATTGTTTCGACGTCATCCGAACTGGCGCCGTCCACTTTGCGCCAGCATCGGGCACCGACCGGTGACCGTCTGGCGTCAACAACCCTCCCGGCCATTGATTACCTCTACTCCCCCTCAGGACCGAGGGGATCGTAGAGAGAAACATCGGCATCGACACCGAAAGCCTCGGACCATCGATGAAGGAAAGTCATCGACCTCGCCATCGTCCGAGCAGCCATCGAAGAAACTCCATCCAGAAAAGGCATCGACCCTTTCTGAGACCGGGTCACCGAGGCAACCCTCACCCGGACAGGTGTTGGGAGCCGGTACTCTGCATTTAACGGTGGTCCCTCCGGCTATGCCTCTGCTTCCTTCTTCCCTTCTGGAGCTGATTGCTCCAGGTCTCCGTGAAGAGCTGGACCGGATGATTCAGGAGGCCATCGATTAAGGTGATGCACAGATTCCAGGTTCCTCTGCCAAAACCGGTGCAGATTGTGGAATCGACCACTGATCCTATTCTGGCACCGCTGCTCTCGAAGATGGAAGCGCTTCTAGCCGCTTTTCCACTGATGGATCCGGGATCACCGATGGCTCCGGTGCCTTCTCCACGTGCTCTGTCATCGGGAGGAGAAACACCATTCCGTTTTCCTCCATCGGGAGTTCTGCCGATGCCTCAACCATGGATGCCGATGCGGCCATCGGCTCCACCGATCCATTGATGCCCTTGGAGGAGAAGTCCATTACCTGCTATTAAGTTCACTTAGAGAATAGCCACTGCCATTAACAATGGTAACATGGAATAGACTTAGTTTTTGGGTACTTGCCAGGTTCTTATGGCCTGGATTGGCCACTGTTGGAAACAGGATGCTGGGCTTGATGGACCCTTGGTTTGACCCAGTATGGTATTTTCTTATGTTCTTATGCACCTACGCTCGGTGCCGCTCCCTGATATTTGTAGGGCTGCTACCTGGAATTCTCTCCATACCTTTACAGCCCACTATTGTTTAGACAAGGCTGGAAGGCAAGATTCCATCTTCGGCCAGTCTGTCTTGTGCAACCTTTTTGCAACTTGATGTACCAACACCCTTTCGCCTTCCTGTTAGGGTTCAGGATGCCCTCTACCAAATTCCACCCCAGTTGTGCCAGTTGCACGTCTTGGGTACATTTGGTGCATATCTCGAACATCTTCAGCTCGGTACTCACCCATATGTGAGGACTATCATCCTGCTTGTCCTGTGAGAAAGCAAATGTTGCTTACCTGTAACAGGTGTTCTCACAGGACAGCAGGATGCTAGTCCTCACGAAACCCGCCCGCCACCCCGCGGTGTTGGGTTCGTTACGTTTTTCTTAATTTATTTTTTGGCACTTCCTGTAGCTTTAAACAAGACTGAAGGGGGACCCCTGCTGGCTGCAGGTTTGGTGCCATGCTGGGCATGCCCAATAGGTACCAGTCAAAGTTCTAGAAACTTTGACAAAAGTGTTCCGTGTTTGGGCTCCATCCTGTGATGTTACCCATATGTGAGGACTAACATCCTGCTGTCCTGTGAGAACACCTGTTACAGGTAAGCAACATTTGCTTTACTCCTCTTCTCACTTCCCCTCCCCATGCGTTTTTTCTTCTTTTCTGCAGTCTCCCCTCCCATTTAAAAAAAAAAAAAAAGGCTAAACCAGACTCCCCTCCCTATTTTTTCTCCTTTCTCCTGAGCTCTGTGGCTGTGCCTGGCTCCTATGTAAAAAATAAATAAATAAATCAGAAGGCAAAAGAATGGTTTGACTTCTGAGGGACTGTAGACTGTGGTAAGCAAGGAAGCAATGGTATTTCTTTAGGAGCATAGGAAGCGCTCCATAATCTGCAGGGAGGGGGAAGCCTCTCTAAATCTTGTGGGGAGGAGGGGGAGAGAGGACAGCACACAGAGGAGTCTGCACTGGAAGGATCACATTGATGGAATAGTCTGGCTATTCCCGCCAGCATGCTTGCTGCTGCGGCAGGAACAGTAGCCATATTGAAATCACGAGAAGAGAGTTCAGAACAGGGGCCTCCTATGTTGGTTCTAGCAGTCTCCGATGTTGCAGTGGTCTGGTCTGTGGCTCCTCTGTGTGGAGTTCCAAGAAGATCCGCTTCCATTTCTTCAGGTGGAGAATGTGATTTCTTTCTCTTGCTGGGCCTTTATTCCCGTGGAATCTGTGAAGTGTTTGCATCAGGCCCTTTTCTGTAGGGCAGAATGCGGTTCCGAGTTCTCTCCTGCGGAACTCCCTTCCTCAGGAACTACTACTGGGAATCCAGAGCAAAAGAATGAGAAGAGTAGAGGAGGACTGGGAGGGTGAAATTCCTGCATTTTTGGATCTTTCACTTGTAAACCTTCATGTTTTAAGGGAAAGTGGCAGTGAGAGAGTCAGAAGAAGAGGAATGTTCGCCAAGGGAAAAGGATGGTTTAGTTGTACCCATCATTTCACAGTCCCTAAGAATGCTGGTCATTGGGGGGGGGGGGGGGAGGATAAGAATCTGTTAACTCAGAAGATCACCCTATAATGTTGAATTTAATGAAACCATTCAGTGTGTTTCTGGTGCATAGATAAGGGTGTGATCTTTGTGTAATGGGTGCCTCAGAGTTAAATGTTAGAGTAAGACTATGGTGAGGCTGTATCCCCTCCTGGCTCAAGAAAGAGAAAAGCAGGAATTTCCTCATGTGGATGCACTTGTTTGGGCTGTCACTAGGAGAACCACTATTCCTGTAGAAGGGGGATTTTCCCTCAAGGATGCTCAGGATAGGAAGTCAGAGACTATGCTTTAGTGGGCTTTTGAAGCTGCTGGTTTGGTGCTGTAGGCTGCTATGAGTAGCAGTATTGTTGCTAGGGCAAGATTGTGTTTGTCTCAATGCATACAGGAAAGTTTCTTAGAATGGGGGGGGGGGGGGGGGGAATGATCCTGGAGGATGCAGCTCAGATGGCACTTAGGCATCCTTTTTGGCGGATGCCTCATATGAATTAGTCCGGGCTTCAGCTAGGAGTATGGCTTCCATCGTAGCTACCCATCGTTTTCTATGACTATGTAACTGATCAGCAGTTTCAATTTCCAAAATGAGTTGGACCAAATGTTCCTTCTAGGGAAATCCTTTTTGGAGAAGATTTAGGAAAGCTGGTGAAAGCATGGAGAGAAACAAAAGTCCCCAGATTGCCTGAAGACAAGCCTAAGATGACCTTGTGACCAGCTCTGGCTTGGAGCCGCTTTAGGGATTCCAAGTATACAAAGTTAGGGAGGTTGTTAAATATAACAGAGGTCTATCTGCATATCCTGATCAAAGAAAGGCATTAGAAATATCTTCACCTTGCATTGATAAGAGGTGTCCTCAGTGTAAGGCTTTCCCTTTAAGGTTGACCACAGCTCCAAAATCTTTTTTCCTAGGTTATGGTTGCGTGGTGGCCCTGTGCAAAGGAAGATATTTTAGTGCATCAGTGTCTAGATAATTTATGAATTTGACCAAAGGTGGCCCAGGAAAGTGAATTAGGAATGGCCAGAGTGATGCAGAAATTGCAGTATCTAGGCTGGGTTTCCAGTTTCAACAAAAGCATCTTGCTTCCCTCTTGATCCCTGTAGTACCTGGGAGTTCAGTTCGACCGAAGGGAAGGCCGAGTCCAGTTGACAATGTGAATTTATCTTCAGGTATTGGGTTCCATGGTGGTTGCCTTGGATTCAGTACCTTGGGCAAGGGTGTACATGAAACCTTTGCCAGAGGGACTTGCTTTTAAAGTGGTCTCCTCAGTCCCAGGATATTGATAGCTCCCAATTGGCCAAGGTATCCTTTGGATGTGGATCTAGTAAGGATGCTGCAAGGGATCCACTGTTTCCTCAGAGCAGGGGCTCTACTGTTCAGGAAGCAGTGGTTCACGAGGATCCATCTCTATTTTGTCTTTCAGCCCTTGAAAGGCCTTAATTATCAGAGAAGGGATATTCTCAGAAGGCTGTAAATACCCTTTTGTAGTCCAAGAAAGTTTTCACATCCTTAGCATATGTGAAAGTCTGGAAGCTGAGGATTGCTGCTTGATTAGGAATGTCTCTGCTAGAGGAACTTCAGTGCCAGTTATCTTATTATTCCTGCAGGGAGGATTGGATAAGGGTGGTCTTTAACTCCCTAAGGTACATGTAGTGGCTATTGTCTATTGATGGGCAGATCTTTATGGTCTCATCCAAATGTCTTTTTTTTTTTTTTTTCCCTTCAAGAAGTGAAGCATATTTGATCTTTGGTAAGAGAAATCCATACCTCCCTGGAATCAGAATTTAGTGTTGTCAAACCTGTTTGGGCATCCATTTGAGCCTCTTAAGAGAGGCATTGCTTAAGCTGCTTACTCTTAAGGCAGTGTTTTCTGGTAACAATCTTTTCCACCAAATGAATTTGGGAGCCGCAGGTTCTTTTGGGTAGAGATCCCTTTTTGGGTTCTTCAGACAAGGTGGTGTAGATACTCTGTTCCTTTATTCTTTCCTAAGATGTTTTCACATATTTTCATTTTAATCAGATTTATTTCTCTTCCTTTCAAAAGGACTCTGGTGAAGATGAGTATGTTCAATTTTATCATTAAGATGTTAGAAGAGTTCTGCTGTAATTAAAGGTCACTAGTAGTTTCATAACCTTGGAGTAGCATTTGTTTGGTTTAGTGGTTCTAGAAGAGAGAACAGCTTTGAAGACATTGATAGCTCTTTGGAATAAGGAAATGATAGTGGAGGCTTACATATCCGAGGGCTTGTCACTTTCCAAGGAATTGAGGGCAGACTTTACCAGGGCACAGGCAATATCGTGGGCCAAACATTGCCTGTTCTGCCATTGGAGATTTGCAGAGCAGCAGCCTGTGCATATACATACAGTACCTGAATGTACTCCATTTTGAAGTGTCAGAAAGGTGGAATATAAATCATATAAATAAATATATCCCATATGTCTGGAATGGTCTGACTGGATGAAGAAGGAGAAATTAGTTCTTACCCGATAAGTTCCTTTCTTTGAGACCAGCCAAACCAGTCCAGGACCCACCCTGTTCTGCCAAGTGTATTCTCCCGATTCATTTTCAAAATAACTGCTTGTATGTTCTAGTTGGCACACAGGATGTTAAGGAATGCAATAATGTCGATTACATTTCTTGTTTGTTTTTTCCCTTGGAAGCCTTCTGTTTTTTGCTTGGGTGAATGAGAGCGAGATTAGTGCATTAAAAAATGTTTTTCTTAGCTTGTTTTGTAGAATACTGGCAGGCTGAGGTCAGTATAGGACCCTAAAAGCGGAAATGTCACAACACCTGTTAATCTTTGTCTGGTTGGGAGACATGACCCATGCATCTGGTTGGTCTGGCTGGACTAAGGAAAGGAAATTATCAAGTAAGAACTAATTTCTCCATACAATACTCATGATTCACCCACAACTGATTTTCCAACAGAGCTGTACATTTGAAAAAGCTAGGGCAACCAACAAGTCCATGAATCATAACTAGACACCCCACCAAACTTGAGAACGGGGGTAGGGAGGCGAAGGCTGCTCTCTATTGACAATCCACAATCCTTCCATCACTTAGATTTGAAATAAAATGTTATTTCAACCATCAACCACTGCCTCTTATGCGCATGGTTTTCCTTTTTGTCATGGTTAAAGCTTCTCTAATGCATATATACACCCACCAACACACAGCTTCCTTTTCACATACCCATACACATTCACAATCACCCAACCTCCTTTCTCAGAAAGATCCATACATGCTCTCAAACACACAGCTTCTCATACACACATGTACATCCAGCATGTTTCTTTCTCCCTCTGCTTTTCAAATCTCTCCTCCACAAACAGCCTAAGGATAGATTATAGATTTCAGGGAGACAAGGTCTGGAGTAATGGGGGGAGAAGCAAAAATTAGTGTGTGCAAATAGAATATGAAGCTAAAAAGAGTAGAATGCTGCCAAAGTCATTTAAAATCATTAAAAACTTTCCGGTCACTTAATCAGATAATTAATTTGAAAATAAGACACTTAGCATTAACTTTATTTTCCCATACTGTTCACTCTCTTCTCATCTTCAGTATTTTCTTGACTCTGATTCCTGCTTTTCTTTCCATTATTTTTTTTTTACTTTTCCTTTCTGTGACCTTACGCGAGCTCTCATTCTATTCTATCTCATCTATTTTTTTTACCTTTCACTCCTGTATATCTTACCTTTTTCTTCCATAACCTCATTTCCCAGCCCTCTTGCTCCAATCTGTCTGATAGCCATCTTTTCTTTTTTTCCCTCTTCCCCCTCGGCTTTCTCCCCCTTACCTTTAACCCTTCCCAGTCTTTCATCATTGTCTCCCTTGTGCCATCTGTCTCAGTATGCTCCCTTTTCTGTGTCCCCCTCTTATGCACTGTTCTCCTGTCTCTAGCTCCCTACCTCCTTGTGCCCTAGTGTCCATCTCTTCCCTTTCCTCCCCAGTGCCTTACTTCTTTTCTCTCTATGCTCCTTTGTGCCTCTTCTATCTCTAACCTTCCTTTCCTTGTTCACACTCTCACTCCCTCCTTATTTCCATGCCCCCATCAATATCTATCCCTTCCCTCCATGCTTCTCTCTCTCCGCTCCCATCACCCCATTCCCTGTACATACCAGGATCATTCCAGACGGTGGGTTATGTTCCATGTCCAGCAGATGGAGTCAGAACACAAAATTCCCAGGGGAGGACCCATATAACCACGCCTCCCCTGTAACAGCTCTCAGTAACGTTCTGACTCCAGCAGATGTGAGCAGGGGACTTGTGGTCCCCAGCTTGTTAGCTTAGGGCTACCTTCTCAGGGGGATCAAGTTTAAAAAAAAAAAAAAAAAAGGAAGTTTTAAATTTACAGTTTAGGTCACTTTGCTAAGGCTCCTCTTACAGCAGGGGGAGAGCTCTCCGCTGGTGCTGGCTCATCGCTCTCTAGCCTGGTGACTTGCTGACAGGCTGTTGCCTGTTTTCTTTCTTTCTTTTATCATTTTCCTCACTGAGGGCTCAGTTGGGGTAAGTGTATTTTTGTTTCATCTTCTTTTTCAGCAGAAGACTACAATTTTTGGACTCCGTTCGGCTCTCTGAGGTGAAAGTCGGTAGTGCCGGCCTCTCCCTCCTGACCCAGGTTTTCCCCCCTCCCTTTTGGGGAGCGACCGACGTCCCGACCTATGGCCCCGCGAAGCACCATTCCCCGGGGCCGCCTGCTGTCGGGAGGTTAATTCCCCGTCAGTTCTTCTTCAGGTCGGTGGGGGACCGCGGCAAGCGTCCGATGCCGGGTCGTTGCTCATTTTAGGCGCGAGCCACCTGTAGAGCTTCCCCCCCTCTCTCTCTCTGCGGCGATGCAGTCCACGGCGCCTTGTGAGGGCTCCGACAGGGCCGGATTATTTTCTGAAGAGGGTCTGTGCTCAGGCTGTTTCCCCGAGGGGGAATGTGCGCCAGCTACAAACAAGGACATTCGAGCTGCAGACCGCATGGGAAGGAAGTGCCAGGCCCCGTTCCCTCTCAACGCGGGAACGGCGGCCATTTTGTTGCAAGATTCTGATGCCGCGCTTTCTGAGGAGGACACGGATAATCCGTTCCCCACTTCTAGGCCCGTTTTGGACCCTTACTCCGAGTCTAATCCTGGTAGGCAGAGGGGGGATCCCCCGGGGGGTGACCCCTCAGGATGCCAGGCCTTTTCCCCTGAATTCATAGTCCTGATGCACAGGGCTTTTCTTCAGAGCAGAGACACGACCTTCGGGACCTGGGGACCCTCTCCCCCCCAAGATACCATGTCCTACCCCCCTCCTGGGTGGGACCCTCCCTCAGGCTCGCCCCCCTTTAGTAGGCGGGGGAGCGGGGACATCTCGTGGCCCTACTGGGACACCATCGATAATACAGCCTTCGTCGGGGGAAGGACAATCCCAGGACCCTGACATGGACGACCCCACCTTGGCGGCCCAGGTGGAGGGCGACGACCCTAGGGTCCTCCGCATCTTCCAAGCGGCGGAGTTAGATGACCTCATTCCCTAGATCCTCCAGGAAATGGATATTGATCCCCCTCCGGAACCGGTGGGGCCTGACCCGGCTCTCAAGAAGGGGGACCCCCTCCTAGCAGGACTGCGGCCTCTAGCCAAGTCTTTACCCACTCATCACAAGATCTTGCAGTTGATCACTCGGGAATGGGATTCCCCGGAGGCAAACCTTAGGGTCGGTAGAGCCATGGAAAAATTGTATTCTCTGCCGGCCGATTTTTTGGAAATTCTCAAAGTTCCCGCCGTAGATTCTGCGGTATCAGCGGTTACAAAGCATACCACTATTCCTGTCACTGGAGGGACGGCGTTGAAGGATATGCAGGATCGGAAGCTGGAGGTTTACCTCAAGCGTATCTTTGAGGTCTCGGCCTTAGGGATGTGGGCGGCTATCTGCAGTTCCCTCGCACAGCGAGTGGGTCTTCGGTGGGTGCAGCAGCTTCTCACCGCCCAGTCCTTACCAGACGCTGAGGCTCACCAGGCGGACAGACTGGAAGCCGTGGTTGCCTATGGAGCGGATTCTTTATATGATCTTTTAAGGGTCCTAGCCCGAACCATGGTGGTGGCGGTCTCAGCACGTCGGCTCCTTTGGCTTCGCAATTGGTCGGCTGATGCCTCTTCCAAGACACGTTTGGGGTCCCTTCCTTTTAAGGGTAGGTATCTTTTTGGTGAAGACTTGGATCAGATCATCAAGTCCCTTAATGAGAACACGGTGCACAAGTTGCCCGAAGATCGACCCCGTTCGTCAAGATCATATAATTACTCCAGAAACCGTTATCGTAACCAGCGGAGAGCGCGTCCTCAGAGGCAACAGCCACCTCGGGCTCCCTCTTCTCGTTTGCACTCCTGGAACCGGCCCTTTCGTGGGCGCCGCCAGGGTAAGGAAACGCTAAATCTACCCAATGATGCCAGACAGACCCGCGAGGTGGTCCCTCGACTGGGGGGGGGGGGGGGTCGCCTTGCTCTCTTCTACAAAGAGTGGGTCCAAATCACGTCGGATCAATGGGTTCTGGATATTCTAAGATGCGGTTACGCTTTGGATTTTGTTTGCGCTCCTCGGGACCTGTTCCTGTTTTCCCCTTGCGGGTCCTTATTCAAACAGGGAGCTGTGCGGCAGACCCTCGATCGTCTCCTTCATTTGGGGGCCATAGTGCCGGTGCCAGCCGCCGAACTGGGCCGGGGGCATTATTCAATCTACTTTGTGGTTCCCAAGAAGGAAGGTAGTTTTCGTCCTATCCTGGACCTCAAGCACGTCAACCGGTCCCTCAGAGTCCCTCGTTTCCGCATGGAGACACTCCGTTCAGTGTTAGCGGCAGTTCATCTGGGAGAATTCTTGGCTTCGTTGGATCTCACGGAGGCGTATCTCCACATACAAATTAGTCAAGCTCATCAGCGTTACCTACGCTTCAAAATTTTGGGTCAACACTTCCAATTTCGCGCTCTTCCCTTTGGCCTGGCCACAGCTCCACGGGTTTTCACGAAGATCATGGTGGTAGTGGCGGCAACCTTGTGCAAGAAAGGCATCCTTGTGCATCCTTACCTAGACGATTGGCTCATCCGTGCAAAGTCACGAGCGCAGTGTATCCTTGCAGTCGACAGAGTGGTACAAACTTCTCCAATCTCTCGGATGGATTGTCAACTTCACCAAGAGCAGCCTGGTCCCGTCCCAGTCGTTGGATTTTCTGGGAGCTCACTTCGACACCAAGAATGCCAGGGTTTTTCTGCATCCGGACAGAGCTCATTCTCTGCGTCAGCAGATTCAAGGATTTATGGCGCTCAAGACGCCCACTGCCTGGGACTACCTGCAGGTACTGGGGACCATGGCCTCGACCATCGATCTGGTTCCTTGGGCATTCGCGCATCTGAGGCCTCTGCAGAGATCCCTACTCTCCCGGTGGCAGCCGGTGTCGAGAGATTTCCAGGCAATCCTTCCGATTCCGAGAGGAACCTTCATCAGTCTCCATTGGTGGCTGGAACCACGGCACCTAGCTCAGGGGGTGTCGCTGGAGGACCCGGATTGGGTGATTATCACCACGGACGCCAGCCTCACAGGCTGGGGAGCGGTCTGTCGGGATAGCTCAATCCAGGGTCGATGGATGGAGGAACAGTCGAAGTGGCCCATCAACTGCTTGGAGACCAGGGCGGTCCGTCTGGCGTTACAGGGTTTCTTCCCCATAGTATGCCATTAAGCAGTCAGGGTGCTATCGGACAATGCGACTACAGTGGCATACATAAATCGCCAGGGAGGCACGAGAAGTCGGTTGGTCTCTCTGGAAACCGACAAATTGATGGAGTGGGCAGAGCTTCACCTCCAACGACTAGCGGCCTCGCATATAGCGGGAGCGGACAACGTACAGGCGGACTTTCTCAGCCGACAAAACTTGGATCCCGGAGAGTGGGAGCTCTCGCAGCAGGCGATGCGGATAATAGTACGGCAATGGGGGACACCGCACGTAGACCTAATGGCAACCGCCGGAAATGCAAAGGCCGCCCGCTTCTTCAGCCGCAGGCGGGAGCGCGGCGCCGAGGGCGTGGACGCGCTGGTCCTGCCCTGGCCGCACCACTGTCTCCTATATGTTTTCCCACCGTGGCCCCTCGTGGACAAGGTCATCTGCAGGATAGAGGCACACCAAAGGCCGGTGATCCTTGTGGCGCCAGAGTGGCCCCGACGACCGTGGTTCGCGGATCTGCACAATTTGACGGTGGAGGGTCCCCTTCGTCTTGGTCAGCTGCCACATCTTCTATGCCAGGGACCAATATTTTTCAAGGAGGCAGATCGCTTCTGTCTTGCGGCCTGGCTTTTGAGAGGTGTCAGTTGAGGAGGCGTGGTTATCCGGAGCCGGTTATTTCAACGCTACTGAAAGCATGTAAGATGTCCACCTCTGTTACGTATGTTCGCGTCTGGAAGGTCTGTGAGGATTGGTGTGGAGCGAATGACATTCTTCCCATGCAGGCCTCAGTGCCACAAGTCCTTTCCTGCTTGCAGGCAGGTTTGGATTTGGGTCTTGCTTACAATTCTCTTCGGGTTCAGGTGGCGGCCTTGGGGGCTTTTCTTCGCAGTGGAAATAAGGAGTTTCTGTCCTCGCATCCGGACGTCTCCCATTTCCTTAAAGGAGTGAAACACTTGAAGCCTCCAATTCGCCCACCTTGTCCGTCGTGGAATCTGAATCTGGTGCTCTGAGTCCTCTCTGGTTCGCCGTTCGAACCTCTAAGCTCGGCTACCATCAAGGACGTCACTCTCAAGACCATTTTTCTCGTGTCAATCAGTTCAGCAAGACATATTTCCGAGCTGCAGGCCCTATCCTGTCGTGAACCATACCTTCGTTTCACGCCTGAAGGGGTTTCGCTGAGGACGGTTCCTTCTTTTCTCCCTAAAGTGGTTTCGGCATTCCACCTCAACCAATCGGTGGAATTACCATCTTTTGCCTCTTCTGAGTCTGGAGACCTGCATAGATTGGATGTACGGCGGTCTCTGATATGCTATCTGGAGGTGACTAATGATTTTCGGCTCTCCGATCATCTGTTTATCCTCTGGTCCGGACCCCGGAAGGGTTGCATGGCCTCCAAACAATCTATAGCGCGGTGGTTGAAGGGAGCGATCATAGCGGTGTACCTTGGCGTAGGTAAGTCCCCTCCGCTGGTTGTCAAGGCTCATTCTCTTCGAGCCCAGGCAACATCTTGGGCGGAGAGCTCCTCCGTCTCCACTCAGGAGATTTGTTGGGCGGCCATCTGGAAGTCTATCCATACTTTTGCGAGACATCGCCTGGATGTCGGTGCTCCGTCGGGCGGTCAGCTTGGAGACAAGGTAATACGAGCAGGGCTGTCTGCGGCCCACCCGTGATGGGAAAGCTTTGGTACATCCCACCGTCTGGAATGATCCTGGTATGTACAGGGAAAAGAAAATTATTCCTTACCTGCTAATTTTCGTTCCTGTAATACCATGGATCATTCCAGACACCCTCCCTTGGTTTGGGGGTTTGCTTGTGGGACATCCCTGCCTACCTGTCTTAACAATCTTTTACTCTGTATTTCGAATACTGCGCGTCTTTTTTGTTCACGCACTGCTGTTCGCAAGTTCACTGTTCAGAATTTAGTTGCTGTTTATTTGGACAGCGGTTATTTCAATTCCTTCTTTGATTACTTGATCCCTCTGTTTTTAGTCTCTCTCTTTTGGGCTTTTTAGTCTAGTTACTGTGAGCTGTTACAGGGGTGGCGTGGTTATTTGGGTCCTCCCCTGGGAATTTTGTGTTCTGACTCCATCTGCTGGACATGGAACATAACCCACCGTCTGGAATGATCCATGGTATTACAGGAATGAAAATTAGCAGGTAAGGAATAATTTTCTTTTCCCGCCATGCCACCTCTGTGTATCTTCCTTTTCTTCTCCCTTTCCCTTTTTGTCTATGTTCCTTCTGTTTCTCTCCTCTCCTCACTATGTATCCTCTCCGTCTCCCACTTTCCTCCTTTGGGTCTGCATCTCTCTCCCCAGCTCACTTCAGCAGCTTTCTCGCATCTCCGCACAGCACACTGTGAAGGGAGGTGGTGCACATGGAGGGCTGTTTCTTCTGGACATCTGCAGAGCCACTGGAAGCTGAGGGCTGTGCTGTGCCCATCTTCTCTCCCCCATGCCATCTAGTCACAGCACAGGAAAGGAGGGTGGGGGGCATGGACACAACACAGCTCTCTGCTGCGAGGTGGCAGCCCTGCCTCGTTCCTTGTAATAGGACACGCTGTGGGGAAAAGGAGGAGCTGCTTGCACAAACTGGATTATCAGTGTCTGGTCAGTACTTCTGTTCTGACACTGCACAGTATGTTTAAAACATACTGTGCAGTGTCTAAACACATATTTATTTATTTATTTTTAATTTTTATATACCGATGTTCCTGTAAAGAATACATATCGCACCGGTTTACAAGGAACTGAACAGTCGCCTCCAGGGCGGAAATACATTAAAACAGTCGCCTCAAGGCAGAATACATTAACACAAGTATACAGGAAAACTATTAAAAGAGAACTTTCATAAACTCAATTAAATGTAACTGTGAACCATAAATCAGGAACCATAAATCAGGAACATATGTACAGAGGTAGGTATATCGTTTTTAGACATCTACACATACTGTGTAGATGTCTAAAAACATACTGTGCAGATGTCTAAACACAGTATGTTTAGACATCATTTTATCTTCCGCACATCAAAGAGACCAATAAGAAAAATGCACCAAGCCAAACTCGTTTCTTCTTCCCTTAAACACATCAGACACATTACTACAAGAGACCGCTCCTTCACGATTGCGGGAACAAACCTCTGGAACAAAATGCCCACAGACCTGCATCTAGAACCCTGCCATAAGAAATTCAAGCAGAACCTCCAAACCTGGCTGTTCGAACAAGCTTACACTCAATGACCATCTCTTTTCCTGAAACGCCAGTTATTGCTTATGTTTCTCTGATGCAATGCCACACGCCAATTTATTTATTCCCCGCTGCTAAATTTTACTTGATCGGGCTCTTTCCTCCCAGTTATTAGACTCTCCATTAACTATGGAATATGTTTATCATTAGTTTATTTGTTAATTGTTCTTAATTGGTTCTTAATTTATTCTTAATTGATATTTTTTATGTACACCTGAATTCCTATTGACTGTAAAGCTTGTTGCTGATTTGTTTATTGTAAACCGAGGTGATGTTATTAACGTGCCGCGGTATATAAAAAAAATCACGAAATAAATAAATAAATAAATAAATAAATAAAACCTGGGCTGTCCTATCCAAAACCAGATAGTTAGCAACCTAGATAGAGCAAAGTTGACTAAACTGTGGTTGAAACTTGAATTGGCTAAATAATTTTGCAAAAATGGGATAGAACCCACAGAAATGGCACAAAAAATTTATATCATGACTTTGTAAAACCCATATTTCACTGGAAAACTGTATGGTCTATCAAATGTTAACATTTATTGAAGAAAGTCTCAGGATTTTTATTTTTCTTTCATTATTTTCTCTAACATTCCTTTCTGCTTATTCTTCAGCCTTAATCAGGGCCTAGCTTATTTTATGTTATCACATAAAGTCTTCTCAGTAGTTATCCTTTGTAGGTATTATTCTTTTGCACAATTGGCCAAGAAATAACACTTGACAGGCTGTCTTCAGGTCATCTATATCTCAGGTGTTAGTGACCTCCTTTAGTCAGCAGTGCAGAAGATTGCACCCTTTGAAATATTTTCTGTGCAGTGCTAAAGTTGAGAAATGTTGCTCAAGGAACCTAATCATACATACAGTATCTTGTTTCATAGTCTGACAGGCATGAGTTATGAAACTTAAGGAATGTGTGAAAACATTTTTAGGTATTGAATTGATGGCTGGACTATTTTAAATTTTTCTTGTGTTGATATATAATCTTTCACCTCTCAGAGCTAGTCAGAATCATTTGCTCTGCATTCTCCATTTGACTGGCCCTGTAAGGATCAGGCAGTAGTTGGGAGGAAAAAAACTTCTGTTGGTACTGAATTTTTTATTTTTTTTTTTAAATCTTTTCACCATAAAAGATGTATAGTAGTAGTTTGTAGTACTGTAGAACAAGCACTTAAGCGACCATGTTTAAACTAACTGAAAACATTTTCATATATATACATTCAACTGCTATTTTCAGATTGAGTACTTGGGTAAGTAATTCTAGAAGTTACTATTTGCTTGGATGTTTCAAATTGAAAGTATTTCTTTCGTATTTCATCTGAAGGAACAACTGTGGTGACAGCAGCTGTAGTGGAAACCTATGCACCAGTTAAAGTTAAGACAACACTAAAATTGGACTTTCGATTTGATTCCCTCACTTTGAATTTGTATAGCCCATATAAAAGCCAGGTAAGCACAGATTCATATTTTCAGGCTAACTGACAGCCTTTGTGTGCTTTCTAAGTCAGGGGTTCTCAGCCTTTTAGGGAACACTGACCCTTATTCAACCTCCAAAAGGTTTGCAAATGTCCACATGTGCCTCTTTAATTTGTATGCAGTTAAATGCCATATGGAAAACAGATTAATAACAATATGTACTCCAGAATCATTGGGAATGCATAGAATGTAATATTCCATAAGGAATGGTTTCCTTGTATAAACTGTGCCTTCCCTTCTGTCCTCATTCCCTCCACCTGTGGACCCTTCCTAAGTCCTCCCCCTTCTGTTCCTCCTGCTTTCCACCTGTGAACCCCTTCCTGAGTGCTCACCCTCCTGTTTGCCTCTTCCTTTCTATTTGTTGTGTTCCGTGGCTGTCCGCGGGCGCACCCTCCCCTACCTGACCGCAGCGGCAACAAACGTCCAGAGAGGAGCTCTGACCTGGTGCCGCTACTCCCGCACGTTGGCGCAGGCCCTCGGGGTGCCCACACGCTGGAGAGCCGTCCTAGCCTCCCCAGTGCGGCAACCACAGCTTCTCCCCCGCGGATGGGATTCAAGATGGCCACCGCCATCTTAGGCGCGAGGCCGCGCCCCCTCACTGAATTTAAAGGGACCTGATCCCTTTAACGATGCTCACCCGCTTCCAATGATCCAGTGCAGAGGAAGTATTTAAGGAGACTTCCTCTGCTCATTCCTTGACTTGGCAACGTCTCCTGTGAGTGTTGTTTGAGTCTGCTTGCTTCCAGCGTCTTGATTCCCTGTTACGTCTTGGTGTTCCTGGTTCCTGACTTCGGATTGGCTGACGGTGATTCCTGGTATTGACTTCGGATTGGCAAGCGACGACCCTCTGGCATTCGGCTTCGGACTTCTTCTGGAATACCGTCTCCAAGGGCCCACCTAAGTCCCAGCGGCCCGGGTCCCTACGGGCTCCTCCTGGGGGGACCGCGAGCTTCCAGGGCGAAGCTCCAGTTGGCCTTTGCACCGATACCGTTACCTCCCTAGGTCCACCTAAGTCCCAGCGGTTGGGTCCCTACGGGCTCCTCCCGGGGGGACTGCTGACCACCAGTGGTGAAGACCGCTCATCTGCTCATCTCTTTGTCCGTCTCCACAGTAGCTTCTGTCTTCAGTGCCAAGGGTCAGCTGCTCTCCTCCTCTGTCCTGCCTCGCCACTCGACGAGAGAACCTATGGATCCTCCGCAAGGTGTAACATCCCCTCGTCGGCCCAAGGGTCCACCAGCCTGAGCATAACACTATTGTCTCCCTCCTATGTCCCCTTCCCTGATTCTCTCTCTCAGGACCCCTTCCTGTGTGCTTTCCCTCCTTTCCTTCATGGCCCCTTCTGAGCGTTGTGCCCCCCAAGGTCCCTTCCCAAGTGCCTTCACTCTTTTCCACTACCATAGCCTCTTCCTGCCTTGCCTTCTGTCTTCTACATGTAGCCGCTTCCTTCCTTAGTCCTCTCCCTCTCCCTAGGGGCCTAATCCTAAGTGCTTTATTTATTTGGATTAAGAAATTCACCCAAGGTGAATATTCAAAAGGTAACATAGAGTCTGAAGGAGACTTAACAATTCAAATCTGTAGGAGACTTCAGTAAATGATATCCATCAGTGATGGGCATAAACTAGTTAATTGTAGAACAGGACTAAGCTTGAAATAAGTCAACAAAAGGACTAAGAATGCAGCACATTTCAGTAAAATCAACCCAGGACTAATTAGATAATACAAACATCTCAGTACAATAGGTTGTAGCAGCATTTTACAAGGCACTCGTATATATACAAAAATCTCAGTAAAACATTAAGCTGCAGCAGTACATTTAAGGCACCTTTATAGCAGTTTACATTATTCCGCCCTCCCTCTTAAGGCCCTTTGCAATTGCTTTCACTCCTATGCTCGCTCTCTCTCTCTCTCTCTCTTGCCCTTTCCTTCTTAGGACTCCTTCTCTGCATCATTCTGAGTGCTGATCCAACTGTGGCATCTTCCCTCTAACCCCCACCATGTCCATATTATTCCCTCAATGCAATGTTTATTCCTCACTGTCAGGCCAACTGGACAGCTGGAGCACATGTAGAAGTGGCCAGAAATGTTATTCGGGGTTATCACCCTGCTTGCTGCTGCCTCTGATGTGTGGAACAGCAGCTGTTGAAGGTGCTAGTGGCAATAGGCTTTCCCTCCTCCTTTTGGTGCACCATCAGACTCATTATGATAGCAATCAGTCCCACTCTTCCCTGCCTCCTCTCCATGCCAGTTTGAACTTCTTGAAATTGTAATGTTTCTCTCCTTGCTGTGCAATCAGGTAGCAGGATTAGACAGTAGGAGTATTAGAACAGAGCTTGCTCTATTTCTGAGCAGTTGCACTTTAGTTGCTCCCCTTCTGGTGGACCCACTGTAATGTTTTTTTGTTTTTGGTTTTTTTTTACCTCATGTTGGTCTCTAAAATAGATAATGGTCTCTAAAATCTTTGTTAAATTATTGCAATATAGAGTTCCAGTAGAGAAACCAGAAACTTTGTGGCTTCTAATACCTTTTAAACAATGTGCAAAAAAGATGACTTTTGGAGACCCTGAATTATACTCTTTACCTGTGGGTTTTTTTTCTTCCAGACTATTGTCTTTGCCTCATCTTTTGTCACTATGAAGACCATATTCAAAAGCATTTAGCTGGATAACTCAGAAGTTATCCAGCTAAATGAAGATTTGGGCACTTATCCAGCTAGAATTTAGCCGGATAAATTAGGGGAGTTCTGGGTGGCATAACTGGGAGGAGTTGTTAGCTGGATAATTATCCAGCTAACTTGGATATTCAGAATTAACCGGATAACTTAGCCAGCTATGTTTGATTGGGCCAAAGGCCAAATAAAGTTATCTGGTTAACTTTGATAACCATCTATATTCAATAGTGTGACTGCACTATTGAATATACTTCCAAAGTTAGCTGGATAAGTTTATCTGGAAAGAACACATTTCACGTTCTATTGTATTGCATCCTGACAAATAATTCTCAAATGTTTGTCTAGGCCAAGAATTGAGGAGTTAATTTTACATGTGGGCTTTTACAAGTTTTTGTCATCAATATGCAGATATATTCTGTCTTGAAATAATACTTATTCCCTGTACGTACCTGGATCAGTCCAGACAGTGGGTTATATCCCCCAACCAGCAGATGGAGTCAGAACAGAGTTTGAGAGCGTCAGCATATAGAGTAGTGCACCCTCTGCTGGAGTTCAGTATTCTTCTGACTCCAGCAGATGTGAGCAGGGGGATCCACTAGCTCCCCCAGATTGACAGGGTTTCTTCATTTTTGGTTATTTCTTTTTCTCCACAGTATTTCCCTGTCTTATGTTTCTCTTCATTTTGGATCCTTAAAATAAAAAAAAAAAAAAAGACTTTTCAATTTTTGAGGAGGCGTGTGTCTGTGGCTCTGCCTTCTCTATTCTGTACTCCTTTCCTCTTCCGTTGGGGTAAGTGGAAGTTTTTTGAGTTTCTTTCTCCACAGGTTTGCTTCTTTTTGGTGGTGCCCCGTGGATGCCGGTGGTTCCGGCCGCTCCACGCGTCGTTTGTGGGTTCCGCGGTTCGCAAGCTCCGCCCGCGGGTGTGTGCTCAACTGAAACGGGGGTTTTCCCCTGCAGTTCCTGGACCCCTTCGGCAGGTTGTTAGGGCCATTCCAGGCCCCCCCGCGGCACTAGCTCGTTTTTGGCCCCCCCCCCTCCCCGAGGCTTTTTTCCCGGTGCTGACATGCCGCGGTCCTCTAGGTGTGAGGCCTGCGGCGAACCGGGGAATCAATTTCTGAAGGAGGGGCTTTGTGAGTGGTGCTTCCCCGACAGGGAAGGCACCCTGCAGTCCTCCGGTGCGATTTCGGACCTGCCTCCTCCTCAGCCCGGGCGGCGCGGGCCGGCCACGATGCCGCCTTTGGCGGGAACGGCGGCCATTTTAGGGGGACAGCGTGAGACAGACTCGCTCCCAGATGCAGACAGGATTGGTTGCACTGGCTTTCAACAGGCTCTGCCCCCGGCGGGGGGTTTGCCCGACCGGGGCTCCCAGGACGGTCCCCCCCCCAGGGATTCCAATCAGCTCCCCGTTTTTCTCACCTGATTTTATTCTGGCAATGCACATGGCTTATTTGCAGGGTATGGGAGCGCAGACGCCGAATCCCCTGGGGGCCCCTCCCCCCAAGGTTCCTAAACTTGCTGTTGGTTTCACCGCCTCGCCCCTTACGCCTGGATCCCTGCCGGGTCTCTCTCCTGTGCCACCCCGGCGTACCACGGGGGCGGCTTCGCCGGTGAGAGACGACTCCCTGGAACCCCCGGAGGCGCATCCGGATGGACATACGGAGGGGGACGACCCTCGAGCCCTAAGGATTTTTCAAAAAGAAGAGCTGGATGAACTCATCCACCATATTATTCAGGAGCTGGACCTCGACCCACCTCCAGATCCGCCGATCCCTGTGGCTCCTGCCGCGCCACCTCTTCTCGCAAATGGGATCCAGTATTTGCCGCCCTCCGTCCTAGGGCAAGGGCTTTCCCTATCCATGAGTCCTTCCTACGGCTTCTCACCAGGGAGTGGGACACTCCCGAGGCGTCCTTGAAGGTCACATGCGCCATGGAAAAGCTATACCCGCTCCCTGAGGATTTTTTGGATCTTATCAAGGTGCTCAAGGTGGATTCAGCGGTGTCTGCAGTGACCAAGAGGACGACCATCCCGGTCACGGGTGGAACGGCCCTGCGGGATACGCAGGACCGTAAACTAGAAACCTTCCTCAAGAGGGTCTTCGAAGTCTCCACCCTAGGTATGCGGGCCGTGATGTGCAGTTCGCTCGCGCAAAGGGCCAGCTTACTCTGGGTACAGCAGCTTCTCACCTCTCAGGAGTTGCCCCCCGAAGAGGCCGCCCAGGCGGACCGTCTGGAATCTGCCATAGCATACGGGGCGGGCGCCTTGTATGATCTCTTTCGCATAATAGCGCGGTCCATGGTTTCGGTTGTAGCAGCCCGACGGCTCTTGTGGCTTCGCAACTGGGCGGCGGATGCTTCCTCCAAGTCGAGCCTTGGCTCCCTCCCCTTTAGGGGGAAGTTTTTATTTGGAGAGGACCTGGATCAGATCATCAAGTCACTGGGGGAAAATTCGGTGCATCGGCTGCCGGAGGATAGACAGTGTTCCTTCAGGTCATTTTCTTCCGGTAGAACCAGGGCCAGGGCACAGTGACGTTATAGGTCTTACCGGCAGTCTGGTTCCCGGACACAGCCGACAAGATCCCAGCCTTGGTCTCGTTCCTTTCGTGGGCGGAGGCCTGCGAGAGAGGGTCCAGGGCAGGGAAATCCGCCCACAAAGTCCTCCCAATGATGCCAAAGGGGAGCCCACTTCTCACCTCCCCGGATCGGAGGCCGCCTCATGGACTTCTACGAGGAGTGGGCAGTTATCTCCACGGACCAGTGGGTGCTGGACACCATAAGAGACGGTTATGCCTTGGAGTTTGTCCACCCCCCGAGGGACCGGTTCATCTTCTCCCCCTGCGGTTCGGATCTCAAGAGGATAGCGGTTCAGCAAACACTAGACCGACTGCAGGACATAGGGGCCATCGTTCCCGTCCCCTTCTACGAGGTGGGCTTGGGCCACTATTCCATTTACTTCATCGTTCCCAAAAAGGACGGTTCCTTTTGGCCCATCCTGGACTTGAAGGAGGTAAACAAGGCCCTCAGGATCAGCCGGTTCCGCATGGAGACTCTTCAATCAGTGATTGTCGCAGTGCACAAGGGAGAATTCCTCGCTTCACTGGATCTCTCGGAAGCATACTTGCACATTCCCATCCTGCCGGCTCACCGGCGGTATCTTCGCTTCAAGATTCTCGGTCAACACTTTCAGTTCAAGGCGCTTCCCTTTGGTTTGGCGACCGCACCTCGGACCTTCACAAAGATCATGGTAGTGGTGGCAGCGGCCCTCCGCAAGGAGGGTATCCTAGTACATCCGTACCTAGACGACTGGCTGATTCGAGCGAAGTCCTTCTCACATGGTCAGACCTCAGTGGCCAGAGTAGTACAATTCCTACGCTCTCTGGGCTGGGTGGTGAACCTTCCAAAGAGTTCCCTTGTGCCCTCGCAACACCTGGATTTCTTAGGAGCGAGCTTCGATACCCGGCGGGGTATGGTGTTCCTGCACCAGGACAAGGTGCAAGCCCTGAGGGAGCACGTGTCTCGGTTTTCGACTTTGGAAGAACCAACCACCTGGAATTATCTGCAACTCCTGGGAGTAATGGCCTCCACCATCGACATGGTACCCTGGGTGTTTGCACACCTGCGTCCACTGCAGGCGTCCCTGCTATCCCATTGGAAACCAGTCTCCCAGGAGTATCAGGTGATCCTGCCGCTCCCACCATTAGCCAGGAAAAGCCTGGATTGGTGGCTTGTCCCCTCGCATCTGGCTCGGGGAGTCTCGCTCGAGGTTCCCAATTGGGTGGTGGTGACCACCGATGCCAGCCTCGCGGGATGGGGCGCTGTCTGCGAAAGAAACGCCACGCAGGGGACTTGGACGCCAGAGGAGGCAAAGTGGCCGATCAATCGCCTGGAAACGAGAGCCGTGCGTTTCGCTCTCCAGCGTTTTCTTCCCCTGGTGTGACACAGAGAGGTGAGGATCCTCTCGGACAACGCCACCACCGTGGCCTACATCAATCGTCAAGGGGGGACAAGAAGCAAGCATGTCTCCCTCGAGTCAACTCCCCTGATGGAGTGGGCGGAGAGCAATCTCGTCCGGATAGCGGCCTCTCACATCGCCGGGGTGGACAACGTTCAGGCGGACTTCCTGAGTCGTCAACAGCTAGACCCCGGCGAGTGGGCTCTCTCCGACGAGGCAGTGCATCTCATTGTCCGTCGTTGGGGGACTCCACGCCTCGATCTAATGGCAACCTTTCTCAACGCCAAGGCTCCACGCTTCTTCAGCCGCAGAACAGAGCGCGGCGCGGAGGGGGTGGATGCCCTCGCCCTTCCGTGGCCGTCGGATCAACTGCTCTATGTGTTTCCTCCTTGGCCTCTGGTCGGCAAGGTTCTCCGCAGGTTGGAACATCATCGAGGGACTGTAATTCTCGTCGCCCCGGAATGGCCCCGTTGGCCATGGTTCGCAGATCTACTTCAGATGACGGTGGACGGCCCACTTCGCCTGTCCCATCTTCCTCATCTTCTGCGTCAGGGGCCAGTATTTTTCGAGCAGGCAGAACTCTTCTGTCTTGCGGCCTGGCTTTTGAACGGCGCCGTCTCCGCCACAGAGGCTACCCGGAGACAGTGATCTCAACGATGCTTCGTTCCCACAAGCCTTCGACCTCCGTCGCTTACGTTCGAGTTTGGAAGGTCTTCGAAGCCTGGTGCTCCGACCGCGGGGTCCAAACCATGGAGGCGACTGTCCCGCTGATCCTTCATTTCCTACAGGATGGTCTGGATAAGGGTCTCGCCTATAATTCGCTCCAGGTTCAGGTGGCGGCCTTGAATGTCTTGGTACAGAAGGACTGCTCTCTACCCCTTCAGCCGGATATCGCACGTTTTCTGAAGGGTGCCAAACACCTACGGCCACCGGTCAGGGATCCTTTCCCTTCTTGGAGCCTCAACTTGGTGCTGCGAACGCTGTCGGGGGCCCTCCTTTTGAACCCCTGAGGGGGTCCTCCCTCGAGGACCTGACCCTCAAGACGGTTTTCCTGGTAGCCATCTCTTCTGATCGCCGGATCTCAGAGCTCCAAGCCTTGTCCTGCCGGGACCCTTATCTGCGTTTCTCCGACTCCGGGGTTTCCCTTCGTACGGTGCCATCCTTCCTACCAAAGGTGGTCTCGGCCTTCCACGTCAATCAAACGGTGGAGCTTCCAGCGTTCGCTCCAGAGGAACCCCGGTCTCTCCGGCTCCTGGACGTCAAGCGTGTGCTGCTCCGTTATCTGGAGGTTACCAATGACTTCCGGGTATCCGATCATTTGTTTGTCCTCTGGTCAGGACCGAGGAGAGGTTCTCAGGCATCCAAGATGACTATTGCGCTGGATAAAGGACGCCATCTCATCGGCTTACATTGCGGCGGGGCGGGTGCCGCCTCGCAGCGTGTCGGCTCACTCCACGCGATCCCAAGCGGTGTCCTGGGCGGAATCTCGCTCCGTTTCCTCCCAGGAAATCTGCCGTGCGGCGACGTGGAAGTCGTTGCACACTTTTTCCAGACATTACAGACTACACCTGGCGCCTCAGTACATGGGTTCTTTTGGCGATCAAGTTCTCCGAGCAGGTCTCTCAGGACCCCACCCGGTTTAGGGAAGCTTGGGTAATCCCACTGTCTGGACTGATCCAGGTACGTACAGGGAAAAGAAAATTATTCCTTACCTGCTAATTTTCGTTCCTGTAGTACCATGGATCAGTCCAGATGCCCGCCACTAGGGGTTTCATTAGGTCCTGCTCGGACTCTTCCAGGTAACTTTCATTCTGTTTGTCTCTGATTATTGTTACTGTTCACATCTCCTCACAAGTTGACTGTTGGTGGTCCCGTTGACCGTTTGTTTACTTATATCTTTCTCTGTTCCTTTTTGGGGACGGATCTGGATCCAAAATGTTGTGTTTTGCTTTTGGGCTTTGCTATGCGTAATACTGAGCTCCAGAAGAGGGTGCACTACTCTATATGCTGACGCTCTCAAACTCTGTTCTGACTCCATCTGCTGGTCGGGGGATATAACCCACTGTCTGGACTGATCCATGGTACTACAGGAATGAAAATTAGCAGGTAAGGAATAATTTTCTTTTTCATTGTATAGGCATGAAATACATGAATGTTTTCAGTTATTAAATGGAATTCAAGTTAGCAAATATTATTTGCCATAAAATATTACTGACTTTGTAGATAAGGTCAGAGAAACAACACTACTGTTGTAGGCACCTATCTCAAATGCTAGCATGATGGCCTCAGATATTCATCTTGATAGTAGTAGATAACAGCTGCATCCTGTGTAAAGGCCTTTTGGCCAAGCCTAAGGTGCTATATAATCATAAAAGGCTATTATAATTGTTGAACTTCAGTACAGGAGTATAGTGAATAACAAATTGTTTCATAATATAGTTATAAAATTTGTTAATTGAAAATTTAAATACTTGTCTTTGAAACTGCATACAAAATTATCAGTTAACATGAAACATGAATTGTACTTTGGTGCAATATTTATTTTCAATATTAACAGCTTCTGTGTGTCACACTGTTAGCAGTTGCTATAGAGAAGGATCATTTAGACTCAAATCTTCCCAGCACTGCAGTTAAATTAATATTGAATGCAATGTTATAAAATGATTCTGAGAATTTGGAGTCATATATGAGTAATAGTGGAATTTGCCATGAAAATTGAGTAAAATTGGCATCCCCAATATTCTTTTCTACCCCTCTCTGGCCTGAACCCAGCACCATCTGTGCCTTTTCCAAAGTGTGCAGTGCAGGGTTGTGTGCATGCTGGCTTGTGGAGTATGCTAGTGCTTTATTGTTGCTTTCTTGCTATTCAGCATGTATGTCTGTGCTGGAGGGGGCAATCACACAAACAGCCTGCATGTTCTAATTGCCTGTAAAAGAGCAGTGAGGATGTTGGAAATGGGAGCATTGTGGAGAGGAACAAGGATAGGAGGGACCTCCTGGGAACATGGTGAGGAAATAGGGGCATTGTATCTGGTCTCTAGTTGATGCAAATGTGCATGGGTACGTGTGATTCCTCATAAGCGAGCCCATGATGCTTTACAGGTTTTTTTTTTTGCTTTCATTTAAAATTTTGGGTTAAAATAACTATTGGGATAGTATGTAGTGGTGGAGAGAGAAGCTGCCAGAAAGTTTAAAACTGTTAGAGAAAGGTGGCTTTTTAAGTGTGACTTGAGTATGATGGGGAGAATACATGGCTATGTATATATCGACACGTGTATGTATAGAGGATGATTTCATAGCAGCACATACTCTTAACATTCTCATGTGTTGGGCAAAAAGAAGCAATTCTATAAACCAATGTTAATTTTTCATTGCAATTAGATGTATGTGTGAAAGTGATGTTGCTCCAATAACAAGCAAGATAGCAGTCCTCACACATAGGTGATATCATCCAGTGGAGCCTGGAACAATAAATCTGTCCTTATTGGCCCTCAGCAACAGGAACAGGACTTCTGTGTGTCAGTTTTTAGAATTTTGACTGTGCCCTACTGAGCATTCTCATGTATGCCAACATACATACATGTCATACATGTCCACGTGGGGGCCCCGTCAGTCTTTTTTTTTTTTTCTGCAGAGCTTCCAGTCACAGTTTGCCTCACTTCTCCTGCCTCAAGCCTCTGTTGCAGTTTTTGGAAGCAGGATCATTCATTGCAGGGTATCATGATATTATACTTTTCTTATAATTAGTTTTCCTTAGACAAACTTTTTGAGCATTTTTAAGTTTTTGTTTTCGAGACCAGGTCAGCAGGCTGTCTGTACTGAATGGGCATTGTTCACCACTGCCATCAAGTTTGATTTTGCTTCCCTTATTTTTCAGTCAAACATATCTAGAAGTTTCCAGCAGGGTCCTTGGTACGCCAGGGTCATGTCTATCACTGATCCACATGATAGATGTGTCCTATGCCTGGGTGCATCACATGATGTCCAAGGATGTCATAATTGTGCGACCATGACCCCAAAAGGACGACTGTCCCAAATGGAATTGATGGAGAAGCACTTGGGGCACTGGAAGTCTGATGCATTGGAAGCATGAACATCAAGGAACCTTGGAGTTGTGCCAGTGGACAAGCACCACCATTTGGTTTGATGGAAGCAGGAGGCTCTTCTGAGGTGTTTGGTTTTTTTTTTGTTTTTACATCATTGTGAGAGATTCTTGAAACTATATCCAGAATACTTTAATGAAGAATTCAAGAATCTGTACTGGGTAGTAACTTTGCAAACAGGGGATGCCTTGAAATGGGCCACTACCTTGATGGAATGAGGTCCGGATATAACTTGGGCACATCTAAAAACTTAAAAAAAAATAAAAAAAATTCTTTAACCCTCATCAAAAACACGCTGTGGAAAGAGGCCTGATGTGACTTAGACAAGGGGCAGGTTCTGTCCTCTCCTATGTTGTTCGCTTCTGCCAAGTACAAGCAGATGTGGGATGAAGCAAGGTACCCTTGTGGCATCAATCCCACCTTGGATTAAGGGAGGAAATCAAAGATGAACTGACAGGAAACAGAGAATAGAATTAAATGGTCAATTTTCTCAGTGGAAAAGGGTAAACAGTGGAGTGCCTCAGGGATCTGTACTTGGACCAGTGCTTTTCAATATATATATAAATGATCTGGAAAGGAATACAACGAGTGAGGTTATCAAATTTGCGGATGATACAAAATTGTTCAGAGTAGTTAAATCACAAGCAGACTGTGATACATTACAGGAGGACCTTGCAGGACTTGAAGATTGAGCATCCAAATGGCAGATGAAATTTAATGTGGACAAGTGCAAGGTGTTGCATATAGGGAAAAATAACCCTTGCTGTAGTTACACGATGTTGGGTTCCATATTAGGAGCTACCACCCAGGAAAAAGATCTAGACATCATAGTGGATAATACTTTAAAATCGTCGGCTCAGTGTGCTGCAGCAGTCAAAAAAGCAAATAGAATGTTAGGAATTATTAGGAAGGGAATGGTTAATAGAACGGAAAATGTCATAATGCCTCTATATCGCTCCATGGTGAGACCACACCTTGAATACTGTGTACAATTCTGGTCGCCGCAGCTCAAAAAAGATATAGTTGCGATGGAGAAGGTACAGAGAAGGGCAACCAAAATGATAAAGGGGATGGAACAGCTTCCCTATGAGGAAAGGCTGAAGAGGTTAGGGCTGTTCAGCTTAGAGAAGAGATGGCTGAGGGGGGATATGATAGAGGTCTTTAAGATCATGAGAGGTCTTGAACGACTAGATGTGACTCGGTTATTTTCACTTTCGAATAATAGAAGTACTAGGGGGCATTCCATGAAGTTAGCAAGTAGCACATTTAAGACTAATAAGAGAAAATTCTTTTTCACTCAACGCACAATAAAGCTCTGGAATTTGTTGCCAGAGGATGTGATTAGTGCAGTTAGTGTAGCTGGGTTCAAAAAAGGTTTGGATAAGTTCTTGGAGGAGAAGTCCATTAATGGCTATTAATCAATTTTACTTAGGGAATAGCCACTGCTATTGATTGCATCAGTAGCATGGGATCTTCTTAGTGTTTGGGTAATTGCCAGGTTCTTGTGGCCTGGTTTTGGCCTCTGTTGGTAACAGGATGCTGGGCTTGATGGACCCTTGGTCTGACCCAGCATGGCAATTTCTTATGTTCTTATGACTTGAATAAAATCACCCATGTCCCTGGAAGATTTAATAAACACCAATATTCGGATAGACATGTGCCTAACTGCTGTTAGATCATTAGAAAATAACGTAGTTGACTCTCTCATTTTGAGTGGTCATCCTTCAGGTCCCTAGCTTTGGAGGGAACACCTATAGGTAACAGATTTCTCCAGAGGTTTGGCATCTTGGCCCTCTGATGTTTGGCATCTAATAATTATATAAAAGCCATTTCTGATTATTAGTCTTACTCAACGAGAAGGAAAAGGACCAATTGGGTCTTGTTAGTGATGCAGTTCAAGTACGAACGAGGGCATTGCTAGATCCATGAAGACTATGAGAGTAGTCTTACCATTAGGCTAAGAGAACCCCACATTGAATTTTGTCATAAACAAAATGATGCAGGATTGGGTAAGATCCACAGCTAAGGGCCAGGATATGAGATGCCCAATAATGTACAAGTACTTATGGCTAGTACTTCAGGCACATATTCTGTTGCAATGCCTTTGAGGTCAGGTTGTTCAGATGTGCATTCATTGGCCCTTTTTTTGCATATTGATATTAATGAATCGGTGTCTCCTTCAGCTGGGCTCCTGAGGCTTCAGGCCTGCAGGGGGGCAACATACATATGGAAGACTGTAGAGAAACCCTGATCTGTAGTCTAAAATGAACTAGAAGACAAAAAGTACCAGGTTGGTTTTGAATAGGCTGCAAGGCAACATTACTTGCCCTCTGATAAATTTAAGAAGTTACCTAGCCCTTAGACCAGTGGGCCCAGGGGCTGTCCTAATGAATGAGAACAGCCTTCAGTTGTCCTGTTTCCAGTTTGAATGTTTATTGAAATGGAGTGTCAAAGCTATCTGTACATATTTATTTATTTATTTTATTTAAGTTTTTTTATATACCAACATTCAAGACAGTAGTCCCATCATGCTGGTTCACATGGAAAAGGAGTGCAAAATAAACTTAAACATGAACAATGGTGCGGAAAAAGCAGTTACATGTAACAAGGAAAATTAAACTTGGAGTAAGAAGGAAAAGGAAAAACCAGATGATTACATATAATTATATTGTAAGAGGTAGTTAATAGCGATATTGATGGTGATGTGTATTGATTGTTAGGAGTTAAATAATATTGGAGTTAGGAAAAGCCTGCATGAACAGCCAGGTCTTGAGTCTTTTCTTGAAGGTTGAGAGGCTGGGTTCCATTCTAAGATCTGGGGGGATGGAGTTCCGTAAGGTAGGACCGGCTGTGGAGAAGGCCCAATTTCTTAGCGTAATGTGTCTGGTAGTTTTGGCTGGGGGTACTTGCAGTGATCCTTTGTAAGCATCTCTTGTCGGTCTTGTTGAGGTGTGTAATCGGAGGGGGAAATGAAGGTCAATTGGGGCTAGTTGATGGATGTTTTTGTATATGGTGAGAATGACCTTGTAGATTATTCTGAAGTGGATGGGTAGCCAGTGGAGGCCCATTAGGATAGGGGTTATCCTGGTGTTAGTGAGTATACGGGCAGAGGCATTTTGAACCATTTGCAGAGGTTTGGTGTGTGATGAGGGGAGGCCAAGCAAGATGGTGTTACAATAGTCCAGCTTTGCAAAGATGATTGATTGTAGAATCGTTCTAAAGTCATGAGTGTGGAACAGGGGTCTTATTCTTTTCAGTACTTGGAGTTTATAAAAGCAGTCTTTGGTGGTTTTGTTGATGGTAGCTTTCAGGTTCAGGTGATTGTCGATTAGAACTCCTAGGTCTCTCACTTGTGTAGTTTTTGGTATGGCTGGATGAGTGGGGGTGAAGGAGCTGTTCTCTGGTGTGATGAGTAGTAGTTCCGTTTTGGATGAATTTAGAACCAGGTTGAGGCTTGTGAGAAGCTGTTTGATATTTTGGAGGCATGTTTCCCAATGAGACAGTGTTTTCGCGAGGGACTCCTTGATGGGGATCAGGACCTGGATATCATCAGCGTAGAGGAAATATTTGAGATTGAGGTCAGTGAGAAGTTGGCATAAGGGTAACAGGTATATGTTAAATAAGGTAGGAGATAGGGATGAGCCCTGAGGGACTCCTACTGACGCGGGGAAAAGTGAGGATTCTTTGTTATGAATCTTAACCTTGTATCCTCTATTGCTGAGGAAGGTTCTGAACCACGAGAGGGCAGTGCCTGAGATACCTATGGCTATTAGTTGGTTGATGAGAAGGGAGTGATTGACTGTGTCAAATGCTGACGAAAGGTCCAGTAGGATCAGAAGGAAGGCTTGTCCTTTGTCGAGGCCTAGGATGATGTGGTCTGTCATGGAGATGAGGAGGGCTTCCGTACTTAAGGTTTTGCGGAATTCGTATTGTGTTGGGAATAGGAGGTTGTTGTCTTCAATGTAGTTTGAGAGTCGTGAGTTTACCAATTTTTCCATAATCTTGGCTATGAAGGGGAGGTTTGCGATCGGTCGATAGTTGTTGGGGTCGAGATTTGGTTTTTTGAGGAGGGGTTTGAGTGATGCCAGTTTGAGGTTGTCTGGGTAGAATCCTTGTGTGATGGAGCAATTTATGATGTCTGCCAGGATTTTGGAGATAGAATCTGGAATTCATATGGGAATGGTTTTACCATCCAATCATTCCAAATAGGAGCAGCAATCCCAGGAGCGGCAATAGTCCTGCCAGGCAATGTGAAGTCTATGGGCAGATGGTATTCAAGATGATAAAGCTTTATGGGAGACCTGTTTGATATTGCTGATAAAATATTTTAATTAAGATGTTATCCTTGTTAAATTGACTAATTTCCCATGTCTAGATCTGTGGGCAGCCCTTTGGGCTCACTAATGAGCATTTGGGCATGACCTCCAATTGAATTTCTTTGATTTTGGATGGTACAATGTGGGAAGTGGTGAGACCAGTTGCCTTTTTTTTTTTTTTTTTTTGCACAAACACTATTTAAGGCTCCACTTTGGGCGATAATCCATCTAGGAGGCAAGAACACTGCATGAGTGCATAGCGTGGAGTATGTACAAAAAAAATGCATAAAGATTGCATAGGCAATCAGGATTGTTCCCAGGTGCATACATCTGCTCCTGAATTATATCCCTAGGCAAGTTTGGTATGATCTCTCTCCTTTCCAAACTTTTGAAAAAAAACAAAAAACAAAGGTGAAAGCTAAATAGGTGGATATATAGGTTTCATGCCTTCCATACCAGGTCTTAGTATAACACAAATCAGTTAAGTAGAACTGCCCTTACCTATTCCATTCAGATAAGGTGCATTTGTCTGATGTGAGTCTGGATATATAGAACAGTGACTTGCAGGATACTTTAAGAGGCTGTAGCGGGATGGTCAGTATTGGAAACAAGATGTAAAAAATACAAGATGTTTTTTTTACAAGATGTAAAAAAAACAAGATGAAAAAATACACAACAACAAAATGAACTGGCTAAACAACGCAATACATCCACACCCCACACAAAGAACCCTCAGATCCACCAACACTGGCCTCCTAGCCATCCCCAATCTCAAATCTGCACACCTCAACGCAACCCGCAAACGAGCCATAACAATAGCGGGACCCACCCTATGGAACACCCTCCCCACCTGTCTCAGAAATGAACCATCACTGCAAACCTTCAAAAAACACCTAAAAACATGGCTGTTTTTAAAAGCCTTCCCACCCGACCCTTAACCTGCGCGAACGCAACCCACCTCATCCCATACTCAAGTCTTCTCACCCCCCTGAATCCCTCACTCCGCTACTTCCTCCCACCCCACCTTCCCCCCTCCCTTCCCTCATCCCCCCCACCTCTATTCCTAAATTACCTAACCAACAAGTCCCTAATCCTAAATTTATTTTATCAACAACACATTCATGTACATATGTTATTTTCTATAACCTTTTGTTATATCCTATAACCTTTTGTTCCATGTACCACTGTTATAATATGTTATTTTTTTTTTTTTTTTGTTACCATGTTATAATGTAAAATAGGGCGGACTACGCCCTATTCTCTTGGTTATCTGGAAACCGATGTGATATCTCGATTGAATGTCGGTATATAAAAGAAATAAATAATAAATAATAATAATATTGCTTATTTGGCAGGGTGGGAATGAGTAAAACAGTCCTCATTACAATCACCAGCGCAACTGCAGCTTAAGGTCTCTCTGAGCTCTGAGATCTTTTTCAGTCTTGGTATTGTCGAATGTTGTCACTCCACTTATGGGCTGATTTGTCCTGCTGTCCATGGAAAATACCTGTTGCTGTAAAGCAACTTTGCTTTATTCATGTGCCGAGTTCTATATTCTCCTGTATTCAAATGACTGCAGTAGTTGGGAATTCTGGGAGTAAGCCCTCAGCCATACATTGTTGCTGTATGTCTTGAACTTGTATAGTTTAATAACATTTCCTGTTTTACCTAGTAATAGTATTGGCAATCACATCTTTCTCAGTTTAAAAGAGAAGGTGTTTCTCGGGCTCTTTTCTGTTGTAACTAATGAAAATGTTTAATTTGATTCGGTTTTCTTTCCTATTTGTCACATGACTTATGCAATTATGATAATCGGTTAAAAGCAGTGATGAAATCAGCATGTTTAACAATTTCATTTTGTTTAATAATTTGTTTCCTCCTGTTTAAACATATTTCTTCTCTTTAAGCAGGCCCAGATTTCTGAGCAAAAAATAGATGAAAAAATTGATCAAAGATCATCTCTCCAGAGACTTGCAGAATTTAAATTAGGCTTGATTTCAACTGCTGTGGTAATATCATCTGATGGTTCCCAGAATGCCTCAGTCAAGCTGACAAACTGCACATTGGATGACAAACGGCAGACCATCCAGAAAGCTACTCCAAGGTATTTTTCATGTTAGAATAAATGATGAATGCATTGTACATTTTTAAATATGTTGCCTTCTCAAAACCATAATGGATGAATCTTGCTTAGTTTCAGAATATCAGTGGATTGACTACTGGATGGGGCAAATATTGAGTTAGCAAATACAATAGGACTTCATTCACCTTACTCTAATTCATCAACCACTGTCTGAGTGACTGTACTGTGTTCAGTCCAAGAAGGTGGTAATAGGCTATTGCGTAGTAAATGGTTAAAAAGGCAGCATTCTGAAATTAGTTTTTATAAAAAGATATTTTTAACAACAAAATTATTTTTACAACAACCTTAATACCCTATGAAATAGAAATTCTCAGCCAGAGAATGTGATTCCATCTCATGGGCTACTTCTTCCATGACTATATTGTTTAATGCAGTAACTTAGATGACCACAGAAAAAGACCATCAGGCCATCCAGTTTGCCCAGTTATTTTGTTTACACTTAAGGATACATTTTTGCTGTCAGTCACCAAGTGTGTCCACCTATAAAACTTTTCCACATTCAGAGCAGTCTATTTGTCATCTTCCTTTGTACTTCACTATCTTGGTAGAAAAACATACAAGATTGCTGCTTAGTTCCTTCCAGAACCTGCTTTTCCCATACTTAACCCCCTAAAGTCTGTAGTAATCTAAATAGCCAACAGTACTAGTATGGTTGTTGCTCAGATGCCTGGCCACTTTGGCGCCCTGCATAGCCGCCAGACCCACCTGGCTCTAAGCTCCTGCATTTTCACAGAACTACTACAAGTTATTACAGAACTTGTAGCCTGTTAGACAGACTTGACAGCTAGGTTTATTCACAGCCTAAATGTATTATGAACTGCCATTTCCTTGAACTGTTAGTATCCCTCTGCACAGTGTATCCTTACATTGTGTATTTGAGTTAGATTAGAGAACCATCATGCATGGATAGTAATTTTTCATATTTCCTAGCATGTAAACAGATTGACTCAGGACCAGTGGGTTTATGCTGCCCTGCCAGCAGATGAAGACGGAACAAGCTGAAGTCACTGTATATATAACCCTGCAGTGACCCCAGACTGCCAGTATTCTGTCTCCAGCAGATGATGGAAGTGCATCTCTCTATGGGGGATTGCTTTGAGCTTTTTAAAAGGAGAAATTTGAAATTCTAAATTCAGGAAAAGAGCCCCACTCTCCTGTGGTAATACCTTAAGGTCCCATTCCCAGTTGAGAATTCCTGAGGCAATTTCCATGGTCCCGCAGAAGTGTGCCTTGTTCTGGTAGCTGGGTTTCCCAGCATAAACTTTGCTGCTAATTCAGCTGAAAGGCAGCGGGTGCAGGAGACCGAGCGCGGCGGTGACGGCAGTTGCCCTCTCCCCCTGCAGATGGAGACGGTCTCTATATTCAGCCGGTAAATGCTGAGCTCAGGTAAGGTTTAAAAAAAAAAAAAAGCATTTCCTAGCGTGTAGCAGATGGACTCAGGACCAATGGGTATAGTGTACTCCTGCTAGCAATTGGAGACGGATCAGATTTCAATCTGACGTCAGCCCCTAGTACATATACCCCTGCAGGAAGTGCAGCTCTTCAGGATTTTCCATCTCCATAGCAGTTAGGGACTATCTGCACGCTCTCACAGCGTTAGAACCAAATTCAAAGAAGAAAACCCAAAATTTAAAGAAGAAAACCTACCTGAAGACGAGCCTCGCTCTCCTGCGGTGATACCCTCTGGTCCCTTCCCCAGTTGAGATTCCCGAAGTGATTTACGTGGTCCCTCGGAGGTAAGCCTCGGTCCGGCGGCCGAATCGCGGCAAGGATCTTCGGGCGCGGCTGAGAGGCAGCAGGTGCACCCTCGAGTGTAGCGGTGAAGGTATTTGCCCTCTACCCCGCAGCCAGAGACCGCCTGGGATGAAACCGGGAAGCGCCGAAGACAAGGTAAGGTAGAAATCTTCTGCTTGAATCCGGTCTGAGAGGATCGAGGAGGAGCACAAGTCACCGACCAGGACCAGTGCCACTGGGTTGATTTGCCCTAGCAGGGCCAGGCTCTTCCAAGAGTCTACCCACGTGGAGACTCTCCGAGGGGGTCGCCATATTGCCCGCGTGCTCGCCGTCGCCATCTTGGCCTACTCGCCGCACCGTTCGCCGTTCGGCCCGAGCGCACAATTCCGAGTTAGCCGCACAAAGCACTTGTGTGCGTAGACTTGCGTGCACATAAAACCTTGCGCGCATAAGTTGCACGCACAGAGCCGGGCGCATATCTGCAGCTGGACGCACAGCTGCGTGCACAACTTACACGATCAATTTAAGCGCACCGGAGCGCATAAGAATTTACGCACCGACAGCCATGGCACCACCAGAAACAGGAATAAAGGCTCAAGGCCTCTGCTCAGCATGCCACATCAGAGCCGCACAAAGCGAGGAGGCAGACGCCCTGTGCATGCAGTGTGAGGAGGCCCCGGGAGATCCAGTTCACTGCCAGTCCCACCCAGGGCCGAGTTATAGCTACTCAGGGGGTACCCCGGACCTAGCAGATCCCAGGGGGACCTCCCCACAGATGGGGACCCCCAAGGAACCAGCGCCCCTCAGCTTGGACCCAGCATCGATCTCATGGGTGGAGTTCTTCAAGAGGATTCACGCCTTTGTTCAGATGCAAACTGAACCTCTGGCTGACTAGCCACATGCTCCACTGGAGGACCCTCATGCCCCAGGCCCTTCAAGACCTAGGCACAGGCTTCCGCTACCCAGAAGTCCCACCTATGGGGACACGGACATCTCTGAGGAGGAAGCCGAAACCCTGGAAGAGGGGGAGCTCCCCCCCCGGGGACAGAGCCTCACCGAGCCATGAGACGCTTCTTCACAAAGGACGAGCTCCCGGACCTGGTCAACCAATGTCTGACAGAGCTCGCTATCCCGGGCCCAGGTACTTCGGGGGAACCTAAATCGAACCCCCTGCTGGAGGGTCTTCGCCAGACTTCTCACCACGTCCCTCTGTTAAAAGCAGCACAACAGCTGATTGACCTGGAATGGAATACTCCGGAGTCCACATTCAAAGAGGGATGAGCCTTGGCAGCCCTGTACCCACTGGAGCCGACAACCAAAGATCTTCTTGCATGCCCAAGAGTTGATGCCATGGTCTGCGTGGTCTCTAAGCGCACTACCATCCCAGTGGAGGGAGGAGCAGCGCTCAAGAATGCAGATGACCGGCATCTGGAATCCATTCTCAGTCATTTGACGTTGCCGCTACGTCTCTACAAATTGCAGCCTGCGCACCGTGGTGACACGTGCCTGCTTATCACAAACCAGGAACAACACTCCGGGAGAAGACATGGAACCAGCAGTATCATTCCTCGCGGACGCTGCCTCCGACCTAGTGTGCACAGCGGCCAGAGGAGTGTCATCTGCGGTGGCAGCCAGGAGGCAACTCTGGCTCCGAAGCTGGTCGGCTAACGCATCTTCCAAAACGCGCCTCACAAGGATGCCCTTCAAAGGATCCCTCCTGTTTGGCAGTGAGCTAGAGAAACTGGCCGACAAATGGGGTGAGTCCCCATTGCCGCGCCTGCCGGAGGATAAGACTAAGAGAAACCAGCGACCCTTCCCCAGGTCCTCCAGGGGCAGAAGTTCACAGCGCTTCAATCCTTACAGGAGCAACTATCAAGCGCCCCGCCCTATGGGCAGGAACCAGTCCTTTCGGAACAAGCACAACAAGAGGGGAGCCAGCTCGGGTAAGGGCCCCAGCCGCACCCCACAATGAGATTCAGCCGACCCGTCCGAGGGAAGAAGCCATAGGGGGCAGACTATCCCTATTCTACCGCAGATGGGTCGAGATAACTTCAGACAAGTGGGTCCTAGCCATCATTCAGGAGGGGTACTACCTGGATTTTCTACAAACCCCTCCGGACAAGTTTGTGGAGTCCCCCTGCCACGACCTCTCCAAGAGGGTGGCAGTGGAAGCTACGCTGTTCAGACTACTGGCCCTCGAGGCCATAACCCCAGTGCCTCCACAAGAAATAAATACTGGGCATTATTCCATTTATTTTATCATCCCCAAGAAAGAGGGAACATTCAGGCCCATCCTGGACCTCAAGTCGGTCAACCGCCACCTGAGGATTCCCCGCTTCTGCATGGAAACTCTACGATCCGTCATAAGGGCAATACAACCGGGAGAGTTTCTCACATTCCTGGATCTTTCGGAGGTCTACCTACACATCCCAATTCATCAGGAACATCAGCGCTACCTACGCTTCAAAGTCCTGAACCGTCACTACCAGTTCCGGGCACTACCCTTCGGGTTAGCCACGGCACCCCGGATGTTCACCAAGTTAATAGTAGTGGTGGCGGCAACACTGAGGAAGGAAGGAATCCTCGTTCACCCTTACCTGGACGATTGGCTGATCAGAGCAAAGTCACTGGAGGAAAGCCGCCAAGCAACCAGCAGAGTCATATCTCTACTGGAAAGCCTAGGATGGGTAGTCCACACAAACAAAAGTTCCCTACAGCCCTCAGTCGCTGGAATACCTAGGAGTCCGATTCGACACCAAAGAGGACAAGGTCAGCCTGACCCCCACAAGGAGATCAAAATTGTGGAACCGGCTGCAAACAGATCCAATGCCCAAGTATCCAGATACTTCAGCCGCAGGCAGGAACCACAGTCCCAAGGGATCGATGCCCTGGTACAGACCTGGCCACCGGGGACACTACTATATGCCTTCCCGCTGTGGCCCCTATTGGGCGCAATCATTCACAAGATACAACTACACAGGGGGCTAGTTCTTCTGGTGGCTCCGGATTGGCCAAGAAGACCCTGGTACGCAGACATAAGAAGACTGGCAGGGAACCCCCTATCCCTGCCCCCATACAGGGACCTGCTACAACAAGGTCCCATCCTCCACGAGGACCCAGCTCAATTCCATCTTACGGTCTGGCCATTGAGAGGGCCCGCCTGAGAAAGAGCGGATACTCGGGGGTGGTAATTGACACTCTCCTCCTAGCACGCAAGTTCTCCACATTGTTAACGTACATAAGGATCTGGAGAGTATTTGAAGCCTGGTGCGAAGACCACAACATCAAGCCACGCTCATTTAAAGTTCCCGTGATCCTGGAATTCTTACAGAATGGACTACAGAAGGGTCTGTCCCTCAACTCCATCAAGGTACAGGTGGCTGCATTGTCATGCTATGGCTCCAAGTGCGAGGGCGACAGCATAGCTTCTCACCCGGATGTGTCACTCTTCCAGAGAGGAGTCAAACACATTCGCCCTCCACTAAAGTGGCCGGTACCTCTGTGGAATCTCAATCTCGTTTTGGATTTCCTAGCGGGAACTGCCTTCAGACCTCTCCGAGGCCTGTCTCTCCGCCTGTTAACCTTAAAGACTGTGTTCTTGCTGGCAGTGTGTTCAGCCCGCCGCATCTCGGAACTACAAGCACTGTCCTGCCGTGAGCCGTTCCTCCAGCTCACCCCGGGGTCCATCCAACTACGCCCGGTTCCCTCCTTCCTCCCCAAAGTGGTCTCACACTTCCACCTTAACCAGACCATCTCGCTACCAACGATGGATGGCTTGAAGAATTCGGAAGAAGCCCGTAGTCTACGCCACCTCAACATCGGCAGACTCCTATCCAGATACCTGGAAATGTCTGAACCCGTACAAAAAACAGACCACCTTTTCATCCTTCACAGCGGAAAGAGACAAGGGGAAGCGGCCTTGGGGGCAACCATCGCCCGCTGGATCAAGGAAGTCATCAAGGCAGCCTACGTAGAAGCAGGCAAACCACCGCCTCTACAGGTCAAGACCCATTCTACCAGAGCCCAGGCAGTATTCTGGGCAGAAACTTGAATGCTGTCCCCTGCCGAGATCTGCAGGGCAGCTACATGGTCCTCCATCCATATCTTCTTCAGATTCTATTGTCTGGATGTTCAGGCTCGCGAGGACACAGCATTTGCAAGGGCAATACTAAGTGGGCCACGGGCAGCCTCCCACCCGGTTCGGGAGTAGCTTTTATACATCCCATTGGTCCTGAGTTCATCTGCTACACGCTAGGAAATGGAGAAATTACTTACCTGATAATTTAGTTTTCCTTAGTGTAGACAGATGGACTCAGCATCACACCCTTGGCTGCCGTTACGCATGGTCTTTCAAATGATTCAAGGGTAAGCCACGTTTTCATTTACCTAGGGCATCCACCCTGCCGGGTGTCGACGCTTTCCGGTTGAGTACACTGGCGGTCTCCAGCTATAGTCAATCAACCAGTTCAAATTAACCAAGTTCATCAAGTTTTGAACGTTTAACCAAATTATGAAGTTAATAAAGTTAACCAAATTATTAAGTTAATCAATCAGTCAGTCACACATATATCCACAATGCTTTTCGAGGAGAATACTGAAGAGCTGCACTTCCTGCAGGGGTATATGTACTAGGGGCTGATGTCAGATTGAAATCTGATCCGTCTCCAACTGCTAGCAGGAGTACTCTATACCCATTGGACCTGAGTCCATCTGTCTACAGTAAGGAAAACAAAATGATCAGGTAAGTAATTTCTCCATTTTACCTGAATTAAAGACAAAGGAGTTTCAGGACTTCCTCGGTCTCTGTTGTCAGCATGCCGTGCTAACGTTCGTTCCTGTTTCCATTGGGGTTGAGGAACTGTGCAGCCTGGCGGGTTGAGCAGCCCCAGGTGGGCTAGGCCTCGGACTTAGGATTTTTTCTTGCATGCCGCGTGGTAGGCCATGGCGGCCATTTTCGCACGCTCTTGTGTGTATTCTGCTGTCCTCTGTAGGCCATCGGTATGTGCAGTGTGTCAGCTCTGCACACGCGTTGTGGGCTCTGTTTTTGGGCTTGCTTTTTACGTGCACAAACATTTTTGCGCGCTTAACTTGGCGCACAAGTTGTACATGCGCCCTGCTGCGTTTTCTTCTAGGCGCTTATTTTTTGGGCACATTTAATTTTTGCACATGAGCCGTTCCGATGCATGTTTACTGCAGCGATGGTACTGGTAAGCAAGAAGTCTAAGCATCTTCCTAATTGTGTTGCCTGTCATATTAGGGCTTTTCAGCCTAACCTGGCTTCTAAACTGTGTCAGCGCTGCTCAGACGCCCAGGGAGAGTTGTCTTCCTTGGATTTTGCTAAGCCTGGCTCTTCCCAATCTGATGTTGGTTTGGTCACCGTTGTTACTGGGAGAACACCAGATCTTGGTTCTCCCTTGACTGGCTCCTCCGCTGGCAAGGGCAGTTCTGTGGGACTAACTCCAGTTCCTTCTGGGCTTGGTCTGGACCTGGCTGCTTTTTCTTGGGTGTAATTTTTTCAAGGCTTACAAGCCTTTCTTCAGGTGCAGTCTTCCGCTTCCCCCATTTCTGTCTGGTCGGACCCTCAGCCGGTGGCTCCTCCTTCTTCCATTCCTATGGTTAAGCGCCTGGGCTCGCCTCAGCTCCCTGCGGGTGTACCAGACAGGAGTCTGGATGGCACTGATGCTGAGGTTGATCCTGATTCCATGTAAGATAGGGAAATTCCTCCAGGGCTAGAACCGCATCAAACCATGTTGCAGTTCTTTCATGTGAACGAACTGCCAGCCTTGATTTCCTAGACCTTGAAACAGCTGGGTTTTCCTGGTTCGGATGCTATGTCAGAGCCGAGGAAGAATCCAATTTTGGTTTTCTTACTTAAAGCTGCTTCTTTTTTCCCGGTGAATGCCATCCCCGGATTGATTGATCTGGAATGGGATGCCCCAGAGGCAAATTTTTTTTGTAATTTATATTTTTATTAATTATAACATTTATTTACAAATGTAATAATCAAGGCATTCAAGTAACATTTTAACCATTTGACAATTCAAATTATAGTTTACACAATACATTTATTACCTAGCCCACATCTAGGGGTATGGGTGGAGATCCTAACTGCTGCATGTCACTAATCTTTTGCAACCCTAACTCCTTATACAATAAACATCATTTTGGAGACTTGTCCTTTAAGAAGCGTTCCAAGTGAGTGGGGTCGGTAAAAATAAACTACTTATTCTGATATGTAATATAACATTTGCAGGGAAATTTCAAGAAATAACTAGCTCCCATATCGAGAGCCTGTTTTTTTTAAATTTAGAAATTGTTTTCTACGCGCTTGCGTAGCGCGTGAAACATCCGGAAAAATTTGAATTTTTTGCCCGCAAAATATGAAATCTTTAACCTGAAAATACTTTGAAAAGAATAAATCTTTATCTTTCCTTAAAGAAAAAGAAATCAACAAAGTGGCTCTAGTATGTATATTATCCATGGAATCCTCCAAGAAAGTGGAGACTCCAGGACTATTCAATATATCCGTACCCCCCTCTTGAACTTGGCGCACTCTTTTATTAGGTAAATAATACAATCTTGACAACACAGGAATTTTATCACTCTCAAAGGACAATATCTCCACTACATATTTATTAAATAATTTGATAGCTGATAACAATCTAGTTTTAGGAAAGTTCAATAACCTTAAATTGAACGACCTAAGTTCGTTCTCTAATATTTCTATTTGATTGTGCATTATCAAATTATCTTTGATGAATGTGGTATTGGTATTATACATAACATTTACTTGTGGACTCAATACTGCAAGCGCTTGTTCTACCTTAATAGCCCTGCTTTCTAAATCTTCAAATTTAGATCGTACTTGAGAATTCATGCACTTGTGAAACAGATAATTTTTTATCAATTTTTGCAGATAACCTCCATACATCTAGGAGGGTAACACTTTCTGGTTCAACATTACATTCATCACCCTCATCAGTTATATCTGGTAATACCATTGGACATGGAACTACATTATTACTAACAGTTGTTCTTATTTCTTCCATTTCATTTACCAACAACCTATTCCCTTCTACAGTACACCTAGTTCCTAAAAGATCTTGGGTCACTGTTAGGGGATTTTCAACATCATTTGTCATACCAATACCTTCTCCTAAAGGCTGTAAGGGAGGTTGCACGGACCTGGGACTTAGGGAAACCCCTAACTGGGAGTTTCCTTCTATATCGTCCCTAACCATGGACTCACCCATATGTATTATATGGTCATCCATGGGTCCGATTTTCTTTGACCCTGGGTGTTGTTGGAGAGGAGGTCCAGGTCTTTGATTTGCGTTTTCTTCCCATAATATCCACTAATTATCCCGGGGCTCCTGAAGATGACATCACCAAGGGGGCGTGCTCTCAGGCCGCACCTCCCTTCTCCCTTGACGAGGAGTTAAAAGTTCTTTTTCTCACTCTCACCGCACAAAGCACTCGTCTCGGGGTCCCAGCTAACAGTCGGTTCTCCTCCTTTCCCCGACTAACACGCCGCAGGGCCCGTTCTTTTATGGTGTCCCGGGGCTCCTGAAGATGACATCACCAAGGGGGTGTGCTCTCAGGCCGCACCTCCCTTCTCCCTCGACGAGGAGTTAAAAGTTCTTTTTCTCACTCTCACCGCACAAAGCATTCGTCTCAGGGTCCCAGCTAGCAGTTGGTTCTCCTCCTTTCCCCCCCACCCCAGAGGCAAATTTTAAAGGGGGTCGGACATTGGAAGACCTGTACAACCTGGGTCCAGCCGTGAGAGAGTGTTTTGCATTTTCCCAAAGTGGATGCTGTGGTATATGCCATGTGTAAACGGACTATCCCTGTAGAGGGATTAGCGGCCTTGAAGGATGTACATGGTAGAAGGATTGAGGCTATTCTTAAGCAAGCCTATGAGGCAATGGCAATGAATTTTCAGAGTACCTTCTGTTGTGCCCAAGTGGCGAGATCTTGTCTGCTTCTCTATCAGGAAGTTGAGTCTGGAAGGAATTCTAGAGCGGTTATGGAATCTGCTGCCATCTTTTTAGCAGACTCAGACTGTGATTTGGTCTGGATCTCAGCCAGAAGAGTGGCTTTGGTGATAGCGGCCAGGCATCAACTCTGGTTGTGAACTTGGTCAGCTGACATAGCTTCCAAAGCCAGTCTTGCCAAGATGCCCTTTAAAGGCTCACTCTTGTTTGGGAGCGAGTTGGAGAAACTGGCCAGTAAGTGGGGCGAGTCTCCGGTGCCTCTATTGCCGGAGGATAAGAAACAGTTACAGTGCCCCTTTGGTCTGAGGGGTCATTTCCAGGGTTGCATGCATTTTCATCCTTAGAGGGACGACCTTTCAGTGGGCTCGGCCTTTCGGTAGGTCTCAGTCCCAAGAGAGGAGCAGGTTTGGGTGGTGGACCTTCCCGAGCTTCCCAGTGAATTTTTGCCAACTCACCTTCCGTAACAGGAAATAGTGGGATGTGTCTCTCTCTTTTATTTGAGGTGTGTTGAGATCACATTGGACCAGTGGGTCCTGGAGGTAATACACGAAGGGTATGCACTGGGATTTCACAGTATTCCTCAGGACGTGTTCATGTCCCCTTGCCACTCCCTGCAGAAGAAGCAGGCAGTGGAGTTCGTGCTTCAGAGGCTCCTCAGACTGAAGGCTGTAGTTCCAGTGCTCCCGTCTCAATAAAGTATGGGGCGATATTCTGTTTATTTTGTTCTGCCCAAGAAGGGAAGGCTCCTTTCGTCCCATCTTGGATTTCAAGAGGGTCAATCATCATGTGAAGGTGACCTATTTTCAAATGGAAACATTACACTCTGTAATAATGGTGGTGCAGTCGGGGGAATTTCTGACCTCGGATTTGTCAGAGGCTTACCTTCATATTCCCATCTGATTGGAACACCAACGCTTTCTACGCTTTGCGGTGTTGGGGCGCCATTATCAGTTGTGGGCACTGCCTTTTGGTCTAGCCACTGCTCCCAGAACATTTTCCAAGATTATGGTGGTGGTAGTGACGGCCTTGCGAAAAGGAATCCTGGTGCACTTGTATTTGGACCACTGGCTGATTTGAGCCAAGTCTCAGGAAGAGAGCCGCTTTGTGACACACAAGATGATCTTCTTATTGCAGGAGCTCTGTTGGGTGGTGAACCTGACCAAGAGCAATCTTCAACCATCCCAGTCTGAGTATCTGTTCGATATGGACAGGAAGAGTTTTACTACTGGAAGTTCGGATCCAGAGATTGATGTCTCAAGTGCATCAGTTGATGAACACCATATGCCTGACGGTGTGGTCCTACCTACAGGTACTCAGCTTGATGGCAGCTACCCTGGAAGTGGTGCCATGGGCAAGGGCGCATATGCATCCTCTTCAGCGCACTCTATCTCGTTGGAATCCATAGTCTCAGGATTATGCAATTCGGCTCCACTTGCCGATGGAAATCTGCTTCTACTTCCAGTGGTAGCTGCTGGAGGATCATCTCTGTCCTCTTTAGCCTTGTTAATACTCACGACAGATGCGAGACTCCATGGTTGGGGGGCTCACTGCCTGGAGTTAACGGCCGGGGGCCCTGGAATGCCAGAGACCTGCTGGAACATCAATTGCCTGGAGGCCTGGGCGGTATGGCTGGCATCCTTGCAGTTCAGACAAAGGCTGAAGAATCAAGCAGTTCTCATGATGTAAGACAATGCAACAGCGGTGGCCTATATCAATCCCAGGGAGGAACCAACAGCCAGCAAGTGTCACAGGAAATAGACCAGTTGATGGAATGGGTGGAAGGTCATCTGCAGATGATCTCGGCCTCTCACATTGCAGGAAAAGACAACATAAGAGCGGGCTTTCTCAGCAGGGGAGGCTGGACCCAAGCAAGTGGGTGTTGTCAGCCGAGGCATTTCAGCTGATTGTGGATCGCTGGGGCCTTCCGTTCCTAGCCCTGTCCCTAGACTTGCTGGTGACTTCTCTAAATGCAAAGCTTCCTCGCTTCTATAGTCGCAGGAGAGATCCATAGTCCTTGGGAATAGACGCTGTCATACAGGTCTGGTTGGAAGACAGATTGCTTTATGCCTTTCCTCCGTGGTATTTGCTGGGCAGGATAATTCGTAAGATCAAAGGCCACAGGGGGTTAGTACTCCTGGTGGCGCTGGACTGGCCCAGGCATCCGTGGTATGCGGATTTGCGATGACTCCTGGAGGAGGCCCCCCTTTGTCTTCCGCTGCACATGGATCTGCTTCAGCAGGGACCGGTTCTTCACGAGGATCCGACTCAATTCTATCTTACAGTTTGGTCCTTGAGAGGGCTTGCCTGTTAAAGTGTGGTTATTCCTCTGCGGAGATTGCCACTTTACTCCGAGCTTGCCAGTTCTCCACTTCCTTGGCTTATATGCAGGTTTGGAGAGTTTTTGAGGCTTGGTGTGAATAGTGGGGTGTGCTTCCTCGTTCAGTTAAGATCCTTCTCATTCTGGATTGAAGAAAGGCTTGGCCCTTAATTCTTTGAAGGTACATGTTGTGGCTCTTGCCTGTTTCAGAGCCTGGTGAACAGTGTTTTCTTTGTCACATCCTGATGTGGCCCATTTTTTGAAGGGAGTGAAGCACTTTAGGCCTCCCTTGAGATTACCGGTTCCATTGTGAAGTCTTAATTTTGTGCTGGACATTTTGGCAGGCCCTACATTCCAACCACTGCATAGACTTTCCTTATGGCTGTTGACTTTGAAGTCTGCATTCCTTGTGGCTATATGTTCTGTGTATCGGATTTCTGAGCTGCAGGCATTATCTTGCTGAGAGTGACTCCGGGGGTATTACAGCTGCGGTCTGTTCCATCCTTCTTGCCCAGGGTAGTCTCACACTTTCATTTGAATCAGTCCTTCTCCTTGCCATCCCTGGATAAGTTTAGGGATGCAGAGGAGTTTCGCCTTTTGCGCTCCTTGGATGTTGAGCATCTTGTCGTGCGATAGCTGGAGGTCACTGAGTCTTTTCGAAAGACTGATCGCCTGTTCTCCATGGTGGAAGTAAGCAGGGCCCTCTGGCTTCACAGGCTACCATAGATCGTTGGATTAAGGAAGTGATCACGGCCACGTATATTGATGCTGGAAAACAATTGTCTACTCAGTTTAGGGCTCATTCCACTAGGACTCAGGCAGTGTCATGGGTGGAGGTTAGTCTGTTGTCTCCCGTTGATATCTGTCAAGATGCGACGTGGTCCTCCTTACACACTTTTTCCAGGTTTTATCGTCTGGATGTGCATGCCCGGGAGGAAGCAGCCATTGCATGTGAGATGTTGACTGGACCATGGGCAGCCTCCCACTCTTTGTAGCTTTGGTACATCCCACTGATCCTGAGTCCATCTGTGTACACATTAGTAAATGGAGAAATTTCGTTCTCCTTAGTGTAGACAGATAGACTCAGTTTCCCCGCTCTCGGCTGCCACATGAGTGTGTCAGTAGTCCTCCTGTGGGACTCTGGGTCCCAAAGGATTACTGGTAAGTGTACATCCAGTCCCTAGCTTTGGGGTACCTAGAATCTTATGCGAGTTCATTGTTTATGGTTGGTTGAATACAGTTCTAGATATGTTTTTATCAAGTTTTTAGTCAACTTTTTTGCTAGTCTGTCCACATTTGCTTTTGAAGAGAACACTGGCAGGCTGCGGTCACTGCAGTGTTATATATACTGTGATGTCAGCTTGCTCCGTTTCCATCTGCTGGCAAGCGAGCATAAACCCACTGGTCCTGAGTCCATCTGTCTACACTATGGAAATCAAAATTCTCAGGTAAGTAATTTCTCCATTTCTTCCACTTCCCATCTCATGTTTAAGCTCAGTATTATAATTTCCCTGCCATTTCTATTAATATTGTAGTATGGTAAATGATGGCTGAAAAAGGCTACCTGGCCCAGCCACTCTTCCCAGTTATTCTATTTTACATTGCTAGCTATTACAGTTGTCAACCAAAGAAATTTGAACACTTATAGGGGTAGATTTTAAAAGGAGCACGCGCACATGTATGCCTGATTTTATAACTTGCGTGCGCAAGTTATAAAATCAGGGGTCGGCACGCTCAAGGGGATGCACAATTGTGCAACTTGCGTGCGCCAAGCCGCGCTGCCTTCCCTCGTTCCCTTCCCCCTAACCTGACCTTCCCACCCCTTCCCCTAACCTTTCCCCCCAGCCCTACTCTAACTCCCCCCCCCCCCAAATTTTTTTCTTACCTTTTGCGCCTGCCAGCATGCAATCCTTCGACAGCGGCAATGGCCTTTGTGTCGGAGGCCCCTGGCCCGCCCCTTTAGTAAAGCCCCGGGACTTACGCGCGTCATCGGGCCTTTTTAAAATAGGCCCAGCGCACGTAACCTTTTGAAAATCCGGCCCATAGGGTATTGCTCTTTATCCTAGTTCCATTTTGTTGTCTTCTAATTTTGAATCTCCACCATTTCAACAATTTGAGTATACAGTTTTCCACATCTAATCCAACACTCATCAGCTGCTACCTCCATCTCACTTCCAAGCAGTACAGCAGTCCATGCAGTCAATACAACCAGTGAGGCCACTGTCCAAACCTCTAGCTGCCTTAGGTCCCCTTGGTCTTGTGAGCAGTTCCTGGCCACTGTTAACCTGCTGGATATGAAATATAACTTGTATATGTTTTCTTTTATTCTAATTATTTCTTGTACTAATATTCTTTGGAGACGAGAACATAGTATTATGATACTGGAATCAAATGAAATGGTACCCAAGAAAATGTGATGCTGATCTTTAAAGAGCAACTTCAAATGATGCTTTTTGTCCCTGCAAAGGCTGTAAAACATATTTAACTCCACCATCCCTCCAGAGACTGATAGTGCTGCTTCAACAACAGTTCTAGCCTTAACTAACTAATTAATTAATTTTAAGAGAAGTTCGGTGATAAATTAGAAAACATTGCTGTGTTTGTAAATTCTCAACTTTAGGTAAAGTAAGTTATCCTCAATTACCTTTTTTTCCTGTTTTTGATTTATGGCATTCCTTAGCAACACTTTCTTGTTAAACATAGACTGCATTGAATGTTTTATGTCACTTGTAGAAAAACCTGCCTGCAGCAAAATATTTGTGTATAACAAAAAGCTAAAAATCTAATGCAACTGATTGGAACCTGAAATTTTTATGGCGTGGGTCCAAGGTTGCGCAATGATCGTAGTGTGTGATGTATGGTAGTATTTTGTTAGGAGACACCTTGCTTTACTGTAAGCTGTGCTAGCAACTGGGATCACAGCACCTTTTTTAATATATACAGCCACTGTACTTTTTCAGAGGAAATTGAATGATTTTGCATGGGCAGAAAGATTATTGAACAGTATAGTGCAACATAAAGTATGAGTAGTTGGGGTGGAAATGTGCCATTTGAATGATTGAATTTTAACATTCCCTGTGAAATTTGTTCAGAATTCATTTATTTTCATTTTTTAATAGAAATTTTGTTGTTGCTGCAGAATGTTGGAAATGAAACAAGAATTTGAAAAAAATTTCATGGTGGTGGTTAACTACAAGCAAGGAAGAGATGGCACTGTGCTTGATACCACTGTTCAAGATATCTATCTGTGTGCCAGCATGGAATTTCTACTTACTGTTGCAGATATATTTCTGAAAGCAAATCAGCAAAGCTCTGCTGCTCTAAGGAACAGACAAACAGCAGCAACCACAAAGGAGCAAGGTCAGTTAATATTTCAGATGTTTGTTAGGCAGCAATAATTACTTGCAAGTTTGTCTAAGATGAATGCTTTCATAGTATATATAAATGCTCAATAGCAATATTTCTTTTGTCTAATCAAAAGTATTGCACTAAGAGGTGGAAAACTTAGAACTAAGTTGGCAAATTAGAGGCTTTTTCAGGGTGACACTCTTGAACAGTAAAATGCAAACCACTCCACCATTTTGATCTGCTGTCTAAACATTTAAAATTATATATTATTTAATATTTTTGGACACAGGTTTAGAGAGGGAGAAATATATTAAAGATATTACATGCATTTACAGGTGCAAACTCTTGCTCATGGAGGTCGTGATAAGTCCCTGGAATAGCAGAGTTCCCTCATATTCCAGACAACAGTCTACTGAGTCTCTGAAACCTTTGTAAACACCATGGAAGGGGAAGCAGGGCATTTCAATAAGCAGCAGGTTTAGTTTGATGGTTTAGAACGGACTTCATTATCCAAACAGAGATTGGATAGGCTACTAAAATTAGAAACTCAAAATTCAAAGATCTCAATTACCCCACTATGGATTGGATGAATGTCTTATCAAGACATGTTAGGGAGGTAACATCTCTAGTGACATAAATGACTGCTTCATATGGAGTAGCTGATCCTTTAATTGAGAAGAAGGAACATTAAGCCCTAGTACTAGGGCTATTAGTGTTGAAGCCACCTTGGCAATAGTAATCATAATGCAATCAAGTTTCACTTAATCACAGGGTAGAAAATGAATGATGATATTAAAATGAAACTAAAAGGAGCAAATGTAAGGTTAAGTCTGCATGGGAATTGTTTAAAAATGGAGGGTTTATTCAAGCACTTAGTGTACAATCATTTGGTATTGTTCCTTTATTTATTCCACAACATTTAATATCTATCTACTAAAAATATTTTTTATTTTTTAGTATTCAAATTTTAATTTTATCCCAAAAACCCAAAAAAACTTATTTGTTTGTGTGTTTCTAAAATCTAGAATAATTATTCTAGATTTTAGAAATAATTTTAGAAATAATTATTCTAGATTTTAGAAACACACAAACAAATAAGTTTTTTTGGGTTTTTGGGATAAAATTAAAATTTGAATACTAAAAAATAAAAAATATTTTTAGTAGATAGATATTAAATGTTGTGGAATAAATAAAGGAACAATACCAAATGATTGTACACTAAGTGCTTGAATAAACGCTGAATTCGCCTGGGGCCCATTGCGTGGCGAGAGGCGATGGATTATAGTCCATTTGCACTACTACTGATGGTATTTGTTCCTATATAAATAGTTGATAAGGCTTTTGAATTGTTATCTTAATAATTATAAAAGAGAACATTATATATCCTCCTTTTTTTGTATTGAGTAAATTCGTGAGTGAGGATCTTTAGCTTCTGTGGATTAATTGTTTAAAAATACCATCTTGGAAGTCCAGATAAAGTGTATTCCACAGTCTGAAAAAGGTCAAAAGACCAATCAGCATATGACCTTATGGTGCTGTGAAAGAGTCTGTTAAAGCCAAAAAACATCTTTAAAAAATGGAAAGCAACTCCTAAGAGGAAAATAGGAAAGGGTATTAGCATTAATAAACTTTAAATAGATAGGCCAAAAGAATTTGAAGAGAAACCTGCCAGAGAGACAACACAAATAATAAAAACTTTAAGGACATCCAAAGCAAAAGTTGAACCATTAGATTACCAATAGGTAAAGGAGGCTTTCATGGAAGATAAGACCATAGTAGAAAAACTAAATAAATGTTTAGCTATAGTGTTCATGTCAGAGGATGTTGGGGAGATACTCACACTGGAATCATTCTGTATAGGTACTGATTCAGGGGAACTGAGGCAAATCATTGTGAACAAATTGACAGAAATTGACACAAATTGACAGAATTTCAGAAGGAGCTCAAATAAAAATTGCAGACCCTCCTGCTGGTAATGTGTAACATATTAAAATCTGCTGCTGTTTTGGAGAACTAGAGGGTGGCCAATGTAATGACAATCTATAAAAAGAACTCCAGGAGTGACCCAGGAAACTACAGACCAGTGAATCTGATGTCTGTGCTGGACAAAATTGTGAATGAGTGATAGACAAACATGACTGAATTGAGAAGAGCCTCTATGGATTTAGCAAAGGAAAGTCATGCCTTATTAATCTATTAGAATTTTTTGAAGCTGTAAATAAGTATGTGAATGAGGGTGAGCCAGCTGGTATAGAGGATAATTTTCAAAGGCATTTTATCCTGATTAAATGACTTGAATGAAAATTGCCACTCAAGTTCAGCTAAAAGTGTGCATGGCTTCCATAACATGCACACTTTTATCTGTATTAAAGAGGTGTTCCTATGGGAATGATTAGGTTGGAGGGAGAACAATAGTAATTTGCATCTGTATGTGCACTATTTCGCCCCTACTTAGCCACATACACAAATTGCAAGTGCAAAGTGCATGGAATCTTTCAGCATGTGTACTTTGTGATTGATAATTTTCAAAAGGAAACATGGGTTATTTCCCTTTGAAAATCTTCCTAAAGTATGTGTGTGAAAAGTGCCCTCATAAAACTACTTGGGCTATGTAAATATTGTGCCTCTAGAAACATAGAAATGACGGCAGAAGAAGACCAAACGGCCCATCAAGTCTGCCCAGCAAGCTACGCACTTTATCCATTTTTTTTCCCTTTTTCTCTCTCCCACCTGTTACTATTGGCTTCCAGTACCCTCCAGCCCTAATTCCCCTCCACCCAATTTAGAGAGCAGCTCTGAATCTGCATCCAAGTGACATCCAGCTCAATTGGGGGTAGCAACCGCTGTAACAAGCAGGCCACCCCCTTGCCCCATACTCTTACCCACCCCTGTTTTTATTTTTTTGTTTTGTTTATTTATTTTTTTGGGAAATAGCCCTCCATCCTTCCACTCCGTGAAGGTGGAACACCAACTACTGGCCACTGGCATCCCGCTCTGTGAATGCCACTGTGGCTACTGCCTCTCCATGCAGTGTTTGAATGCCTCTGTGGCTACTGCCGCTCTGTGCAGTGTTTGAATGCCGCTGTGGCTACTGCCGCTCCGTGCAGTGTTTGAATGCCGCTGTGGCTGCCGCTCCGTGCAGTGTTTGAATGCCTCCACTTTATTCACGCCCTCTAGACTTGATGGATCCACAGTGTTTATCCCACGCCCCTTTGAAGTCGTTCACAGTTTTAGACTTCACCACTTCCTCCGGAAGGGCATTCCAGGCATCCACCACCCTTTCCGTGAAGAAATACTTCCTGACATTGGTTCTTAGTCTTCCTCCCTGGAGCCTCAGCTCGTGACCTCTGGTTCTGCTGATTTTTTTCTGACGGAAAAGGTTTGTCGTTGTCTTTGGATCATTAAAGTTTTTCAAGTATCTGAAAGTCTGAATCATATCACCCCTGCTCCTCCTTTCCTCCAGGGAGTACATATTTAGATTCTTCAATCTCTCCTCGTATGTCATCCTATGAAGACCCTCCACCTTCCTGGTCGCCCTTCTCTGTACCGCTTCCATCTTGTCCTTGTCTCTTTGTAGATACGGTCTCCAGAACTGAACACAGTACTCCAGGTGTGGCCTCGCCAAGGATCTGTACAAGGGGATAATCACTTCCCTTTTCTTACTCGATATTCCTCTCTCTATGCATCCCAGCATTCTTCTGGCTTTTGCTATTGCCTTGTCGCATTGTTTCGCAGACTAGTGTATGTACATTTTCAGTAGGCATTTGATACAGTTCGTCATGAGAAATTCCTGAAAATTTAATTCATGGGAGGAGGCAGCTTCCTTGTAGTGGGAAGTAGATGTTTTTAGCAAACTGTTGGCTTATAATTTCAGACAACTTGGAACTTTCAAGTTAAAAAATATGCTACAGATTGCATCTATTTATTATGACTCTTTATTTTAACTTTTCAACATGTAAATATAGTCTATATACATTAATCTAGATAACATAGTGGTTAACATTGGTCATCGTAAATATAGAAAAAAGGAAAACTTAGATGATCAATTGATCGAGTTTCTGTTTGTGCTAAAAGAGTTGAACTAATGATGAACATACACAAAACATACTATTATTTTTCTAAAATATTCCCAGTGGTGTATCCTATTTTTTAAAAAATCTATCTTTCCATTTGACTTCAGTAAAGGAAGTATTCAAATCATTGTTCCAATTATCTATTAATTATTTTAGGATGTCAATACCAAATGTATCCTACTTAATACCTTGATACATTACTAACATGCCCCTTGTCATTGCAGCTTTCTCTTTTATTAAAATGTATTAATTGCTTACACAGAATGCAGTAAGCAACGCAAGAAACATTCATAAAATCTTAAAACACACAAACAGTAAAAACCATACAACTGTACCAAGATAAACAGTAAATACAATATTGCTGTATTTGAGGCTCTTATTTCTCAGTTACTCAAAAGCTACTGCATCTGTATCACTTAGATAGTTCTCTATTCCATTCAACTCTCATAGTAGCCCATGGATATTTGTTACAGCCTAAAGAATCTGCCTCAGCTGAAAGTAAATACAGGAAGACTTCAGGTCGATGTCAAACTCCTGCCGGAGAGATTGGAATGATTTAAGACCACCTCCCCCCCCCCCCACCCCTTAATTGGAAAGCAAAAATAAGATCTCTGGCCCATCATTCCTTTTATCTCTGGCACAAAGGTACATCCCAAAATTCAAGGAGTCTTTGCAGATAAAGATGTAGCAGCTCCCCTGAAGAACACATGAATTAACTCACTTGATACCAAATCTGAAGAGTATGAGCTAGCTTGATGCTGTTTCTGCATGCCAATCTGCATGAACAGGAAAATGCAGGCAAGAACAATATCAACTCAACCTTGTCTGCCTGTTTTCTAAGGGGTACCAGATGGAATCTTTATCATTATCGATCCAGATCTTAAGAGAAACCAACCTAGGTATTTTATACATATCTGTGATCCACATTATAAATTGTGTAGCTATGCCAAACCTGGCTAATACCTCAAACAAGAAGGTGCAGCATATGCTATCAAGAGCTTTTACATACATCTGAGAATGCTATTAACCCTGTAATACTTTTTTTTTTTTTTTTTTAAGATGAATGTAGCAGTATTTATTTATTTTAATTTAATGTACCTCCTGTAAAAGATAATCCAGGTGGTTTACAATAATATGTAACAGTACATTAAAAAATCTTCTGGTATTGTTAATAGAAACCCATCCTTTCATAAAACTTGTTTGATCCAGATGGATCAAGCAGAGCATAACTTCCTCCAGTCTTAATTGCAAGACTTTGGCCAATACCTTAATATCAAAATTAATTAAATTGGACAATATGAACTTAGTCATGAACATCCCGCCCCCAACCTTTATTAAAAAAAAAAAATTAGAGATATTGAATCATTGACTAAAACCGCTGATGATGCCCCTGAGCTATTCAATGAATTGAACACGTCTATTTGAAAAAAAAAAAAAAGGGGGAGGGAGGTGCCAGATTTTTTTTTTTTTTTTTAGAAGATCAATATAACAACCATTTGCACTAGGACATTTCCACTTGAAAGGGCTTTCACTGCAGCTTGAATCTCAAGCAGTGAAATAGAGGAAAAATCTTTTCAGCTTGGCTAGGGGTAATACCTACTGAACTTAATCCTTTTGGCGATGCATACAGTATTGAGAATCGTCTTCAGAAGATTTTGAGATTCATCAAGCGGCTATGTTTTTCACAAGAGGGGATCCCACTATCAAGGGGTGATATCGCTGTGATAGTGGGGTCCCTCCCTCGAAAAAGCATTGTGGCTTTATGGCGCTTTCTTTTGTGTTGTGGCCTAACACTGTGATACAAAAGAACTTAGCAAGTAGGCCTTGAATGCAATGGTGGCCCCAACCTCACGGGACCGCCATCTTCTTAAAAGGCCACTAGCCCCCCAAAAAAGTGGCCAAATGGGGAGGTTGAGTGGGGGTTAGTGCTGACACCTGTTTCAACCTGGGGCCGCCAGTCAAGGTAGTGCAGACTCCCTAAAAGTAGAAAAATGTTTTAAAATTATGCATATGAAGGCAGCCCCCCTGAAGGCAAAATGCGCCTCCCCCCCCCCCAAACAATACCCATCCACCTCTGATCCACCCACCCGGTCCCCCCTTGATAGTAAAGTCCCCCCTCCCTTCGCCCCCCTTGCCTCTACAAAGGCAAGGTCCCCTGACCCTGATCCCTTCCGACAAAAAGACCCACCCACCCCAGCCCTCCTGATAGCATAGTGCCCCTGGACCCCCAACAAGACCCACCTGCTCCCCAGCCCCCTCCACAGGCAAGATCCCCTAGCATCCTGATAGCAACAAACCCACACACACACACATATAATGCCAATTAGTGAAGATCATCATGAAAACTGCATTAGCATTCTGGTCGTGAAATCCTATTGTAACAAATAGCCCTGAGGCAGATGTGTCTTTTACAACAAAACACTGGTCTGTGGTGGGTTCTACGATGTTGAATATTGGCATTAAATATTGACAATGCCTTCATAAGGTAAGCAAATGGTTTTGTACTTGCAATAAAAATGTTTTGGAATAGATTAGAGCGTCTTTGAGGACATTATGATAGTCATTAAAAAAAAAAATTATATGCAAAAAGAACTTTTGATTGAACTAGTGTGTGAAATCTGCAACGCAAATGTGCTCACACAATTAGGAGTTCTCTTATGATATTAAATTTATTGGCACCATAACTTTTAGTTTATAGGCAGTATTTTTTTACAGTAAAATGTTGGTATTACATACCAATGAGACCAAATTTGGAGAGCCTAGAAAATAAATTCTGCTGTAAGTTCTGTGTCTTGGAGAGTAAAAAGTGTATCAGCCAGATTGAACATGATGATCAAGTCTTTATTACTCATTGCAGAATCCTCAGTTTCTTTGTAAATATAGGACTTATGAACTAGGGAGTTCAAACATGTATTTCAGTCTCCACCGAAGAAAAGCCTAGATATATTAAATCCAATGATTATATCAGTGAGGGTCTTGTAGAACTCTGCTTAATTTATATTGGGACCATAGACACAAACTAGATAGATGAAATTGAGTGTGTAATACATTCAAGAAAAATGTATCTACCTTCTGGGTCAGCAAAGACCTATTGACAGTTAAAGGAAGATATTTATTAATCAATATACAAACTTCTGTATTTCTAGAAGTATAAGAAGCATAGAAGATCTGCCCAACCCATCCACAACAAACATTTTTCAATGCTCAATTTTAGCATCCTTATAAAACAAATCAAGAAATATAAAATCAGTAGCAGTAAAACCATACTAATAAAAAAGAACAGATTATTTCAAAATAGCGGATGAATGGAATATCCAATAATTAAAAACTCATATAAAACATTTCTAGATACCAATAACATATTTCAAAATAGCAGACACAAAGACCCAGTAATGAAAAATAATAAGGATACAAACAATTTTTTGCTCTGCATACCTGGGAACATTTGATATCCAGGTGCCCTGAGATTATTTTGAATTAGTAGGAGGAGGGATGGTTTGCTTGCAACTTTCTCCTCTCTCTCTCACACTGGCTCTCAATCACTCACATATACACGTACTTTTTCTCTCTCACTTATATAGGCTCTTAATTACACATTTACACACATGCTGTCTATCTTTTCAGGCTTACACACACAGGCTTTCATTCACACATACATATGCTGTCTTTTTCTCTCACACACAGACTCTCATTCACATGCTTACAAACATGCTCTCTCTTTCTCTCATTTACACACAGGCTCTCAATCACATACTCACATGCTCCCTCACCTAAACCAGCTCTCAATCACACACATACTCTCTTTCACATGTACAGGCTTTCAATCATTCACATACATGCTCTCTCTCACACACACACACACACACACGCAATCTCAAACACACATGCTTGCTCATTCACTCACTCTCCCCCCTCCCCCGAACTAGCGGCAGCAGCAACCTCCTCCACTTCTAATCCTAAAGGCAGCAGCAACCTACTTCATTTTCAGCCCTCGCGGAGAAAGGAGTCCCATCAGCCACAGGGGTTGACGACATTCTTTGATTTTCTCCGAGCCGCACAGCTTATTCCTCAGGCTGCACCTTTCTTCTTTTCTTCGGGCCGATGCTGCCTGCACTAGCATGGTCTCTTCTTCCCGCGCATGCACCCGCTGCTCACCACTTCTGATTCCGGGCCACGGAGGGGGGGGGGGTAGGGGTAAGAAGAAGAGAACATGCTGGTGCTGCTGACTCCAGCTGACCTGCCGCGATCCGCCCGGCTATCAACATTTTAAGCCCGGGCGGAGGACCTAGTTTGCTCGGGAGAGGGAGCAGCTGGGTCAGCGGGGGAACAGGAAGTGTGGTGACACACCGGTTGAGAACCACTGATCTAAAGTGCACCTATTAGGTGTACACCATTCATTGTGCGTACATTCGTTCGTTCATTAGCTACACGATATGCGTCCAAATGAATGAAATGAATGGACGCACAAATGCACATCCCTAATATTCTATGCTTTTATGTTTTTATGTAAACCATGAGAAGGAGAATATTACCACTAGAGAAAGTGGCATTTAGGGAAGTCTGAAAAAAGATGTAACAGTAAAGCAGAATATAAATTCAGCATGAATTAGTTGAGCATATAGAAAGGGGAAAAGGGTGAATGATGGCTGTCATGGGATAATTTAATTGTATTGTGCAAACTTAAATTACATTTTATTTTTTAGCTGCTGCACCTCCTGTTTCTAAAATGGAAATGCATGTTATGATTAAAAACCCAGAGATTGTGTTTGTGGCCGATTTAACAAGAGGTGATGCTCCAGCACTAGTTGTTACAACACAGTGTGAAGTCTGCATTAAAAACAGCCCTGAAGCACAGAAGATGACAGCTTCTGTTAATAATCTACATGTGAAAGCATGCCCCTTTCTTCCAGAAAAAAGAAAAGGAAATATAACCACGGTGAGTTCATCAGTCCTAATTCTGTCTGCTATATACTTTCAAATAATAGTATTAAACAATAGGAATTTTTACTTCAATTTTTTATCTGCAAATTAAATAACTAATGTATATATTGTCTAAGCTGGAGGTGGCCAACTGTTGTCCTCGAGAGCCACAGACAGGCCAGGTTTTCAGGATATCTGCAATGAATATGCATGAGGTAGATTTGCATGCACTATCTTCATTGTATGCAAATCTGTCTCCTGCATATTCATTGTGGCTATTTTGAAAACCAGGCCCGTTTATGGCTCTTGAGAACAGGAATTGGCCACCCCTAGTCTAAACCTTCAATTAATTGAAAAATGTGTATCCACATTTTAAGTCTTCTAAGGTTATGTTCATATGTGACGTTTTTACAAGAAATGCATCTAAACAAATCTAAGCAGAAGTAAATGGTCATCTCATACAACTTCAGCAAGAGGACTGGGCTAGATAGCTGTAAGACTTTGCTTTTCCCATATTGTGCAAAGTATCTTATAAATTAAGATTCAATATTAAACTGATAATATTAAAAGTAGCAAAGTGGGGAAGGATGATGGCAAAAATGAAATTATGCAGTAAGGATGAATCTTACTTCTGGTCTTTGGGACAAAACCGAATCCTATCCTCTCACACTTATTGAATTTTAGTCATGATGAGTACTGTATGCCAAGGGCAGAGTTGCTTTTATGCCCTATTATTCTTTATATGACTTTTATGCACTGCTTTGCAGGATATATAGCTTCCATATTGTTATAGCAAATGGTTACAGACACATTTTTATTTTCTGGTCATAAAAACTGGTTTCTTTTCATTGCCCAGTGACACTACATTTTTCCAGCTTTCTATTCAGTTTATAAAAAATAAATAAATTCACAGTATCAACAACTTAAACTATGGAGATTTACTGCAACTCATTGATTTTAGTGCAGCAGACATGCAAATCTTTGAATGCAATTTGTATGTGCATATTCTTACTTATAATAAAGCAAAAGCTTATTGAAATGCCAAAGTAATGGCCATTTGCCCTTTGTGATTCACATTTGCACATGAGACTCCGATATAAGATAATCTGAAATGGATGGAAGCATCTGGCTACCTGATGCCTTTTTTACAATGTCATATTTTTAACAAATTGAAATATTTTCAAAAGGGAAATGTTCTTTGCACTACTGATTAAAAAAAAAAAGTTATTTAGTTATACAGTGCCTTTCATCAGATAGTGGGGCATTTGTGTTCTTGATATGGTATGTAATTTTTTTCAGATTTGTTTGTATTTTAATTTTGTAGTTATCTAGTGGTAGAAACAGATTTTTGAATGAACTACACAATTCTCCTTTACAAAGTCAGAAAATGTAAATTTACTTGTATTTCTTATTCAGGTTCTGCAACCGTGTGACTTGTTTTTCCAAAGCATAAAGATGGGTGTTGGTCCACAAATGATAGAGCTATCAATAAAATCTCTAACACTAAAAGTAGGTGAATTATTTTTTGTTTTACAGACACTGACATAGCTTCTCTTCTGTATAAAAAGTTTCTTATAATATCAATGTATGTCATAGATGCTTTGCAAAGATTTGTATTGAATGCTGTGTGTGTGCTAGTGTACTTATAAACTATCTTGGGAGTAAATATAAGAACATAAGAACATGCCATGCTGGGTCAGTCCAAGGGTCCATCAAGTCCAGCATCCTGTTTCTAACAGAGGCCAAACCAGGCCACAAGAACCTGGTAATTACCCAAACACCAGAAGATCCGATGCAATTAATAGCAGTGGCTATTCCCTAAGTAAACTTTATTAATAGCAGTTAATGAGGTCGACATTCAAAGGTATTTATGTGGATAACTTTTGAGTTATCCACAAAAATACTGAGGTTTCAGCAATATCGACACCTATCTGGCTAAATTTTATCCAAATGTTGTTATTCAGATCAGCAAGAGATGTTTTGAGAGCGTTCCAGGGCGGAGTTCGCCATGTCTTGAGTTATTGGCTAACTCAATATGCTACCAGCAGCAGAGTTAGTTAACTGGAAGCATAGTTTCAAGATAACGTTAACCTTAACTGATTATATTCAATGAATATAGCTGTTTAAATAACAATTCTAACAGCAATAACAAAAAAAAAAAAAAAGCAGGCCTGCCAGCTCAATCTCAGAGAATTAAATGTCTACCATTTGTGGCTGACCCCCGTGTCCCCTCGCCCAAATAGTTATAACATGGTGCGGACCTGAGGCCAAACTCCTCCCTCCCTCATACTGACCACATATACTTTATAACCAAGACTCTCCTGCAGAAGCCTACTTGGAACACCCCAAAACCCCTTACTGCGGCCAAGATCTTGGAACAATCCTCCAGCTTGTCAAGAGTTGCTTTGAAGGTAACGTTGGATGCACCAGGAGCTGGATGATGATTCTGAAGTGCCGGCCACAGTAAGGGTTTTGGGGGTTTCTGGGTAGGGCAGGAGGAGTTGGATTGCGATGGTGGGAGGGAGAGCTTCTGCAGTGGCCCTTTGTTATAATTTGATGAAGCCAATTCAGAGAAGGGGAGGAGAGAGACTTTTTGGGCTCTTGTAAGCCGAAGTACCTGACCTGGAGGATTATACTTTTGGTTGTAGTCACTTTGGCTCACAGCCGGGGGCTGATACATTAAAGTGTGCCCAGCCTAGCTCACAGGTTTACAAACGCACTGACTAGCACCTGATGCAATAAGGAGATTAGAGCATTCAAAACACGTGTAGTCGATAGCGCTCATCACATGTAAATTCCATGTAGATGAAGCTATTAAGTATTACCCCCCATGCAGAAAATCTCTGGGTGCCCAATGCACACTTTTTAATGTGACAAATTTAACTCCAGCCCCAGAGGTGGAGTTATTTCAATCCGTGAGTCAAGGGTTCAGTAGATATTTTTAAAAATACTGTTCTCTGTGGTTCTTCCTACTTAGTATCATTGTAATACTTAAATCTACTGATTGCAGTGTTTAAGAATAAAGGCATGGCTTGATGTAAAAAAAAAAAAATTAAAATAAAATTCTGGACACACAATATACACGCTCCAGGCCAGTTTCACCCCTTGCTATTGTTTTCATGTATATTGTGCAAAATCAACCTGAAGCAGGATGAAATGGACGATGGTATTAAACGCCTCTTGCAATTGTGGGCGCTCAATGAATTTGAGCTCTAAGGATGCACAATTCTTCCCTAGTGTATCCCTTTTAACACATCGGCTCATTTAAATATTGCATTGGGTGTCCAGAGAGGTGGCTGTGCATGCGTTAGGAAAACAAGTGCTCAATACCAGCACCCGTTTTAACGCACGTCTTATTGCATTGGCCCCTTAGTGAGTACTAGGCCCTAGTGACTAAGTTTTTTCACAATAAGATGGTTTTCACGTGCATCCTAAGTTCCTGCCTCAGGTAAAATTGACTGGTTAAGGTGGAAGTCTAATCATTCTAACAACATTTTTCCCAAGCCATATTTTAAAATACAGATTTTCAGAACTGTTAAGATCCTGCCAGGCCTTTTAACTAATTAGGAAAGAGGCTTTTTCTTATGTAGTTGGATGTTCCCACTTTCTGCTACCTAAAACCACCTCTATGTTCTCTATACTGCCCTTGTTTACTAGATCACATTCTTGATTTCTCAGAGAGCAAGCAGGATGGCAGTCCTCAAGCGTGGGTGACTACATTTGATGGAGCCTGGCCTGGAAGTTTTAATCAGTTTCTTGAACTCTGACTGTGCGTCACTGACTAGTATGCCAACATATCATGTGTCCACACGGGGCCCCTTCATTCTTCTTTTTTGCAGAGCTTCCAGCTGTGCTTTTCCTGCTTCTAGGCCTTATTTGTTTTTTATTGCAGGGTCTTTCATTGTGAGGCACGGCAGTCCTGTTCTGCCATCTCTCCCGGTAGTTTTTGGATAGCTTTTTGGCCATTTTCTTTGTTCTGTCTTAGTGTTCAGGTCAGGATACTGTCTGTGTCTGATGGCATCGATTGTTGCCATTATCGAGTTCAATTTTGCCTCCCTTGTTTTCTGGTCAGCCATATCTAGCAGGTTTCAGTGGTGCCCTCGGTGGACTAGGAATATTTCTGTCACTGATCTTATGATAAATGTATCCTATGTCTAGGGGCATCACATGATGTCTAGAGGTGTCGACTGTGACCTCGACGGGATGACTGTTTTAACTGGAACTGATGGAGAAGCACATCAGATACTGGTAGTCTGAGCTATTGGCATTGGGGGCATTGACACTGAAGGATGATGAAACTGTACAAGTTCAGAACAATGCATCAGCATTGCAGAAGCAATCAGTTCCCTTCATATCTATCATCAGTAGGGCCCCAAGAAACAGCCCTTTACCTAGCAGTTCTGTCTGAAGAAGACAAAGGGTTGTGCCTCTTCGATACAGACATTTAGGAATTCTGATGCCAGGCATTGAGTGAAGACTAAGAAGCACAATGTTTATCGTGTGCGATGCCAAGGCTGGGGACAGTCCGACAGCTACCAAGAACCTCCTTAAGTGGTCCTGTGGAGAGGAGGGCTCATCCTTGCTGATGGCCCAGGAACCACCTCAGTTTTCAGGGGTCCAGTTGTCCACCACCGCTACACCACCCGGTTCCCATGATGACACAGCCACCTCTCCTATCTCCCAATTGGTGTTGGCATTGGTTATCTCTGAGAAGGAGTTGGACAAAAAGATCTAACAGGACTTGGAGAAATCATTGTGAGGCCTTAGTGCTCCAGCATCAAGGGCATCGGGGCCAGCACAGGCCGAGGTAGAGCAGCTGCTTGAATCTCTCCAGCTACTCAGCAGCCTTGCACCAGATCTGGTGTCTGTGCTGATACTGGTACTCAAAGAAGAATTGGAATTGATGTCTTCTGCAACAATGGTGATCTCCAGCCCATTGAGTAAGGAAATGTCCCCAAGATGCTTGAGTTTCTTGATTTCTAGGCCCAAATAAACAAGTATACCCTTTCTGAAGCTTTGTCTGGGAAATGGCTACTGTCTGCATCCTCTCCACCAGCCTACCGGTCAGAGTCTAACACTCACGGGAGGCGGGGGTGGGGGGATAGCTCTAGATTCAATTTCATTTCTAAAGAGAAGGGATCGATGAATCTCCTGTCTAACCCTTCTCCTCCCCTCCTGAGGACCTCTTATTCACCGGTTTTGTTAGAATTGTGGAGGCCATTCCATTTAATTTGACAGAGGATGAGACCAGGAGCAAGATACTGCACATCCTCCAGTTCATGGAGCCTCTTAAGGTAGTCCAGTTCATGAAATCCTTCAGGAAGCACAAATGAGGATGTCTGAAAACCTCTCTGTAGCTCCTGTAAAGAAGGCAGATGCAATCTATCTCAGAAGGCTTCTAGATTTGGGAAAAGATGATTACCACACCAATTTGTGGTGGTCAAATATATATATACTAGGGTGTATTCCTTGGTGCGCCTGGGAAGGAGTCTAGGATTCTGGACAATCTTGGAAGGAAAGTGTTTTAGGAAGCTATACTAAATGCCCTCATAGCCTCTTACTAGCTCTTCATGGGCCGCTACATGCAGGACTTGCTGAAGCAGATGCAGAGGGTGGCCAAGCACCTTCCTCAAAAGCAGCAAGATGGCCTTCAGTCACTGGTTGACAAGGTAATGGAGTGTGAAAAAACATGGTCTACTTAACCTTAGATGTTTTTTGAGAGAGCATTGAAGGTTACTGCCTGAGCATTTATTTATTTATTTAACAGCTTTTCTATACCGACATTAGAATGCACATCATATCGGTTTACATCTCAACAGTAGGTGGAAAATAGAATGAACAGGGGTGGGAGAGGGACAACAGTAGAAACTCGAGGGCAGGAGGCTCTAAGGGGAGCCTGAAAATTGAACTAGAGAAGCAATAATAACTCGAGAGGTAACATTTACATATTTACTGGTGCCCACAAACTTTACTGGCTGTGGGCCTCTTAGGTCCAGGAAAGACTTGCAGGCACGCCATTTACTGAAGAGAATCTCTTTGGAAATAAAGTGAAGGAGTACCACAGATTTGTGAGCACTCTGCAATACTTTAGCAACTCCTCTGCACTCCAGACCCTCCCTCCCTCTTCTAGGAGTTACCTGAGGATGGGGCAGAGGAGGCACTTTTCCAACTGAGTTGCTATCCACTGCTTCCCCAGTCTCATGCTCCACAGGTCCCGCATGCCCATCCATGACAATAGCTGATCTCTAAGCCACAGACAGCAAGCCAGCCAACACCTGGTATGGGGATTTGACTGTATAGTGGAGAACATAGCCTGTACTCCTGTGCCCATGTTGGAGGACCTTCCAGTCAGAGGCAAGCTGAGTTTTTACATATACAGTTGGACGAGTGTAACTGCAGACTGTGAGTTCTCGGAATCATAAGAAAAGGGAACAAATTAAATCTATTGGGTCTTCCGCAAAATCTGCCCCCCCCCCCCAACCCAGGCCCCAGTTGGTTGTCACTCTGCGTATCACAAACTACTGTAAAAGGAGCTCTTCTCCCTCTTGGATACCAATGTTGTCAAACCTGTTCCATTAGAGGAAAGAGGATGGGGATTCTACTTCATGCATTTCCTGATTCGAAATAAAGCAGAATGACACCATCCCATCCTAGACCTAAGGGCCTTGAATAAGTTTCTGAAAAGAGAAATGTTCGAGATGGTTTCCCTGGGTACCCTGATCTTTTCTTCAAAAAGGGACTGGCTATGCTGACTTGATATTGAGGATGCTTTCACCCACATAGAGAGATTTCCTTGTCACAGGAAATGCCTAATTCATTGGCAAAGACTGTCATCTCCAGTATCACATGCTGCCTTTTGGTCTAGCATCAGCCCCACATGTTTTCACCAAATGTCTTGCTGTGTTGGTGACTCACCTGCTGAAGATGGGAGTGCATGTAAGTCCCTATCAAGAGGATTGACAGGTCAAGAGAGCATGCAAGGAAGGGGGGGTTGCCATAGAATCAATCTGAGTGTTGGAGTTGCTAGGGTGTGTTAAGTACCCTGTCTCACTTGGGCCAGTCATTTCAATTGGAGTTTATCTGAGTTGTGCTAGACACGACTCTGGTAAAAGCCTTCTTTCCTCAGCAGAGGGCTATTACCTTGATGTCCGCTGTCGAAAATATTTAGAAGAGTCAGCAGACATCAGCATGGGACATGTTGAAGATGTTGGACCTTATGGAATCAACCGTACATATCATTCCCTTGGCATGTCTCTACATGAGGAGAGCTACAGCCCATCTGGGATTTGCCAGACAGTATCCATGTTACTCAGATGATCCGGGACTAGTGACTGAAGCATTCCCTTCCATATTCCTTTGATCCAAATTGGCTTTATCATGGATGTGTCCAGCCTGGGCTGGAGAGTTCATATAGAAAGGCTCTGCACCCATGGTGGTTGTTTAGTCAAGAAAAGTTTCATCAGAAAAATTCTCTGGAGCTAGGGGATCAATATGCTCTAAAGGTTTTCAGAGATCAGAAATACATCAGACAACAAAGTTGCGATGTACTACATCAACAAGCAGGTAAGCTCAGGCATGGACCTCCTGTGTCAGGGGATTGTCCACTTGTGGGACTGGTTGATATCTCAAGGGATAGTCTTAGGGCCATGTCCCGCACAGGAGACTGGTGAATAAAATGAGAAGCCAGTCAAAGTTCTAGAAACTTTGACAAAAGTGTTCCGTGATTGGGCTCCATCCTGATGATGTCACCCATATGTGAGGACTAACATCCTGCTGTCCTGTGAGAACACCTGTTACAGGTAAGCAACTCTGCTATTCCTAGCCTCAAAGGAGGGTCATAGTAACACCTTCATAAATCAGGTTAACCACGTCATTGTTCAGTGCCTTTCTTCCAATCCACAAAAGTACAGTTTTTTGTAAATTTAGCACCATCCTTTTATTCAACCAACTGTTAGTTGCTTGAAGACAATTTTTCAATAGGGACACTGGAAAAGTGCCATCAGGACTGCAGGAAATAAAAATCTGAATATCAGCATATTAAAAAGTCACCTCTAACGATGCCAGTAGATGCCCAAGCAGCTGAAGATAGATATTAAACAAGACAGAGGACAGTGCCGAACCCTGCAGAACTCCTGGAGCCAGTCCCTGATATTCTAAATCAGTGGTTCTCAACCTTTTTCCCATCGTGACACACCTGACAGACCACGCTCACATGTGTGATACACTCTCATTACAATTCATGGGACATGTTCTTTCATGGTTTGAACCATTTAACAAGATAGGAGTGAGATAGCATGTATGTGAATGATTGAGAGCCTGTATATGTGAAAGCGAGTATGTGTGTGATTGAGAGCTGGTTTAGAAATAAAAATAAAGGTCCAGTATTTTTATTAAGAATGACACAAGGAAAAGATACATATTCTGTCTGAACAGAAATTGCATAAATAGTAAACATTCCACACCAAAACAGCACCAATTTCCAGCACTTAAAAAGTAACCACCTTCCATAAGAAAAGGCAACTCTGAAAATATTACACCAGGCCTTAAGACACCAATACATCTCCTATTACGAAAACGGACCAAGTCAGGCTGCTGTAGAGCCCTACACAGAAACTACACGCCAGCAGAAAACCTCACCTGAATCACATGTGCTGACCCTCACCTAACAAAGAATAAAGAGACCAAACCGCATAACTAGAAGCATGCAGATAAAAACTGAATTGGAATCCTCAACAAGCCAGAGTCTCTGTATGCAGTGCAACAAAGGAAAAAAAGAAACATCACCCATCCTTATAAAACAAATCAAGAAATATAAAATCAGTAGCAGTAAAACCATACTAACAAAAAGAACAGATTATTTCAAAACAGCGGATGAATGGAATATCCAATAATTAAAAACTCATATAAAACATTTCTAGATACCAATAAAATATTTCCAAATAGTCATAAAGACCCAGTAATGAAAAATAATGATACAAAAAATGTTTTGCTTTGCATACCTGGGAACTTTTGATATCCAGGTACCCTGAGATTGTTTTGAATTAGCAGGAGGAGGGATGGTTTGCTTGCAACTTCTCTCTCTCTCTCTCTCACTCACACACTGGCTCTGAATCGCACACATATACACATGCTTTTTCTCTTTCACTTATATAGGCTCTTAATTACACATTTACACACATGCTGTCCATCTTTTCACGCTTACACACACAGGCTTTCAATCACACATATATGCTGTCTTTTTTTTTCTCTCACACACACTCTCATTCACATGCTTACAAACATGTACTCTCTCTTCTCTCATTTACACACAGGCTGTCAATTACATACTCACATGCTCTCTGTCTCACCTAAACCAGCTCTCAATCACACAGACACACATGCTCTCTCTTTCTCTCACTTTCACACATGCTCTCAATCACATACTCACATGCTCTCTCTCTCACCTAAACCAGCTCTGTCACACACAGACACACATGCTCTCTCTCTCTCATTTACACACAGGCTCTCCATCACATACTCACATGCTGTCTCACCTAAACCAGCTCTCAACCACACACATACTCGCTTTCACATATACAGGCTCTCAATCATTCACATACATGCTATCTCACTCACACAACACACACACACACATGCTTGCTCATTCACTCACTCTCCCCCCTCCCCCGAACTAGCAGGAGCAGCAGCCTCCTCCCAACCCTAAAGGCAGTAGCAATCTTCTTCATTTTCAGCCTTCACGGAGAAAGGAGTCCCATCAGCCGCGAGGGTTAACGTTGTTCCTCATTTTACTCTGAGCTGCACTGCTCATCCTTCAGGCCACGCCTCTCTTCTTTTCTTCGGGCTGATGCTGCCCACACTAGCATGCTCTCTTCTTCCCGCGCATGCACCCCCTGCTCATCACTTCCTCTTCCGGGCCGTGGGGGTGCGGGAAGAAGAGAGCATGCCGGTGCCGCTGACTCCAGCTGTCCTGCCGCGTTCTGCCCGGGCTATCAGCATTTCAAGCCCAGGCGGACCTATTTCGCTTGGGTAGGGGGGCAGCTGGGTCAGCAGGGAACTGGGAAGTGTGGCAACACACCTGCGTGTTCTTAGCGACACACTGTCGCAACACACCAGTTGAGAACTGCTGTTCTAAATAACTATCATCCCAATGGATTCTCTGCCTCCTATCTTGTTAAATGGTTCAAACCATGAAAGAATATGTCCCTTTTACTCAAGATGGCTGAGATGCTTAATCAGTGTATCATGGCTGTCCATATCGAAGGCCACAGAGATATCTGGTTGTACTAAGACACCAGCTCCCACACAGTCAAGAATCTGATATAATTTATCCAGTAATGACTGCACTAGAGTTTGTACACATCACGATATAATATTCAATTTTTGTAAATTGAATATTATATCGTGATGTGTATAGTTCTCTAGAAGTGTAGTCATTAATAGAGTGTAGAGAACACTGTAAATTTATACCCTCTGTATTAGTGCACTAGAGTTTGTGCCATGTGCCTTTCTAAAGCTGTACCGCTGATCAAACAATTACCCAAATACTCCTCAACCTATATAAGTATACACTTTTCAAGTATCTTCCCCAAAGAAGGAAAGTTAGACATTGGATGATAATTAGACATCAAGTCCTTTGGAAATGCTAGATTCTTCCGCACTGGCCTAACCGTAACCATTTTTAATAGTGAAGGGACATGTCCCTCCTTTGTAGACTGATTTTTAATTTTTGTTATCCACTTATAAGTATTATTTTTTAAACATTGAATTATATCAAATGGGCATTTATTTATTTATTTAAAAGTATTTATATACCGCTTTTTAAAATAAAATTTTATCAAAACGGTTTACAACAGGTTAAAGTAAAGTAAAAATAAAATATAACTAAAATAAACATAAAATACATAAATTTAGCTAAGTAGCTAGATAATTGCTAGCTAAAAAAAATTATTAATTAAAAAATAATAATAATGGTAACATGCCATGGGTAAACAGAATAGGGAAGGTAAAAGGGATGAAGGGGGGGGGGGGGGGTGGCAACTTATTGGATTAAAATATCCTAGGAAGAAAGCAGTTGGAATGATAGAGGAGAAGTTGAGGTGATATGTGTGTGATGAGAGAGTTTTGAGGAGATGAGAGCTTCATCTTTGATCGGTGAAATGCTTAGTAGGAGTATTAAATGCTTGTTGAAAAAAGAATGTTTTTAAAGCTTTTTTGAAATGATGAGGGTTTGATATTAAGCGGAGAGGGTTGGGTAAAGAGTTCCAGAGGGATGGTCCTGCTACTGAAAAAGCTCTTTTCCTGGTAATGTCTAATCTAGCCTGTCGTGGTGATGGAATGTCTAAGAGATTTTGAGTAAGTGATCTTAAGTGTCGGGTGGGTTTGTAAATGCGGAGTAAGGTGCAAAGCCAGGTGGAGGAAGAGTTATAAATTAAGCTGTGAATAATTGAGAGTACTTTGTATTTTATCCTGTATTTTATGGGTAACCAGTGAAGAGAATGTAAAATAGGTGTAATGTGATTGCGAGTGGAGGTACCGGATAATAAGCGAGCTGCACTATTTTGAACTAATTGTAGTGGGTGAATTGATGAATCAGGTAGACCTAGATAGAGTGCATTACAGTAGTCTAAACCAGAGAAAATAAGAGATTGAAGAACAGTCCTGAAATCACGATAGAAGAGAAGAGGACGAAGACGCTTCAGAAGCTGTAATTTATAGAATGATTTCTTTGTTAGAGAGGAAATTTGTTGTTTCAAGGATAAGTCTGTATTTATAGTTACACCTAGATTTATGGCATCCCAATGGTTCAACCATCCCAAATTAATTGGGATGGTTGAACCATTGAAAGTAAAATGAGATGGTGGACCTATAGAGGAGTCTGTAATGGATGTTAAGTGAACTAGTTCGGTTTTTGATGGATTTAATTTTAAGCGATTATGAGATAGCCAAGAGTTAATGGTGGATAGGTAAAGTGAGACTAATGATAGAGTATCGGACCAGGAAGTTTTATAGGGGACCAGAAATTGAATGTCGTCTGCATAAATTTTGAATTGTAGGTTGAGTGAAGATAAGATATGACAAAGTGGAAGAAGATATATATTGAATAGTATGGGAGATAATGATGATCCTTGGGGAACGCCGGATGGAATTGTGTAGGGAATGGAGGATTGATGGTTGATATTAACTTGTTGAGGGCGATCTGTAAGAAAAGATGAAAACCAACTTAATACTGTTCCAGTGATGCCTATTGCTTGTAGCCCTGAAATGAGAATTTGGTGATCGACCGTATCAAATGCTGCTGAAATATCTAAAAATACTATAATATAATCTGTGTATGAATCAAATGCCCGAAATAATGTGTCAAAGGTAGATAGAAGAAGTGTTTCTGTAGAGTGTCCCTTTCTGAAGCCGTGCTGATTAATGTGGAGAATGTTATTTTCGGATAGAAAGTCGGAAAGTTGACGTAGAACTGCAGATTCTATTAGTTTAACTAATGATGTGAGAGAGGCAATAGGTCTGTAGTTATTGAGATCGGCTGTACCTTTTGTTTTTGATTTTAGAATAGGTAAAATGGATGTTTTTTTCAGATTAGATGGAAATTGTCCTGTTTCTAATGATTGGTTAACTAGACTACTAAGAAAAGAGTATGCATGATGACCAATAGCTTTGAAGAAGACTCCTGAACAAGGATTGTAAGGTGAATTTGAGGGTTTTTGTTTGCTGATTATAGTTTGAATTGAACTGTCAGAAATCGGGATAAATTCGGACCATTGATAATTAGGTTCTTTCTTGATACAGGTAGGATAGGGATGGATCTAGCTGTGAGTATTTCGATTTGATTTTAGGAATTACTGAGTGTACTTCCCTCTGCGTCACTGATCTGAATTCAGTCCAACAAGCAGCTGAGTTAATTTGAACAAGCACATCATCAAAAGTACAAATCTCTATGGGAAACTAAGATAAGATCTTACAAAACTTATCCTCAAAATAGCAATAGTATCACAGTCCATAGGAAGTTGATTGTGAACCTTAGATTTGGACAGAAGCTTTTTTACTATATAAAATAATTCACGTGGGTGATTCATAGATTTCTCAAACTTGGTCTCTATGTAACAACACTGTGCTCTCTGACAACTATATAGGCTTTCAAAACTCTAGATATAACTTTTTCTCTTCATGATTCTTACATCAGCTCCTTTCTAAATTCCTAAGCAATTGTTTTTGTTTTATGAAATCCTGGGTGAACCATGGTGCCAATTTACAATAACATCTGGACTGTATAACTTTCGATGGATTGATTTTATTTTAAGTCTAGGTAAAAAGAGTACCATCTATTGACCATTTCTTTAGCATTTGTGTGTTCTAGGAAATCAGTTCCCAGATCCTAATGTTCACTAAATTCATCCAAATTTGTCTAATTGTTTTTGAAGTCCATGATTAGTCTTTCTGTAAAACAAACAAGACATATCGAAGAGAATTAATGACCAGTCAGTCCAAGGAAGCTTCAGGTCATGAAGCTGATGAACTTCTCTTACCTGATCTTCATGACAAAATAGGAGATCTAAAATATGTCCTGCCTCATGGAAGCGCAAATCCCACATTTTATGCAAGTACTTCATCCACTTTGCCAGGCATCCAGAGGTCTGAGTTAATTGTCTAAGATTTGCAGCAGCTGTAGTAATTTATTTATTTAGTTTAAAACTCATATATTGCTCCCTACAAAGAAACTCAAAGCGGTTCACAATAAAGTAGCAATTCTCTTGCATATATGGTCAACAAGCTGGCAGCCTGACAAAGCGGATGAAGAAATTGCATAAAATGCAAGATTGCATATGCTGTTTGCTATTAAAAGTCCATAAATTCAATCAACAGGTCCATAAACTGGAGAAACTTGAAGACTTGTGCTGACAGCCTGGCAAAACGAACAAAGTGTCCTCGTCTGCAGGACAACTGATGGGAAAAGCATCTGGGCCGAAAGGAAGAGCAGGAAGTGATGAGCGATGATTCACCTACCTGCAATAAAAAACAAAAGTGAGATATGCAGATCAGAAGCTTAGAGATTGACCAGTCCAGCACTCACTGTGGAACCAGCAAGAATAAGGGCACAGGAATATTGGTGCATAAATGCGGGAGGAGAGGAGACTAGCATTGGTGGCAGGGCGAGTGATAGCAGAAACGTAGGATCTGAATTGGAGAAGCATCTGCGCTGAAACAAGACATCCAAGTGGGCGAAGCATCTACATCAGAAGAAGAGCAGAAGTGGAGCCACCATTTCTGCTAACTTCAGTGATGAGAACCAATGGTGCACCCAGTTGCAAATAAAAGTAAAGAAAGAAAATCAAAAGTGAGAATTGCAACTTGGGGACATGAGATTGACCACTCGGCGCCCAATAGTACACAAAAATGTTGAAGACCAGCATCAATGACAGTGCAAGTGATGGTTTAAACGAGGTATCTGAGTGGGAAAAGCATGTGTGCCGAAGAGAGGTGTTCACGTGAAAGAAACATCTATGTCAGAAGAAAAAGCAGAAGCAGAATCACCAACTGAGTCAGTAGCAACAGCAAACCAGGAACCTGCAATAAAAAATGGAGTTGACAGCATGAGCGGCATGACCCTGTTGAGCCAAGATGGGCCAGCAAAACATAGGCAAGCACTACTTACCGAGCTTAGCTTCAGTAAGGACAAAAACAGAAGCACCATTCATGGCAGCCTGAAGAAAAACAGAGAAAGGTAGGGAAAAAATTTAGAGCTAGCAACAATTACCAGCAGCATCATGGTGACCTATAAGAGATTACACATGTATACAGAGAGAAAAATCTTATCGATACTTACCAAGTACTCAATCACAGCCTAGGAATGTAGATTCCCACCAAGTAACCAAGGAGCTTAATTGGAACCACACAATTTGGAAAATAGAGCCTCTTCCACCTATGAAGACAGTGCCATGGGGAAGCCCTTCATGGCAACTGTTCATACCACATAATGGTTGACATCCAGTTGTAACCAGACACCAAGGACACTAGTACCGCCATTCCAGTTTGCCATTGGCAGAAGATCTTGGTGGTTTAAGTGGTTGCACATTGATGGTCCTGTGTTGCAGTTGTAGTTAAGATCCACAAGTTGTTGTGTTTCTTTTTCAAGAGAAGTGTTTCCTGAACCAGTGTCCCCCTGCTGGTTCATGATAGTCATTGGTAGTCTGGCATGGGCAATAACACAAAAGTGGACAATACTAAAAAGGTGGGGGTCTAACTCTGACACTGGTGTCAGGTATGCATGATAGTTGCCTTGCTGTTCCCATGGGAGATGGTTCCTGAGGAAGTGTCTTCTTCTGGCCTGTTGATACCTATTGGTGGTCCAGCATGAGCCGGGTAGGGTTCAGAGACTGTCACTGAAGGTACAGCATGGTTCCAAACAAAAATAAGTGGACCTTCAAATTGGCTGGGGTCCAGCTCCGACACTGGCATCAGCTGTCATCAAAGTGGTGAGAGTTCTAGGATACCAGCTGGACAGCTATATGCCAGCAGAAGAGGTCTCATTTCTCAGCCACTTGTGAACTGAGAGAGTCATCAGTGGTCCAGCATGGGGTCTGGTCAGATTGTATCCAAAGAGCATAATTGGTCCAGAGAGAGCCAGGAACAGGAGAATCATTGATGGTTTAGAGTGGTGGGTACTTTCCTGATGGCTATTACTTCCACCCATGGCTCCTGCCTCTGCCTGTGTCCCTCCATTTAGGACTTGAAGAGCTGCTGCATTCTGTAGTTTTTGAATTTGAAAATGAGCTTGCTTCCTGGGGGAACATGAACCCAGTTGCTGACTGTCAGTAGGGTTGTGTTGCTGTTCCCATGAGAGGTGTCTCCTGCAGCAGTGTCCCCCTGAGATGCTGGCTGATCCTCCTCTGCCATCTCTGGCTGGTGAGCATGTGTGAGGGGAAAAAAAAGACAAAAACCATATCAATGAGAATTATTGATCATTTTTAACACACTACTGGCCCCCTCAGCCCTCTTCCCAACAGAGATACGTTCCCCACCATACCCAGTAGCTCCTGCCACAGCGGGTGCATCTGTATCTACTCTAGTATGGACATCAAGAATGGAATCCAGAGTCCCCAGGACCAGCTTCTCCACCAGTGTCAGCTGAATATTGCATGGTGGGCCTCCTCCAGACCGGCACTAGGACCTCTCGATAAGTGCCAGCTTGGTCTTGACAGCTGTCCTAGTGTCCTGCCAGCAATGCTTAGAATGATCTGTGGTTCTGGTCATCACTGACAAACTGTTGACATCCTTGGCAATGCCTTCCCAGAGTTTCCTCTTGTTCTTCAATGATATCTTCTGACCGAACAGCACACAGTGCTTCTTGCAAACCTCTGCATGAGACGGTCCTTCTCTTCCTCAGTGAAATGCACATCACATTGATGCTGTTTTTCAGCTGTTGACAGATGGTTTTTTCGTGATCATCACTACCGAATGATTGATGTGGGTCCCTAACCCCCTCAGCACTACTCCTCCCCCCTTCTCCTGCTCTGGATTCTCCACCCACTTTCCTTTCTTCCCCCTCTAACTGAACCCTTGGCTTATTTCTCTTTCTTTGTTCCCTGTCTGCCCACCATCTTCTCTCACACCAATTCCCCTCTATGGCTACACTCCACAGATCCACATATCATACTCCTATTCTCTCTCACCACTCACCCACCTGGCATGCTCATCTTCGTCCCCTCTGACAAGCTTCATTCCCTCCACAGTCAAACACCAACTCCACTCTTTCAGGAACCTAAATACAAAAGTGGGCAAAGTCAGACAATCACAGACCAGTAGTCACTCTAAAGATTCACTCAAGAACACACAAAAAAAAAACCAAAACAAAAAACAAAAGGATAGGAAACAGGCAAAAATAAGCAGCAAAAAAGTTGGTCCAGAGCTTGCCTAACCACCTCCCATCACTAACAGAATGGCCCTGTGAAAATGTGAGAAGCTGCCATTTATTTCCTAGAAAGAAGTGTCTAAGAATACTGATGTGAATCACATCTGCTGGAACATACAACCCTGTATCAATTAGTGAATCAATCAATGTACAAAACGTGTTTCAATTCTTACACAATATAAATATTTCACAAAATATAATTATTTATTTATTCATTGCATTTCATCCCTTTGTAAACAAGAAAAGTTTTACAAAAACATATTCAAGAGTATACAACACATGCCACTTTCAAAACGAGTGGACACATCAATATACTAAAACTATTGCACATATCATAAACATGAAAACATGGACATGTCAAACCCATCACCCCCATAATAACACCCCCATAATAACCCCATCACCCCCATCCAACAACCATACCTCTTTCATTCCACACAAATTTTTCCCCCCTAAAATCTACATATGCATATCAGTGTTCGCACTATCTACTAAACCTTTGGTGTTGTAAACCCCTCTCTTCTCACTAAATTATTCCCCACTTCTTCATTGGATATCGTTCACACCTCTTCTTCATTCATTGATATTTGAAAGTGGCATGTGTTGTATACTCTTGAATATGTTTTTGTAAAAATTTTCTTGTTTACAAAGGGATGAAATGCAATGAATAAATAAATAATGATATTTTGTGAAATATTTGTATTGTGTTTAAGAATTGAAACACGTTTTGTACATTGATTGATTCACTAATTGGTACAGGGTTGTATGTTCCAGCAGATGTGATTCCCATTATTGATGTATTATTCAAATTGATTGGGGGATCTAGTAAATCTCTCGTGGTATGGTACCATATAAGAATACTGATGGACATCTTTGCACCACCAGTCACAACACTGGTCTACCTAGGTCTCTTCGATCAACCAATAGGTAAAACTGCAGGATTTTCAAACTAGTGCCTTATTTTACTGCAGTTATCTGTATTTTGATTTTAACTTCAGTTTTGGCATGCTTTTTGGACTTACTACAGATTTTTAGTGCCAGTTTGATTTGCATACCATTTATTTACTGCCTTGAGCAGGGCTGTGTGATTTTAATGCATGGTAAGTAAAATCGGCGCTAAAGTTTGCTCCAGTTTTTGCATGAGTTTTATTACATTGGCCTCTTTATTTGAAAATGTGTTTTCTCTTGTTGGTATGGATGATTTTGTACATGTCTTGCTTTCAGCTGTTAATTATCTTAAATAATTGCATGATTAAAAATAAATTCTAAAATGAATTTGTGGACTACCCTTAGTAGATACTATATAAAACAAATTGTAAACTAAACTGCATATTTTACAATGATTGATTACATCATACTGTTAATATGTTGAAATAGTTGAACATATCCTAAAAGATGTTGAAATAGTTGAACATATCCTAAAAGATAAGATTGTAGAAATCATGTCTCTTGTATACCAAGTATGTGATTTCGAAATATTTTTTTAATAACAAAGTATGCTGTAGGGTTAATGGAATAATATAATGACATTTACAATGGTGTTAAATTTATCATGTAGATCTTTGACATACCTAGGATTTGTAGATCGAGTAAAGTCACAATTTCATGTCTTATTCTTTTTTGGTTTTCTCCCAGCAGTTTCCTCCTGTTCTTTTGGATTTCCAGTTCAATTGAAACTGGCCTTATTTGGAGTATAGTGCCATGAGTCTTCATTCCAAACTATCTGTGGGGAGTCCCCTCCCCGCCCCCATTTTATCTCTCCTCCCAATACAGCTCAGCCATCACAAGAACAGTTGTAAGCCAGGGGCCTCAAACCACAACTCCCTTTAGAATGCAGCAACATGAACCCCAAGTTTAGTTGCTAAGTGTTGCAGATGAACAATGGCTGGGACTCTCCCCAGCAGTATTCCCAGGTCTGTGAATGCTGCTGCCATAACACCCCGAATTCTGACTGTTCTGGGGAGCATAGTTCTAGCCCGGAAATGAAACCCTGGGTCTTCCAAATGGGAATGGCCCCTCATGCCTTTTTCTTAATCTGTACATTTCTTGTTTGTGTTTCTTAATCTGCACCTTTATTCAATATATTTAAACATTTTTATTCTTTCTTTAGGTTTCTCCATTTATCATAAATACCGTGATTACTATCACTTCAGCCCTTTCTCCAGCTCCGGAAACTACAGAGGAAGCAAGTAGTCCAGTTCCGCTTGATTTGTGGGACAACAAAGAAATAAAGGATTTAAAAATGTGGTTCCTTGAAGAGTCGGACAAAAGTGAAAGTAATAGTGACACAGTAGTGAAGTTGGTTCCTACAGGAGAAACAATGAAAATGTCTATTGACTCAATTATTGTGACTCTAGAAGCTGGTGTTGGGCACAGGACAGTGCCTATGCTTTTGGCTAAATCCTCGTTTTTTGGTGATGTAAAAAACTGGAGTACCTTAATTAACCTTTATTCTCAACTTGAGTTAGAAGTAAGTATTTGTATAATTAAAAAGGGAAAATATCTTTATTCTCTTCCCTACAAGCTTCCCTTTTTCCCCACAACCACCTTTTTCTTAAGTTTCTCTTTGATTTCTCTCACCCTATGGATAATCTGTGAACTTGTCATTAATAAATTAGAGTAATCTGATTAGTTGTCATTCAAGTGATTACTGTTCAGTGTCGTCGTAAAATTTACAGTGACCTCAGGCTTGAGCTGCAGTAGTAAAACTGAATGTTTCCGATGAACACTCTTGCTGCTAGAATATTGTCACGATCCAGTCTCCCACGCCAGCAAAGGTCCTCACAGAGTCACGCTCTCTCCTGTGCTAGCCCCACTCCCTTAGTGGTTTCATGACTCAGCAAGGCAGCCCTTTTTAGACCTGCCTCTCCCAGAACCCGCTGCCTCTTCGAGTCACTTTGGCTCTTTCCATCTTACCTTGCTTTCCATCTGTGTGGGCCCCATGGCCTTCTGCCTTGCACTGTGGCCTCCTTGGCCTTCTGTTTTGTCCTGTGACCCCTTATGGCTTTCTGCCTTGCTATGTGGCCTGCTAAGGCCTTGTCTGTTTTTTTTTTCCCCTTGTCTGGTCTTCTGTGAACCTTGCTTTGCATTAGTTTCCTGTTAGTCTGTGTTTGTATTTTTTTGCCCTGTTCTCTTGGTTCTTTCCAGTTCTTGTCTTGTGTCCTGTCCAGTCTTTGTCTTGTTCAGTCCTTGTCTTGTCCTGCCTAGTCTTCCCTGTGGTACTCATTCCTTGTGGGCCTCCAGTCCCGGTCCCTGTCTCTAATCCCAGGCCTTGCCTTCTGTTCCTGTCCTGTCTCCAGCTCGTACCTGCCTGTGCTTCCAGTTGCAGCCTCTTCCTCCAGTGCCAGCTTTGTCTCCTGTCTCATCGCTTGTGCCTGCCTTGTCTCCAGCGCCTACCCTGCCTCTAGACCCAGCTTGTTTCCAGTTCCAGCCAAAGTCCTGAAGGCCACCAGAACCTGTGGGCTTAACCCAATATGGGGGGGGGGGGGGGGGTGGCTGGTCAGGAGGATGACCCAGTCTAGCTTCACCTTAGAGTGTGGCCCTGCTGCTGCTGGGGAAATCTTCTCATCCAGCTGATTCCCTACTCTGTGACACATGACAAGTACTGTTTCTTTACCTTTTTTCAAATTTTTTCTTTGTTTCAATGTCAAATAATTTTTACATTTGTTTGCAAATACAATATAAAATCAAAATATCAAATCTTAGGCTTCAGAAATATCATCCCTATACTTTTATTTTCATCAGCACTTGGCAAGATTTAAAAGCTTGTTCATTTTATATAGAGTTATACTAAGGTATCAGGTTTGTTTGTTTTTTTCATGAAGCTCTATTTTTCACTTTAAGACTATGCATATCAGCAATGTGTCTCATACTCTTTATTTATTTTTAATATGTTTTACATATGCATTTAGGTTCATTACTACAATGAGATGTTAGGTGTATGGGAACCTTTACTTGAACCATTAGAAATAGAAAAGAGTGATGAATTCAAGCCTTGGAGCCTTGAAGTCAAGGTATGGTATAATTACTAGAAAGTACTGAATCTGTTTAAATGTATGAACATGGAAGGGGAGCAATTGAAGAATTTTAACTGAACAGGATATGAGCATTGAATTCACACTGTTTTAAGGAGGATTATATCACCCCGGGATTTGAGATAGAGAATCTCATAAAAGATGACATTCCTGTTTTTCATATAAAATTTGCTCTATAGTACCTCTAGATAGGAAGGCAAATATAGTGCCTACTACACAATAGCAGTCAATTCTATGTAAATTACTGTTGCACTACAAAAAAAAGTATCATACTAGATGCCAATCTCATTTCCCATTGGACTTTATCCTCATCAGTGCAAAATTGTGGGTTTTCTGATTATTATAGTGGTATTATAGCTGATAGTGAAGTGATAAGTTTATAACACATTACTTTTGTGTCATATTTGCTTTCTTTTTAGACTGGTCTTTGGTGTTAAAGGATAATTTAGAATCATGCTTTGATTTTTTTTTTAATGCCAGCTTTACTTTTGATACACGGTAATAGGGTTGTATGTTTCATGATTTGGCATAAACAAGATGTTTTCAATTGCTATATTTTAGAGCTATTAATGCTCTTATCATTTTCTTTCTCTCTATTATGACTTTTGTAGATTAAATGGTTACTTTATGTACTTTCCCAATGTTACTTTATGTACGCTCTCATAACTTTATGTAACTCTCCCAGTTACTTTATGTACTCTCCCAGTAACTCTCCCAGTTACTTTATGTACTCGCCCAATGATGTAAATATAGTAAGTTTCTATAGCTATTTTGGTTCCTCTCCACTTTCTCCTCTTTACTTCGTTTCAGTATTCTACTCTTAGTCCCTCTCGTTCCCAGCCCTTCTTTTCTCCCCTTTTCTTGCCTGCTCCCCTCGCCCCACCCCTCGTTAAATGTAATTTTCCTTTTTTTGAGTTAATTGTAAACCGGCGTGATGTGTTCTACGAATGTCGGTATATTAAAAGTTCATAAATAAATAAATTAAATAAATGTATCCACACTACCTTGACTGCAGTAAAAGCCCTCCAGTGACACATTTGATTTGAATGGATTACATTGCATATGGAACCAGGAAGACTTTGAATTTGAATCCATTTTTAGGGTTCTAATGACACAGTTTGAGCCCTTGTAACAAGTCACTTGTTTCCATAAATTTCATCATTAGAACACTAAATATCTTCAGCATGGCTGAGTTGAAGGCAGACAAACATAGGCAATTTGTGCTCTTCTCTGATGTGCCTGTCTCACCTTCCTCCCATTGCTGCTGGCAAAAGCCCTGCCTGCTTCCCTTCCACCCCTTGTAATAGTAAGAGCCCCATCTGTTCTACCTTTTGTTTCCCACCCTCTCATTTATGAAGCTGTTAAGCCCTACCCTATCTTCTTTCCTCCCGTTTGTACCAGTGCAAACCATCCCATCCTCTCCCCAGAATATCATTGTTCCCCATTCTATTCTTTCCTCCAACTCCATGATGCCACATGACCTTTCTTCCCTCTGTGATCTTTCTACCAGGATACTTCCACCTCCTGCTGTCCTCCTCTCTGCCCATGGTGACTCCACCTCCTCACCCTGATGTCTTCCCCTAGTGATGCTTCCACCATGATCTCTACAGCTCCTCACTCCCTTCATCCAGTGATGCTCTTCTTCCACCCCCAACTCATGTTACTTCTTCTACTATTTGCCATTTCTGTAATGCACTAGACATATGCATCAGTACTTCTACATATATTCTTCCTTTCCACAAAATGACTCCTCTATATTGTCTCCCCCATCACCCTTTCCCCATCTTACAATGACACCATCTCCCGTGGTAATTCTTTTTTTCTTCCCTCACCTACCTGATAACTAGTAACAATTGTTTACCACCTGTCTATATAGAAACATAGGCTGTATGGTCTTTTTCTGCCATCATCGCATCCACACAAATGATCATCCCAATAACCCCTACCACTTCCTCAGAGAATCCCATGTTTTCTTGAATTCAGATACTATCCTTGTCTCCTCCACTGGGAGGTTGTTCCATGCATCTACCACATTTTCTGTAAAGAAATAGTTCCTTAGATTACTCCTCAGTCTACACCCTTTTATCCTCATCCCATGACTCCTCGTTCCAGAGTCTCCTTTCCATTGAAAGGGGCCCAACTCCTGTGCACTGATACCTCTGAGGTATTTAAATGTCTATCATATCTTCCCTATCTTACCTTTCCTCTAGCATATACATTGTTAGATCTTTGTCTATCCCTATATGCTTTAGAGTGAAAATCACTGACCATTTTAGTAGCCATCCTATGGCCTGCCTGCATCCTGTTTATATGCTTTTGAATGTGCAATCTCCAGAAATGTACATAGTATTCCAAATGAGATTTCATCAGGGACTTTATTTTTCTGCTGACCATTCCTCTTTCTATGCACCCAAGTATTTTTTTTTTTTTTTACTTTTCCCATTGCCTTATCCACCTGTTTGTAACTGCTGATCACAAGGTGACCAATCAGCCCCAGATCCCACTCTTGTTTCGTGCATAGTAGAATTTCACCTCCTAGGGTTTTGGTAGCGCAAATGCATGACTCTGCATTTTTAGCATGAAATCTTAGCTGCCAAACACTAGACTATTCCTCAAGCTGCGCTAGACCCCCCCCCCCCCCCCTCATCCTTTCCAGATTTCCCTGTGTGTCTAGCTTGTTGCAGATTTTGGTATCATCCGCAGAAAGATGAAACTTTCCTGATAGCCCTTCCACAATATCATGAAAATCTTGAAAAGGACAGGTTCCTGTAGCACAGCAGTAATAACACACTTTTTCTTTGTAGGCCAGAGAGAATGAGGAGGTAGGAAAGGAGAATGAAAGGCAGAAGAAAATGTGGTAAAACAAAAAACCCCCAAAAAACCTTAAGTAAATAAAAAAAAAAAAAAAGATGAGCAAACTAGAAATAATACAAAAAAAAAATGAAAAAATTTGTGAAAACAGTGAAAAAGTAAAAAAATAAAATAAAAATTGTTGGCTGGCACCTAAGTTTTTTTTTTCAAAATTTTCCAGTCCTTACCAATGTGATGTGCTACCTATGTGTCTAGTTGTGGTGCGTCTTTTGGGTCTGGCGTATGTTTGTCTGATGTTCAGTTGTCTGTGTGTGTGTGTATGTGATGTGGTCTCTGTCTGTCTGATTCGCTGTTTTCAGTAGCGTTAAGCCGTGTGATAGCTTGTGTTACAGGGCGGTAAGGTGTTAGCACATTTCACGATGTCCCCCCTCAAAGGCCTGTTTTAGTAGGTTTGAAGCTTTCGGAGCACCAGCCTAGCCATATGAGAGAGAGAGAGAGAGGGAGACTAGCCGTAATGCCCTTTCCCTAGATAGGTATTTATATCCCTATGGGAGACCCTAAATCTCACCTAGTAACTCGAGGTGAGATTTAGGTATTAGTGTAGGGGGTTAGGGGCCACTTTGACATTCAAAGTGAGTCGTACAAACAGAACAGTGCTCTCTTGTGAAGATTTGATGACCCTCGGAGTGAGGAAACTCACCCAGAGATGAGATTTGTGCAATGTTCTCTCCACCTAGCTTGATGTTACCCAGGTAGAGAGTCCACCCAGTTACCCAGGTAGAGAGTGGCAGTTAAATCCCACAATGCTTCCAGAGTCACGATGACTGGCTTAGGGGATAGGGAAAACCTCTTGCCCCGAGCTGACTCACCAACAACCGCAGGAACTCCAACTACAGTCTCTGTCAAGGCGATTCACCCCTGGAAGCTTAAAACGTGAGACTGCTTGCTCCAATTAACTCGAAGCCTGGGCTTTCCATTCAGAACTCTCTCTGGTCGCGGCAAAATTTTGAGCACCAATAGCTCCCTCCACTGAGTCGCTTCCGATATGGAGGTCATCCAGTGCCTCAGAGACATCAGTACTGCCACAAACATGCTGTCCAGGGAGAAAACAGTCCAGCGGGCTCAGCGATACCTCCTCCCTGACTGAGGAAGGATCTCCTGCCCCTGCCTCACCTATGGGAGTAAGTGCCCGCACATCATCAGGGCTGGGAGGAACACATTCCGTAATTAACTGCCTCAAGGGGATACTAGGGTCTGGAGGGAAGACCCAAACTCAATCCTTCCGTTCAGATGGCATTGAAGCAAACTTCAGGTAAAAAACCAAGAAACAGACTCCATTTACTGGTCTTTTAATGCTGGGTAAGCATTGCTTTGTCAGAAGGTAGTCAGTGTGTAGCTAATTTGAATTTTATATAAGCTGTCTTTAGAAGAACAAGTTTGTCATAAGTGTCCGTAACACACTTCTTGCCTCCTCATTTCCAGATTTTCTTATATAATATCTTTGAAAAGAAGAGGTTTCATTTTGTGGCTTTACTCATTTTCTGTTGCATACCTGGAATAGCCATCTTCATATCATGCCCTCTCGCCTAAAAACCCACTTTTTTGAGGCTGCTTTTAGTCTTAAACCCTGGTTCTACTTAGTCAAGGCCCTGCTAATTTTAACTATTTTTTTTCTATAAAACCAAGCTCTTGAAGCCTCATATTTGTCTTGGAGCAAGGGTGATGTCTTATATGTATCTGTGCAGCACTGTGTACATCTTGCAGCACCATAGAAAGTAGTAGTACTATTATGAACCTGTGTGATTACCGTAATTTGGCCAGTTACAAAGTACCCCATGCCAACAATTGACTGATATCACCCCGTGCACTAAACCAAGATGCAGAAATACTGAGTAGTAATTTTACTAAAATACCAAAAGGTGCTTTGACTTTACAAAAACAGCAAACTATCGCAAGAAACTCTGCCCCACCTGAAAGTATAAAATACTGGCCTGTACAGCCTCTTGTTGTCAGTGTGGCATGGAGGGAGAAGAAAGGGGAGCATTTAAATTCAGACATGGAGATAGTTTGGTGTTATAGAAGAGATTAGGGGAGGTGCTTTAGCAATATCTGAGCTGGCTGTTTATTTTTACTTCTTTTTCTGGCCCTCCTTGCCCTCTTTTCTATCCTTTTTTTTTTCTTCCCTTCTCTCAGACTTTACTCTCCTGCTTTCTCTTATCACTTTTCTTTGTTGGCTTTCTCAGCTTATCTGTTTGCTGTGCTGCAGCCAGTACACAGTCATGGGCTGTAAGTTTGACAAGTTTTCTTGTCTGGTATGGTCTTTCATACTGTCTGCAGTCAGCACCTAACTCGCAGCTCAGAGGGTGAAGTTTTCTTCTAACTAAAATCCACATTAAATAGTACATTTCACATTTTACTACATAGGGTGTGAATGTCTGCACAGCTCAGAATACTTTCAATAGCATGTCCATTAACATACACACTTGTAATAATACTTAACAAGTCTTAACAAGTACTGTGAATTGTTAAGTATGGGGTGGCCAACTCTGGTCCTCAAGAGCCACAAACAGGCCTGGGTTTCAGGATATCCACAATGAATATGCATGAGATAGATTTGCATACTCTGGCGGCAGTGCATACAAATATATCTTGTCCATACTTATTGTGGATATCCTGAAAACTAGACCTGTATCTCTTGTGAACTGAAGTTGGCCACCCTGGGTTAGTAGATAGGATGATGTTTACTGAGTGGAAAACACTTTTATCACACTTTAGTACATCTTAGTGACATGGCAGTATTTCCTAGAACATGTATAGTGTGTAATTTATTTCCCTTTTAACTATAATATGCTGATTTGAGTTTTTTTCTTTATTGGGAAAAATGTATTATATGACACAAGCCCATTTTCTTTGTGATTGTTTTAGATGAAAAAGAAATCTAGAAAACAAAGTGAGGTGGATGCTGATGTGGAAAACTACAAAATACCAGAGTATAAAACAGTAATCAACATTTTTGCTAAGGAGCAGTTGAATATTACACTATCTAATTGTGGACTGCAGATGCTTAATAATTTAGGAAAGGTAAGGAATGTGATTTAAATGACAAGTTAATCATCATGTCTTTTATTTTGGTCAAGTAATTAGGATATGAGTGTGCTCTACTTCAGGTGTGTTATATTTTTAAAATATGTTAAAGGCTGAGTGAATCCTGTCACCAAAATATTGACACGTTTTCATTTCTGCTGTAATTGTGATCATTTGAATTACATTTATTGATTTGATCTAACATAAATGCTTTATAAAATCCTTATAGTGCTTACATTAGGCATTATAGCATTTGCATGATCATTTAATATAATTTAATGGTCAGTGTGGTGATAACAAAAGGGAATGCTTGCACTGGCTATTACAACACATCCTGATATATATGAGTTTCCATTTGTGACAAGAGTGCCTTAGACGTTTTACAATATCTAGTAAAATTATGATCTGGAGTTTTATGATGCAGTTATTTTTATGAGTTTCTTTTGATTGTTTTGTGATACCATATCAATGCTTTTAACCAGCAATTATATTTTTCCTATAGGCATTTGTAGAAGCAACTACCAAAACCTCTGACGACATTAAAAAAGATCAAGCACCATTTGTAATCAAGAACTCCTTGGGACTTAACATTTCTGTCATGCCAAGTGATTCCTTTAGTCCCATTCATGTTGATTCTGGAGCAAAAAGATTTGAACTGAATGATGGGGAGTGTCTCAATATGGATTATATCAGAGCTAAAAGTGAAAGTGACCAGTTCTCAGCAATGACCAGCCTTAGTAGCAAACAATTTTACATTCAACTCAGTAAGTTAAAGAATAAAGTTACATATCGGTGCCATGTAGTTGGTCAATTATGTCTTTTGAAGCATTGACTACCATGAAACACAAAATTATATTAAGTAGTTTTAATGAAATCATTGATCACAAGGTCCAGATAAACTTTCAGTAGGATCACAGAATTAAATGGGGAAGGCGATTCACATAGGGAAAGATAATACTAACTATGGGCCTGATAGAGTAAGCTTTCCTCCCATAAACAACAGAATGGGGAAAAAGCCTTAGTAAATTAGGACCTGTTGTGCCCTATGTTAGGTTCCACATTGGAATTACCTCTTGGGAAAAGGATTTTGGAGTCACTGTGAACAATGCGTTGAAATTCATTGTAACAAGCAAATAAAATGTCAGGAATTATTTGAAAATGAATAGATAATAATGCCTCTATATAAATCCATGGTGTAATAGCTTAAGTACTGCATGCAATTCTAATCATGTCTCAGTAAAGATATAGCAGAACTGGAAAAGGTATAGAGTGAGGCAATAAAATAATGTATGAAATTATTCCCTTATAAAGAAAGGCTTAACAGGTTAGATCTCTTCAGCCTGGAGAAAAGACACCTGAGAGGAGGGATACATTTCCCCAAAATTATGTGCACTACACTGACTGCCTGTTATGTAGCAAATGTATTTTAAGAATGCCATCTTGATTCTAAAGGCTTTACACAGTAATGCCCGATATTTATTAGTGCACTATGGGGCAGATTTTCAAAGGGGTACGCGCGTAAGATACGTGTGTGCTCCCCCTGTTGCATAGGCTGCCGACGTGCGCAAGTCCCGTGGCTTTCCTGGGGGGCGTGTCTGAGGCGTGTTGCGGCCGGTGCATCACCGGGGGCAGGGCCACGGGCGTGGTTCCAGCCAGTGGGCATGGCCGCGGCCTCTGGACCAGCCCCCGGACCGGAACATGACGCACCAGCAGCCGGCCCGGCGCGCGCAAGTTACGCCTGCCTCGGGAATTAGTTAGGGCCGGTGGGAAGGTTAGGGAGGGGAAGGTGGCGGGAGGCGGAAGGAAAGTTCCCTCCGAGGCCGCTCCAATTTCGGAGTGGCCTCGGAGGGAACAGAGGCAGGTTGCGTGGCTCGGTGCGCGCAGGCTGCCGATTTTTGCGCAGCTTGCGCACGCCGACCCCGGATTTTAAAAGATACGCACAGCTACACGCGTATCTATTAAAATCCGGCATACCCTTGTTTGCGCCGGGCACGCGAACAAAAGTACGCGCGCGTGTACTTTTCTAAAATCTGCCCCTATGTGTATACTCTAGGTTGTTGCTCAAGCTTGCAGGGAAAATGTATTCTCTTGGTGTCTTTGTTCAGAACTTAGACTTAAAAAACTGATCTAGAACTTTTGTTGTTGCTCCCATAATCTGGAATTCTCTCCCTTGCAAACATTATTTTATATTAAATTTTTTAAAAAAGTGAAAGCCTTTTTCTTTAAACTGGCTTTTCTTTCCAGTACAGTATAATTCTTTATCAGATGGACCCCTTTAAGAAGCGGCTCAGTTTTTTCCCTTTTGCCCTGCCTCTTTCAGTCATTTGCCAATTTATTTAATTTAATTTTGTCCTTGTAGTTTATTTATTGATATAAATGTTTTTGTTTGATTTATTGAATTATTTAATACTTGTTTTTCAGTTTGTTACTGCTTTACCAGTTTCTGTTATAATTCACTGAGAACAGGTATTTCAAATTGGTGGGTTTATGATATAGGATTATAAAATCATGAGTGGTCTGGAGCAAGTTAATAGGAAACATTTATTTACTTTCTAAGTAATAATAGTTCTCATAGGACAAGCAGGATGGTAGTCCTCACATATGGGTGACATCATCAGGATGGAGCCCAATCACGGAAAACTTCTGTCAAAGTTTCCAGAACTTTGACTGGCCCCTACTGGGCATGCCCAGCATGGCACTAACCCTGCAGCCAGCAGGGGCCCCCCTTCAGTCTTCTTTTTTTTCCGCGCAGCAGTAGCCTCGCGGTTTAGGAGCTCTGAACACATTCCTGACAGGAATTTTCCTCACGGACTTATTTAAAATTATTTTGCCCCACAGGGGTCCCTCCTCTAACTTTCTCAGGCCGCGGTACTCCGGTAAGTTTTTCACCATTTTTCGTCTATTACTGTCGAGTTTGGCCCTCGCGGCCTACTGGCCGTCGACTGTACCGTGGCTCGATTTTTTTCTATGGCCATGGCGTCGGGTTTTCGTCGGTGCCCGGACTGTACTCGCACCATGTCTATCACAGACCCTCATAGAGTCTGTGATAGACATGTGTGTGTAATGTGTTTAGGCTGTGAGCATGATGTCCTGACTTGCACCAAATGTGCCCTCATGACACCAAAAGGTCGCAAAGCCAGAATGGAGAAGATGGGACTCCTTTTTCGTGCTCACACCCCGACCCTGTCCATCGCATCGACGTCATCGGAACCGGCACCGTCGAAGTCGCACCACCATCGACAACTGTCCAGTGACCGCCCGCCATCGACATCTTCACGGCCATCGACTCCCGTTTCTCCCCCCCAAGATCGAGGGGATCGAAGGGAGAAACATCGCCATCGGCATCATAAGTCTCGGACTGTTGAGGGAGCGAAATCATCGACCTCGCCACCATCTGAGCCACCATCGAAGAAGCCCCATCCAGGAACAGCACCGATCACTCCTGCGACCGGGACATCGAGGCCACCCTCACCCGATCGGGGTTTGGAAGTCACGATTCCACCTGTAAAGGTGGTCCCTCCGACTGTGCCTCAGCCTCCCTCTTCTGTCATGGAGCAGGAGCTGATTGCCCCAGGTCTCCGGGAAGAACTGGACCGGCTGGTCCAGGAGGCCATCGACAAGGCGATGCAGCGACTCCCGGTCCCTCTGGCACCGACACCAGCACAGAGAGTGGAACCGGTCACCGACCCGATTTCAGCAGCGCTGGCACCGCTGCTATCCCGGATGGAGGCGCTCATGACTGCCCTTCCACCGGTAATTCCCGGGTCACCGATGGCCCCGATGACAGCTTCATCGGGAGGAGAAAACACCGTTTCGCATTCCTCCTTCGGGGGTATTGCCTCAGGCCATCGATGCCATGTCGTCCTCTCCACCGATTAATTCATCGGCGCCATAGATGCTTCGATGCCAGCACAGATGCCCCAGGGCATCCACGGTGCCCCGGTGATCCTTCGATTTTCTCGGAGCCTCAGCCGGGCCCTTCAGGTATCCAACCCCCTTCTCGTCCTACAGGTCAGCCTATTGATTCCTTATGACACCTGGGGTGATGATACTTCCACAGACAACCGATAATGACTTACCTTCACCTCCCTCTCCTACTGAAAGTAGAATAGCGTTCTCCTCCAGAGGACCTCTCTTTCATTAATTTTGTGAAGGAAATGTCAGAATTGGTCCCTTTCCAGCTTCAGACGGAAGAGAAGATAATAGGCACCAGATGATGGAGCTTCTCCAATTCCTGGATGCCCCTAAGTGATCACTTCTATTCCCATTCATCAAGTTCTTCTTGACCTCCTCAAAAAGAACTGGGAAAACCCTGGATCCGTTGCCCCAGTACTCAGAAAGGCTGACACTACTGGCTTTCAAAAATCTCAGCTCGACCACCACTCAGTTGTGGTGGAATCGGCTCAAAAGAAAGCAAAAAGGACGAAACCACACTCCTCTACCCCTCCTGTCAAGGAACACAAGTTCCTCGACAATATTGGTCATAGAGTGTTCCAAGGGGCCATGCTTATCTCCGGGATTGCTTCTTACCAGCTGTATATGACCCAATACAACAGGGTCATTTTCAAGCATATACAGGACTTCTCTGAAACCTTGCCTGACCAATTTCAAGAACATCTTCAAACCCTTGTCAACAAGGGGTTTGAGGCAGGAAAGCATGAGATAAGAACAGCTTACGATATCTTCGACACCTCCACTAGAGTGTCTGCAACTGCCATTTCGGCAAGATGCTGGGCCTGGCTCAAGTCTTCTGACCTTCGCCCAGAAGTACAAGACAGGCTCTCTGACCTGCCCTGTATAGGAGATAATCTGTTCGGTGAACAGATTCAGCAAATAGTGGCTGAATTAAAGGACCATCATGAGACCCTCAAACAGCTCTCATCGATACCTTCTGACTTCCCTTCTAGACAGCCCTTCAGATCATAAATCACAAGGACAGAGCCAACTGTGTGATTTAAGCTTAGTTAAATTAAGTAAATAAGCAGATGATGTAATTCAATATTTTTTATATGCTTCAGTATTAAGTAATATTTTACTCTGGTACAGTGTAGTGCAGAGTTCTATACCCTAGAGCAGTACTGCTTACCCAGGTCTCAGGACACACCTAACCAGTCAGGTTTTCAGGGTTTCTACAGTGAATATGCATGAGATAGATTTGCATGCACTGCTTCCATTGTATGCAAATCTGTCTCATGCATATTCATTGTAGATATCCTGAAAACCTGACTGTGTTCTGAGGACTAGGTTGAGAAGCACTGCCATAAAGAAATGGCTTAATGAGAGCTATGAGTTTCTCCATAACTTGCCAGCATATCTGAGTCCAGTCACAGGAAAAGGAAAAGCATGCAGATATTCTATTTCTTAATTTTTCTGCTCACAAGAAGATGGTTTACAGTTTTGGGCTTTTCCAGGTACTTAATTCAGAGTTCTGCCAAAGAAGATAATTCTTTTATCATTAATGGGTTTTAGAGTTTCTCATCTTTAGTTTGGAAAGCTCTGTCACGACACAGTTATGGAGAATATGTAGAAGAGTGCCCTTTCTTCAATTCTGCCAACATCTCTCTTTATTACTTTTACCAGTATGAGAACATTTTTCTTGTATATAGTATAGTTGCATTAATATTTTATACTAAAAATCCTTTGTAGGATCATAAGTTCAGTGTATGCCTTCTCCAAAATAGTGCACCAGTCTCCTTGAATAAAGGCGGACAAGTTACTTTATCCCTCTTTTATATGAGAGAGAAGTAACCACTTTGTTAGCAAGAAGTACTTTGCATAAATCTTCAATACTAAGTTTAATATTTTTAAACTTAGCTTCATGGGTATAATTTCTTCAGTGAGATTTATTTATTTATTTATTTATTTATTTATTTATGAAACTTTTAATATACCGACATTCATAGGGCATATCATGCCGGTTTACAAAAAACTGAAGCAGGTGGAAAATACAATGAACAGGGGTGGGGGAGAGGGGAAGCAGGCAAGAAAAGGGTGAGAGGGGGGCAGGGGAAGAGCAGCAAGAAAGGATAGGGCAGAAGGAGAGAGAGGAACAATAAAATTGAGCAATATAATAAAAGGAACATAATTGTAACTGGGTTCTAAAACTATTCATATAAAGACTGCTGTGTTTTGTTGATTTGATAGAAATAAGAATTCAAATGGAGTTAGCATAAAATGAGCTATCAGATAAACCGAAGATCTCCTTAAAATGATTATAAATGGCAAATACTTTGGGGCCGATGCAATACCATGCGCAGCGGCTAGTGCACGGTTTAACCCGTGATTGGATGCGCGTTTTGGATGCATGTCCATAACCCAATCCAATGTGGAGATTAGCGTGTTCAAATCACTAATAGCACTCATCACATGTAAATTCCATGTAGATGAGGCTATTAGCTAATCCCCGCAATCCAAAAAATTTCCCATGTGACCAATGCACCCATTGCAATGTGGCAAATTTTACGACAGCCTTGGACTGGCGTAAAGGTATACCACACTCAAAGGCGCATTGGGAAAAAAAGAAAATCCTGCTTTCTTTGATTCCTCCTAATAGTATCATAGCAAGACTAAGTAGGAGGAATCAAATAAAGCAGATTTAGTATTAAAAAAAAAGTTTTTGAAAGAAAAATTCTGGAAGCTCAATAGACACACATGATACATGGTCCAGGCCGTGCATCTTGTGCGTGTCTATGCCGATAGCAGGAGAAAAAGGACGTTCATAGATCGAGCGTCTGTTTTCCCAACTCGCTTGTCAGTCACCTCTCCTGTGCGCCCGATGCTGAGAAGGCTCTATGGATGCCCAAATTTTCCTTAGCACCTCCTTTTCTGCACAATCCCTAATTTAAACATTGGATTGCATGCCCAAAAGAGGTGGCTGGGCGCATGTTATAAAAACAGTCGCTCAACTCTGAGTGCCCATTTTCTGCACACAAATATTGCATCGGCCCCCTTGTTTTCAAGTTATGCATATTCAAAGGATGAATATTGTATAAAGTCTCTCACACCTCCACTGATCTATAAAGTCTGGGCAAGCCAGTAGGTAGGAAAAGAGATACAACTGCCATCTTTTGTTGCCTCAAGTTTTCACATTCTCATGATAGCCATTATACAGTATACACAAGTGGACAGTGAACATTTCATTGTGTTTTGTCAAATTAGGAATGCTTCTCTATCATCCTAAATTTCACGTCAGCCAATGGCAATGCCAGTTTCATTCACTGATACAGTTATCTGATCAATTCAAACTGATAGTGTAGCTAAAAATCTGTTAATCTCCATAACATGCAGATTTTCTCTCATGCATATTCATTGTGGATATCTTGAAAACCCGACTGGCTGGTGGGCCCCCAGGACAGGGTTGGGGACCACTGAGATAGACCCTACATAAATTTACAGAGACAAACTGCTATTCAGTAATCAGGACGTTGTCTGAAACTAGCTGTCATAGCTAAGACACAAACTTTTTGAAGCTGATATTGTATCCCTCTAAGCAGCACATTCTGATCAACAAGCTGCTAGCATTCCCACTGTCATGTGAACCTGCCTGCTAAGAGAAAATTCTGCTTCTAAAGCCCATCAATGATATATCAATGAGCTGTGGTGTTTCCAGTTAATGCTTAATTTTGGAATTGTGGGTATTCACATGAGGACCTGTAAAAGCCATGAAAGTCTGAGATTAACATGTTTTCATTTGTTTTTTGCCTCATCAATTTTTACTAAAGATGTCCAAAATAAAATAGGCCAGCTGCTTCAAGTTCTATCTCATTTGCAAACAGAATATGTCCATAAGATCATCACAAAGTTTACCATAAGTGTTTGGGACAAGGCTGTGAGGACTACAGCTTTGCCATCCATGCAAAGATGTCTCTCCAAGCCTTTTATGATGCTAAAGTTCAGCTCTTTGAAGCCTTGACCCAAGGACCATGAAGCTGCACCAACTGCTAATGGCCAGACTGTGCCAAAGATATCCTCAGTCTCTTGTGTTTGGTCAGAAGCTAAACCCATAATTTGAGAGAAATCTCTCTTATCTTCTAGAACCAACACCAGAGCTCTAAGCACTCAAGTAAGGAACCAGTGGGAGTCAAGTGGAGGCCACAAAGCATCATTGTATCTTTTTGCATGGCTCCAAGGGCCAGGTGATATAGGAGGTTTCCAGCTGTTCAAAGCAGTTGATTGTGGAGATGTGCTCTGCCTCCTAAGTAGACACTATCATGCTGGTCTCCAGAAATATATTTGGAGCTTTCAAATATGACGTGCAGAGACCCCCAAAGTATGCTCATACTGCAATTAGATGCGCATTTAGAAAAAGTCTCCACTTGGCAGGTTACTTAACTAAATCACATCACCATTTTGAAATAGTGCGGGACGAGGAGGATCGGGACATCAGCTACAAGAACTAAGTATTATGCTTGTTCCCCTGATGAAGAATTAACTCTGAAACCTGGTGAAGTTGAGACATAAGAACATAAGGAATTGCCCTGCTGGGTCAGACCAAGGGTCCATCAAGCCCAGCATCCTATTTCCAACAGAGGCCAAACCAGGCCACAAGAACCTGGCAAGTACCCAAACACTAAGAAGATCCCATGCTACTGATGCCCGTAATAGCAGAGGCCATTCCCGAAATCAACTTGATTAATAGCAGTTAATGGACTTCTCCAAGAACTTATCCAAACCTTTTTTAAACCCAGCTACACTAACTGTACTAACCACATCCTCTGGCAACAAATTCCAGAGCTTAATTGTGCGTTGAGTGAAAAAGAATTTTCTCTGATTACTCTTAAATGTGCTATTTGCTAACTTCATGGAGTGCCCCCTAGCCCTTCTATTACCCCGAAAGTGTAAATAACTGATTCACATCTACTCGTTCAAGACCTCTCATTATTTTAAAGACCTCCATCATATCCCCCCTCAGCCATCTCTTCTCCAAGTTGAACCTCTTCAGCCTTTCCTCATAGGTGACATGTTCCAACCCTTTTATCATTTTGGTTGCCCTTCTCTGTACCTTCTCCATCGCAACTATATCTTTTTTAAGATACGGCAACCATAACAAGCTAAGTAATGCGACAGAAGAGGAGTTATTTATTGTAAGAGTTTGAGAAACGTTTGTTATTGCATTGAGTAAGTCATTATAAAATGTATTCTAAATGATTTGATAAATTAATTTTAAATGCATAACAATTTTTAAAATTTAAAAAAAAATGTTTTTGTGGAACTGCAATTTAAGAACTCAAGGAGGGTTGGTAGGTAGTTAATGATTATAAGTTGAACACCACTTGGTAACCTGGATGGTACCGATAATAGTGATTATATGAAACTACCATCGCTTTCATTTTACATATGTTTTAGATTTTTAGCAGTTTATATCCACTTTGTTTAGTATTGGTTGAGGTGGGTATATTTGATGTTGACAGTACACTGCATGTAGAGGTAGCATTTCCAAGGTCAGGGTTAGGGTGCCCTTTTGTATTTTCAAAAGTTCATGCATTGTGTTAGTTAGAATAAGTACCCACAGAAAAAAAGTGCAAGTGTTTGTGGGTACTTCATCCTTAAGCAAAAGTCTGTGATATAAAGTACCTGCAGATTTTGCAGCTATGTGGGCAGTATGAAAATTGTCCTTTTCAAATATTGTGAATTAATAAATAATCCAAAAATCTTCATTCTTTAAAAGCACAAAATAAAACCAAGGCAATGTTTTGTTGAACCAAGACAATAATATGGTTTTTTGTTTGTTTTTTTTTTAAATAGTTTATTCAGAACCAATATAGGGGTTTCCTTGATTGGAATATTGTAACTTCATTAAGATTAAATCATAACACAGAGTTCTTTGAGCCACCTGTTCTCCAAGAAAAAAAAAGTTGTAAAGTTAAGACATAGACTAATTTGATTGACTAACAATTTTCTACTGACTTGTAACAAAGTTGAGTAGGTTGATAGTACTTATAATCTGTATTTTGCTTATCTTTTAGCACCATTCAACCATTCAACTGCTGACAAAATTCCATTAACAAAAGTGGGGAGATGTCTCTACCGTGTCAGGCACAATGAATCTGGAGTTGATAGATCTATAATTTGTCAAATTGATACTGTGGAAGGGAGCAAGATGATAACTATTCGCTCCCCTTTACAAGTATGTATTATATTAATTTCATATCCATGGGTTTGTGCTGTGCCATTAACTCTATATGACTTCAGCATGCATTAATGGATTTCTGATACACATGGGCCATTATCAGGGTTATTGCTGAACTGAAATAGTGTAGGTGGTAAACAAATTTGTTTTGAAGACTCTTACTGAATTATGTTTAAAAGTTATTGGAGTGGATTTGTCTCTCTACAATACTCTGAGTTCATTTAAAGTTCCAATATTTAGGGGTAAAATTTCAAAGGGTTGCGCGCATAACATATGCGCGCAACCCCCGAAAATCTCCCCCTGCGCGCGCCGAGCCTATCTTGCATAGGCTCAGCGGCACGCGTATGTCCCGGGGCTTGCAAAAAGGGACGGGGGCGATCCGTGGGGCGGGGCGTGGCCTGAGCCTCCAGGCACAGCGGCCATTTGCCCCTGTGCCCGGGATCGTGGGCTGGCCATTGGCCGGCGCACGTAACTTCTTCAACAAAGGTAAAGGGGGGTTCTAGGTAGGGCTGGGGGGCGGGTTAGGGAGGGGAAGGGGGGGGGGGGCAGAAGGAAAGTTCCCTCCGAGGCCGCTCTGATTTCGGAGCGGCCTCGGAGGGAATGGAGGCAGGCTGCGAGGCTCGGCGCACGCAAGTTGCACAATTCTGCATCCCCTTGCGCGCGCCGACCCTGGATTTTATAACCTGCGCGTAGCTGCACGCGCAGGTTATAAAATCGGCATAGATTTGTTCGCGCTGGGTTGCACCAACAAATCTGCGCCCATGCGCAGGTTTTAAAATCTGCCCCTTAGGATTCTATTACTAATTTTTTCTCCTGTTTATATGAGCCTTATCTTCCAAGACTCCAAAACACGGTTAAGAAATTCATGTAGCCCCATGTTTGAGAGGTAATTGATTGCATAGGTATAACTATGTCCTAGTGATACCATAGTCCAATTTTTGTGAAATCATATGTAGAAAGAACTATGCCACTTGCTTTCAAGATATGGAGTTTAATTTTTGGCTATGTTCAACTCATGCTACTTTTACACCTCAAATTCAGATGGTCTTTAAACAGTGTAAGGAGAATTTTAAAAGCCTGGCGTGTGCCAAAACTGGGAGATATGCGAATGTCAGGCCAGTGCATGCCGAGCAGATTTTAAAAGGCACCCAAGTACGTGCTGCTACGCACGCAAATTAAAAGTTCTGAAAATGGTGGAGCATGGACATTCCTGGGTTTTCAACTTGAAATTTGCACTTAAATATGCGCATAGGCAAGCACTGGGGTACCCTACCACATAATGTTACTTCTGCTATGGATGGCATGTTAAGTAGTAAAACAAAAAGGTGTAGGCAGATCAGTGGGGTTTAATGGTAGGACCTAACAGGGGAAAAGAGAGGCTATTAAACTAGGGAGTTTGGAAGCCCTGTCCCTTGCCTGGGTGTCCTGGGAAAGCTGGAAATGGCATCAGCATGCGTGTCTACTAAAATCTCCCCATTTACGCAGTAGAAGTGGCATTTGCTTGTATAAGCGTGCAACCGCTTAAAATTATTCACAGGTGTGTGTGGTCAGTTCATTTTATAACGTGCACGGATGTTAGAAAATGGCTGCTTCCCTGGGCACAGGCTGACGACCATGTGCACCTGTGCACCCACAAACCTGTTTGTTACTGTCCCTATAAGCAATTACATTTTTAAAATTTTTAACTAATATCTCCAGATATTTGTCTGATGTATACATACAGTGCCTTGCAAAAGTCTTCACACCTTTATACATTTTAAACATTCTGTGTATAAAAATTACAGTTCCTTGTACATACCCAGATCAGTCCAGACTGCTGGGTTATGCCTCCCTTCCAGCAGATGGAGACAGAGAAAAACTTGAAGGGCACCCCCCTCTTAACACGATGTGCCACCTGCATTCTTTCAGTATTTCTCTGTCTCCAGCAGATGAAGGTTGCAGAACCTGCGGTCCTCTTATAACTTTAAAAAAAAAAAAAAAGGGACTCTTAGAGCAGGAAATTCCATACTTACCAATTGGTTAATCAAGCAAGATTTAAAAAAAAAAAAAAAAAGAGAAAAGTAAGGAGTTTGCAGTGCCGTTCCTCCCAAGGGGTAGATAGGTCCTAGAGGACCATCCTCCCTGGTTGTAGGATGAGCTAGTGGTTGCGGTCTCGGCTAGTGGTTACAGTCTCGGCCAGTAGCTCATGGATCCTGTGACACGCTGCCTGGCTGGGGTGAGTACGGTGGTCCAGTCCCTCCCCCTGTTCTCTATTCCCAGAAAGGTTGAATTCCTCTGGCGAGGCACTTTCCAAAAAAATAAATAAAGAGCGGACGACTCGCAGCGGCTTTTATTGCTGCCCTTTTCATCACGGCCCTTTGCTTTCATTCCTGCTCTGTCTCCTGGGCGTCTGAGGCAGTGCTCTAAGGCTTTGCGCTCCCGCCGACCATACTGAGTCCGACAAAATGTGCTGCCTGCAGGGAGCCGGCAAAGCGGCTCTCCCACGATAACATCTGTTCGAGGTGCCTCCCCAGCGGGGGAGGATACATCGGCAGCAGGGAGGACAGGGGCTAGATCCTGTGCTGCAGGCCTTCAGTCGGGTGCTCGGGTTAGTTGATCGGCCCCGTTCCTGCTGAGTGCAGGAACGGTGGCCATCTTGGAGACTGTGTCCTCCGTGGCAATGCAGGCAGCGGGGGACGGACTTTCCCTCTCCGCTTTCTCCTCCCAATCTCAGTCCTGCAGGACCCAAAGGAGGATTTGCTGACCCTCTCTGTGGGGGGGGGGGCTATGAAAGCTCAACCCCCTTTTTTGACTGACTTTGTGCTTTTAATGCACAAAGCCTATTTGGCCAGCCTCTCTCAGCAAGACTGTCCAGCTATCCCAAGGGCATGTGTTCAGGGTGCAGAACCTCCTCCTCCAAAGGTTCCCAGATTGTCGGAGTTGCAGGGGGTTACTAGAATTTGCACGCTTCGAGATCAGGGAGCCCCTGACCTGTGGGAGCTCATCATCTCGGAGCTGTTGGAGATCCCAGACCAGGACGAGAGTCCTCACACATACATTCTGGTTGAAGAAGATGATCCGCGGGTGCTTTGCCTGTTCCAGAGAGTTGAGCTAGATCTGCTGATTCTGCATGTCCTAGCCCCCCCTCAGGAGGTCCCGAGTGATATCACAGTGGACCCTGTCCTGGCAAGCTTGCGTGATCCGGCTCGGACATTTCCTTTTCATCCCATGCTTCTGCAGTTGATGTTACGAGAGTGGGATACTCCAGAGGCGGGCATGCGAGTGGGACGGGCAATGGACAAGCTCTACCCATTGCCAGAAGATTCCCTGGAACTTCTAAAAGTTCCAAAGGTGGATGCTTTGCTGTCAGCAGTCACCAAGTGGATGACTATCCTAGTTGCAGGAGCAGCAGCTCTTAAAGATCTGCAGGACCGGAAGGTCGAGGTCCATCTCAAGAGGATTTTTGAGGTGTCAGCGCTTGATGTCAGAGCTGCTGTTTGTAGCAGTCTCATGCAATGAGCGAGCCTGAGGTGGGTTCAACAACTCCTCAGTGCTAGGGACCTTTCTCCTGAAGCAGAGCAGGTGGAGCGATTGGAGGCTGCAGTGGCGTATGGCGCTGATGCCTTATATGATCTTCTCCGGGTCTCCTCTCAGACTATGGTGTCAGCGGTCTCAACCAGAAGGTTTCTCTGGCTCCGCCACTGGTCAGCCGACTCCTCTTCAAAGTCCCAGTTGGAGACACTCCCCTTTAAGGTTAAGTTCTTATTCGGAGAAGATCTGGAACAACTGATCAAGTCCTTAGGGGAAAATAAGCTGCATAAGCTCCCTGAGGGTCAGCGCAGTTTTCGCCAGAATACGCCATCTACCATTGATCAGAGACACCCTTTGGTGAGATCTCAGGCTTGGGCTCACTCCTTTTGCGGACACAGATACACCCGCGATGGGGTCACTCAGGGATCTTCGGGTCCCAAGTCCTCCCAATGAGATAGCGCTGACCCACTCCTCGGTTCCCATTATAGGGGGTCGGCTCTACCTGTTTTACAAGGAATGGGTCAAGATCACGTCGGATAAGTGGGTTCTAAACATCATAGAACATGTTTACCATTTAGAGTTTGCTCGACCTCTGCGAGACCAGTTTCTAGTTTCTCTCTGCGGTTCCCTAGAAAAGAAGCAAGTGGAACGTCAGACCCTCAGCAGGCTGGGAGATCTTGGGACCATTCTTCCTGTGCCCCCAGAGGAATACGGGACAGGCCAATATTCCATGTATTTTGTGGTCCCCAAAAAGGAAGGGTCGTTCCATCCAATTCTCGACCTGAAGAAAGTCAACAAGGCCCTCAAGGTACCACATTTTCATATGGAAAATCTGTGCTCCATCATCACGGCGTTGCGCAGCGGAGAGTTCTTGGCTTCCCTGGATTTAATGGAGGCATATCTTCATATTCGTATTTGCAAGGTTTCTGCAGTTCATGGTCCTTGGGAACCATTACCAGTTCCAAGCCCTCCCATTCGGTTTGGCGACAGCTCCCTGTACCTTCACCAAGGTGATGGTGGTGGTGGCGGCTGCCTTCCGATGGGAGGAAATTCTGGTTCAGCCATATCTGGATGACTGGCTCATTTGGGTGAAGTCAGAGAACCTCTGCAGGCTGGCGGTCCGCAAAGGGTCTGGGATTACTTGCAGGTTCTTGGTTCTATGGCGTCAACTCTGGAATTAGTACCCTGGGCTTTTGCTCATCTGCGGCCTTTACACAGAGCTTTGCTTTCCCACTGGGAACAGATATTGGAGGAGTTCCATGTTCCTTTGCCACTCCCAGAGTCTGCCAGATCCAGCCTACATTGGGGGGCGGCCTCCACATAGCCGGAGTCGACAACATACAAGCGGATTCCCTAAGTTGTCAGCATCTAGACCCCGAGAGTGGGAGTTGTCCGAGGAGGCAATGACACTCTTCTCATGCCGCTGGGGCGCTCCCCACGTGGACTTGATGGCGACTCAGAAAAATGCAAAGGCCCCACGCTTCTTCAGTCACAGAAGGGAACATGGGGTGGGAGGAGTAGATGCCCAATCCTCCCTTGGCCCCGCGACGTACTGCCCAAGTGTTTCCTCCATGGCCTCTCAAGGCAAGGTTCTCAGAAGAATAGAAGTTCACCCAGGGATGGTTATCCTAGACACTCCAGTGTGGCCCTGAAGACTATGGTTTGCGGATCTAGTCAACCTCGCGGTGGACTCTTCGCCTCTGTCATCTTCCAAACCTGCTGCGTCAAGGTCTGGTATTTTTAGACCAAGCGAATCGCTTTTTGTCTAGTAACCTGGCTTTTGAGAGGAGGAGATTGAGAAAGAAAGGATATCATGAGGACGTCATCTCCACTCTCTTGCGGGCACAAAAGAACTCTCCCTTTCTTATCTACGTCCGGGTGTGGAAAGTTTTTGATTCCTGGTGTTGCAACCTAGGGATCCCACTGCGTTGTGCTTCGGTAGCTAAGATCCTTGCTTTTCTACAGAAAGGGTTAAGCAAGGAGTTATCCTTCAGTTCCCTACAGGTTCAGGTGGCAGCCCTGGGCTGCCTGAGAGGGAACATTGAAGGGGTACCTCTGGTAGCTCATCCCGATGTGGTTCGGTTTTTGAAGGGAGCAAAACACTTGAATCCCCCGTTCTGTTCCATTTATCCTTCTTGGAGTCTCAATTTGGTGCTCCAGGTATTGTGTGAGCCTCCTTTTGAACCCCTTAAGCAGGGTACCTTAAAGGATTTAACCCTGAAGGCGGTGTTTTTGGTGGCTATCTGCTCTGCCAGAAGGGCCTTGGAGATTCAAGCTTTGTCCTGTCAGGAGCCTTTCCTGCGTTTTTATGATTTCTGGGGTATCGCTCAGAACAATTCCTTCCTTTCTTCCGAAGGTCATCTCTGCCTTCTACTTAAACCAGTCTGTGGAACTTCCAGTTTTAGATCGGGAGGCTCCTCACTCTAGAGAATTGAGATGTCTTGATGTCAAGCGTGTTCTCTTGCGGTACCTTGAGGTCACTAATGATTTTCATGTTTTGGATCATCTTTTTGTGTTGTGGAGTGGCCCCAACAAAGGTCATAAGGCATCCAAGGCTACAATTGCCTGGTGGTTGGAAGAGGTGATCACTTCCGCTTATATTTGCCACGGGTGGACGGTTCCGGAAGGGCTCAACGCATTTACTCCGGTCACAAGCAGCTTCCTCGGCAGACAGCCAGTTCGTACCATGTGCAGAATTGTTGGCATCAGCTGGTTCCACCTCATCCCTGGTATCCCTTTCCACATGCCTAGGTGCTCACCTAAATGTAATCAATGGCTCTCTTATGTGCCCATTGCACATAAGAGTGCCCTATAATCCAGACAAAACATATTCATGACATCACACCTAGAACAAATAACATAGGTTACATGACTACCACAAAAAATATTCTTCCAGCCTAACGTATAAACTGAACCTCCTTCAACGCCATCTACCAATGGACATTATCTCGTTCGGATGCAAACCCAGCTCGGCCACCATGTTAGTCGCCCCTATACGAAAGGAATGAGTACCATAACCTTCCACTGACACGCCACTAGCCCGCAGGGCTAAACGGAATACCTTCCTAAATTCCTAAATTGGTATTGGGTAAGCGGGCTACCATCGGCATGTATAAGTAGCTGACTGCCGGGGAAAGGGTTTGGCACAAGCAAGATACTGCCGCGATCAGGCCATCTCTCCAAAGTCAGTAGCTGTAGGTTAAGGAAACTGCTGCAGAAGGTCACTGTGAGATCTAATATTGTTAAAAGAACAATGGTGGAGTCAGCGGGGACTAGGGAAATTGTTGAGTGCTCATCAGTTTCAAAATTCCTCCACAAAATTGGCCTGTATGATAGGGTGGCAAGAAGGAAGCCACTGCTGCAGAAAAAACATGAGACGACCCACATAGCCTTTATGAACACACACTTATGGAATACTACATATGTATGGGAGAATATTTTGTGGTTTTGAGAACTTCAGTCTCAATACAAAGCAATATATGTGGCATAAAATAAACACAGCATATCAACCTGCTAACACCATCCCTACAATAAAACATGGTAGAGTGAACATTATGTTGGGATGTTTTACAGTAGCAAGGACAAGGAGGCTTATGAAAATGGATGGAAAGGTGAATAGTGCAAAATACAGGCAGATCCTATAGGAAATACTGTTCCAGACTGCCATGGACACAGGACTAGGAAGAAGATTCACATTTTAGCAGGACAATGAATCTAAATGCAAAGTAAATCCAAAAATGAAGTGGATCAGCAAGAAGAAAGTGATGTCCCTGAGTGGCCCAATCAAACCAGACTTGAATCCAATAGAAAATCTATGGTAAGACTTGAAGACTGCAATCCACAAATGATCCCCCAGCCAACTTGAAGGAGCTTGAGCATTTCTGTCAAGAAGAATGGGTAAAAGCTGTACCATCCTGCTGTGCAAAGTTGGAAGACACTTATCCTAAATGATTCATGTTTGTTAGTGCTGCAAAAGAGATTTCTACCAAGTATTGAGTCAATGGGTGTGAAGACTTATGCATTCAACACTTTTTTTTATTCTTAATTACTATTGGAATATTTCTATAATTGTTTTTCATTATAAAGGTGTAGAGTATGTAGTGTAAATCAGATCAAATTCCTACTTTTATTCATTTTGATTGGTATTTTTTAGACAGGGTTAAGACTTTTGCAAGGCACTGTAATATTTACCGTATTTGGTTTATTTGAATATTTATTTCAGATAAAAAATTCACTTTCAGGATAATACTACCAGCAAGGATTTGAAGTCCATTTAGGTCAACGTGTGAAGTTTGCCAATCTTGCTCAGGAGTGAGCTACCATGTTCGCTGTTGCTCTTGTCACCCTTGTTCTTATGCAGGGTAATGATGTTGGCATTCCTGGGGTCTTGAGGAATCATGCCTGCCTTCCAACATAAACCAAGATGCTGGAGGAGGTGTCCAGGCAACAAAGATTTTGCACATTTTTGCCTGCACTAGTGCAAAATCTGTGGCCACTTTTACTCTGATTATACTAATGTTCAAAGTGAAAGTATGTGTATACTTTTTAAAAATTATTCCAGCAAAGATACTCACACACATTTACACATAAGTTAGGTAGTGTTTCTGAGGAAAGTTACATGTTTTGTATATTCAAAAGTATGCATGTAATTGCTAATTTCTCCCCAATGTTGCCCTATGGAATATCTCCCCCTATGGTGGATATAAGTTTGTGCATACAGGCCCTATGCGCATACTTCTACCTGTATATAGGGCAGGCAAATTTCTAAAAGCCTATTTCTGTGGGTAAAGCACTGTTTTACATGTGAAAATGGCTTTGAAAATTACCCTCCCTATGAGTTGGGTGGAATTCATTCCTTTCTAAGAGCTTCCTGTTTTCCAAGCCAAATATTTTTTTCAGATGAGGCTATCAGCACTACAGTATGTCTAACTGTCTTCAGGGAACTGAAGGATGAGCCAAAACAGTGTAGGTTAAAGAAATTGCAGTGCAAATTCTGAACCTGTTCTAAGGCACAAAGCTGTTTTTGGCACCTGGGAAGTGTGTTAAACTTTCTATGCACACCCCTAGCATGTACGATAACTTGCGAACTGGTTGTAAAGCAGATTAGATTTTGAAATACAGTAAATTTAAAGAATATACCGGTATTCTGCAAACAGAAAAAGTAGTCACTAGGGAAGTGATCCCATCTGAAAATATAGAAAATTGTATTAGAGTACAATGAAAGGCTCTGAAGTCTGCCTATATATAAATATCAGAATTTGTCATTTCATTCTAATACAGTATGGGGTTAATTTTGTAGCAACCCACAGAAATTTGCACCAGTTTTCAAAGCGAACTTATGCATATATATATATATATATACTTTGAAAATTACCCCACCAGAACTATCCATGCACAATTTCAACTTCAAATTTGTGTACAGAATGCTTTCGGGAAAATGTACTTGTACTCTTTTGAAAATCAGAGTATGTGTGTAAATCCATACCACTTCCCGACTCTGGAGCCTGTCTGCTCAATCCAGGTTGATTTATGCGTATGCAGGACATATGTACGTTGATTGCATATCAAGTGGGCAGTTTTTATAATGAGCCATTTCCACAGGTAAAGGAGTGTTTTACCTGTTAAAAAAAAAAAAAATGCCTCTGAAAATTACGTCTCCCCTCCCATTGCAAAATTGTAGCCCAAAAATAGCAGCAGTCAAGTTATTTGGTAATAGATTGCCAGGAAGGGACAGCGTGGTGATATTTTCAGAATTGGTAAAATATTTATATTGTCTGTTATAGCTAAATAAAAGATCCTGCAACATTAATATTCCTAAGTTATCTAACTCTGGTGTAAGTCTGCTGAGAATCCAAAGCTGAAGATGAGAGAGAAATAGAGATGGTAGGCTTAGGTTATAAATAATTGTTTGCAATGCAGTATGCTCAAACTTATGCATGGAAGCATTTTAGTGCAAGGTTTCATGATGCTACTGGGCATTAGGATATAGTCAGAAAAAAATCTATCGCAGATTAACACTTATGCTAATTGAAATTGGCATTATCCATACACATTATTAAAATGTGTGGTGTTCAGTATGTATTTCAGATTTAGAAACGTTCCTTAATTTATGATGAGTGATCTGTCCTAAGAAATATTGTATCTATTGAAATCTGTATAAAGTCTTAATTTCTAATGTGTCTTTAATGTAGGTTAGGAATCATTTTTCAGTTGCATTTAATATTTATGAAGAAGGAACACTACTGGGAACAGTTTCACCAGAAGATGATTTTAACATTCCTTTGACCTCTTACAGGTAATTGCTTACATTTTTCTGCTGAATTGCAATTTTTTTTAAAACTTGCAGTGATATGATCAGCATATCATTGAAATTTGGCAATAGAGGAACCAAGCTTTAAAGTTATGCCTAATACAAATGCTAAATAAATAAATAGAAGTAGGAACTTGGTCAAAATTTGAATTTATCATGACATAATAATTTATTGTCCATGGTTGCGTACTGTCATGCAAAGGAGCCGAGGGCGCTCACAGAAGAAAAAGTGCTTTCAGATGACCATGGTTAAGGATTATTTAAGTGATAAAAAACCCTCTTAGATCCAATTGATGTTGGCATATGTTTTCCTGCACTCAGACCAAACCAGAGATGAGGATCAAAAAAAGCAACTATGTCGTACAGTGACAATGCTGCTATCTAATCTGTTTTCAGAACGGTTTATGAAGAAACACTTTCCTTTTTGCAGTTTACCTTTCTGACAAACATCAGTTAATTTAAATTGGTAAAGTTTGGTCTGTAGAATATGCAATTGGGGAAACTATAGTAGCCATAACAGTTTTCTGGGGAAATGTTTTATGTTTAAAACTGCAGCTGATCAGTGGAGACTCTTCTTGAGGCACAAACTGAGGATTAGCACATCTGTTACAAGGTTAATCCTCTGCTTTTTCAGAATCAGCAGGAAGAATTGTTATATGTGGTGAATGAGTGTTCTGTCTCCTAGGATGAGGTCTGCTGAAGCCAGGTTACTGGAAATCCCATATGCTTGCTTATATAAGCTGCAACGTACGCAATCTAGTACTTTTTCTTTTATTGGTCCCGAATGATAGAATTTCTTGCCTGCTGAATTAAGGGACGAGCAGGATGCAGGGTTTCAGGAAAAAAACTAAAAGCTGTTTATTTTACAGAGGCATATTGCTGAAAATGTTGATTTTTATTTGTTTTTTTTTATATATGTACTCTGTCTGGTAATGTTATTTATTCTGAATGTGATTGTTATCCTCCCAGAACAACAGTATTGGATTGAGGCAGAGTAAAAGAGTTTTAAATAAGTGAATAAACAGTGATTGACAGGGTCTTAAGTCCACTACAGCTCTTTAGCAAGCATATCTTAAGAAGGGATCAGTAGAGGCCAGCAAAATGTAGAGAAGATTTCAGGTCAGCCTGATTTTAGCCTACTTATATGCATGCTGTATGCATGTACTTGTAGTCCCTTTTTTCTTAGGGAAATCATTTAAACAGGACAAAATATGGATCATTACTATAAATGGTAGCAAATAGGAAAATTAGTTTCTTACCTGATAATTTTCGTTCCTGTAGTACCACGGATCAGTCCAGACACCTGGGTTGTGACTCCGCACCAGCAGATGGAGACAGAGCAAGACCTGTCGGGCTCCCTACATATAGTAAGGCGCCACCCACAGCCCCTCAGTCTTACGTAATGTCAAAGCAGAATTGAACAACCAGACTATCTAACTAGATGCCCAAACCAGGGCCGATTCAAACCACCCCCAGCTGGAACAGAACTCCCAGAACCAGAGGCAAACGCAATTACAATCAACTTCAACAGTGTACAATTGAATCCAACCGAGCGGACTCTCCGTTACTTCAGAATAAAACAGCATAGACCACCAAGACTACACGGGCGGGCTCCTGGACTGATCCGAGGTACTACAGGAACGAAAATTATCAGGTAAGAAACTAATTTTCCTTTCCCTGTACGTACCTGGATCAGTCCAGACACCTGGGATGTACCAGAGCCAATTACCGAGGGTGGGAGCCAGAGAGTCCCGCTCGGAGTACTCTCTCTCTCCGAAACCCCCCCGATTCCAAGGCCTGAACATCCAGCCGATAATGTCTAGTAAAAGTGTGCAATGACTTCCAAGTCGCCGCCCTGCAAATTTCCTGAGGGGACACCTGAGAGGATTCCGCCCACGAAGTGGTGTGTGACCGTGTCAAGTGAGCCCGGAGGCCCCCAGGAACCGGCTTGCCCTGCAGAATATACGCCGAGCCAATGGCCTCCTTGAGCCAACGTGCAATCGTGGTATGAGAAGCTGCAGCACCCCTCTTAGGACCGGAACACAAAACAAAAAGGTGGGCTGAGACCGGGAAGGGGTTCGTTACCTCCAGGTAACGGAGGAGAACCCTGCGGACATCGAGTTTTCGTAACTCATTTGCCCCAGTCTCCGGACGCTCCCCTACCGGAAAAGCGGGAAGCTCAATCGACTGGTTCAAATGAAACGCCGACACCACCTTCGGTAGAAAGGAAGGAACCGTCCTTAAGGAAACCCCTGAATCCTCCGTAAGAACGGTTCCCTACAAGACAGAGCCTGCAACTCCGAGACTCGTCTTGCCGACGCGATCGCGACGAGAAAAAACGTCTTTAGAGTAAGATCTTTTAGCGTCGCCCGCTTTATCGGTTCAAACGGCGACGCGCACAAGGCAGAAAGAACCCAATTTAGGTTCCAGGACGGACAAGGATGACGCAACGGAGGGCGCAAATGTTTAGCCCCTCGAAGAAAACGCGCTACATCCGGGTGGAGTGCCAGAGATTACCCCCTGCACCTTTCCCCTGAGGCAACAGAGTGCCGCTACCTGGACTCTAAGGGTACTACAAGACAGCCCTTTTGAAAGACCCTCCTGAAGAAAAGCGAGTATATCTGATACGGACGCTAATATGGGATTCACCCTGCGAGGCCTACACCAGTCATCAAACACCGTCCAAACCCAAACGTAGGCTAAGGACGTAGACTGTTTCCTAGCTCTCAACAAAGTGGCTACCACCGCATCCGAATATCCCTTGTCCTTCAGACGTTTCCTCTCAAAAGCCATGCCGCGAGACAGAAGTGATCCGCGTCCTCCAAACAGACGGGTCCTTGATGGAGGAGAGCCGCGGACCCGTGAAAACGAAGTGGAGATTCCACCGCTAAGTGGAGTAGATCCGCGAACGAAGGCCGCCGTGACCACTCTGGCGCTACCAGAATCACATCCGACGAATGCATCTCTATTCGCCGAAGTACCTTGCCTATCAGGGGCCAAGGAGGGAACACATACAGCAACACGTCCGTGGGCCAGGGAAGTACCAGCGCATCAACGCCTTCGGCCCCTCGCTCTCTCCGTCAGCTGTAAAACCGTGGGGCCTTTGTGTTCTGAGCAGTGGCCATCAGATCCATGTGTGGTGGTCCCCACCTTTCGCAGATGAGGTGATAAGCGACCTCCGCCAGCTCCCATTCTCCTGGATCCAGCCAATGGCGGCTGAGAAAGTCCGCTTGGACATTGTCGACTCCGGCGATGTGAGACGCCGCAATGTTGCTGAGATTCCGCTCCGCCAAGCGCATCAATCGGTATGCCGCCTCCGTCACTAGCTGGCTCCTCGTCCCGCCTTGGCGATTGATGTAGGCCATCGTGGTTGCATTGTCCAACAACACTCGGACTGCCTTCCCCCGAATCAACGGTAGGAAGGCTTGCAGTGCCAGCGTCACTGCCCTGGTCTCCAAGCGATTGATGGACCACAGTGACTGATCCCTGGACCACTGTCCCTGTACCGAGCGTCCCAGACAGACCGCTCCCCAGCCAGAGAGACTGGCATCTGTCGTGACTACTGTCCAATTGGGCATGAGCAGGGATACACTCCGCATGTCAGATGGTCAGAATTGAGCCACCACTGAAGACTGGACCTCACCTGGTCTGTGAGTGGAAGCGGGAGGTGAAATTCTTCCGACCCCAGCTTCCATCGGGAGAGCAATGCTGATTGCAACTGACGTAGATGAGCGAAGGCCCAGGGAACCAAAGCTAGCGTTGATGCCATAGAGCCTAAAACCATCAGATAATTGCACACCTGAGGACTCCGCAGGGACAACAACCGCCTCACTTGACTCTGAAGCTTGCACACCCGCTCCTTGGAAAGAGAGACCTTGCCCTGCTTTGTGTCGAACAGCGCTCCCAAATACTCCAAGCACTGGGTGGGGTCCAAACGACTCTTGGTGAGATTGACCACCCATCCGAGGGAGCGCAAGAGCTGTAGGACTCTGGAGACAGCCTGATGACACAATATTTCGGACTTGGCCCGGATGAGCCAATCGTCCAAGTATGGGTGCGCCAGAAATCCTTCCCTCCGGAGCTGGGCTGCCACCACTACCATTACCTTGGTAAATGTGCGCGGAGTGGTGGCGAGACCGAAAGGAAGAGCTCTGAAATGTTAGTGTCTGCCCAGGATACAGAACCTGAGGAACCTCTGATAGAACGGCTGAATGCCGATGTGAAGGTATGCTTCCGTGAGATCCAACAAAGCCAGGAATTCGCCCGGCCGAACCGAGGCTACCACCGACCGAATCGTCTCCATTTTGAAGGGTGGAATGCGAAGACACCTGTTGACCCCTTTCAAGTCTAAGATTGGTCTGAACGTGCCCTCCTTCGGTACTATGAAGTAAATGGAGTACCGGCCCTTTCGTTGTTGCTTCGGTGGCACGGGCGTTATCGCGCACGGGTTTTCCAACCGTCGAAGAGTGTCCCTCACTGCTACATGCTTGCCTTGACCCTTGCAAGGCGACACGAGAAACTTGTCTGCTGGAGTCCGTGCAAAATCTAAAGCGTAACCTTGACTTATCACGCTGAGGACCCACTGGTCCGATGTTATTTTGGTCCATTCCTCGGAAAAAAAATGCCAACCTGGCTCCTACGTTTGGGATGACCGATGGAGCCTGCCGCGAGGAATGGACCCTCCGCGTTTCATTGGGAAGTCTTAGGCCCTGCTCCCGACGAGGGTCCACCTTGTCTCCTGAACTTTTTCCCCCAAAAGGACTGAGACCATGAGGACGACCTGGAGGACCCGAACCGGTAAGAGGACCCGGACGATCTCTGCGGACGCGATCTTCTACTCCCCCGAAAACGGGCCCTATTGGTGAAGGAAGTCCGAGCTCTGGGCCTGTCCTCAGGCAACTTGAAAGCCTTGTTTTCCCCGAGCGACTGCATCAAGTCATCCAGCTGTTTTCCAAACAACAACTTTCCTTTAAACAGTAGAGAGCCAAGGTGAGCCTTGGACGACCCATCCGCCGCCCAATTTCGAAGCCAGAGGAGACGGCGCACGGAAACCGCTGAAACCATGGCCCTGGCCAACGTCCGCAGCAAGTCCTACAAAGTATCTGCGCTGTAAGCGATCACCGCTTCCAGGTGATCTGCCTGCGCGGATTCCTCCTCCGAGAGACCTGCATTTGCCTGGAGCACCTGAGCCCAGCGCAGCCCTGCCCGCAGGGCAAAGTTACTACAAATAGCCGCACGGACCCCTAGAGCCGAGACCTCAAAAACCTTTTTAAGTTGTAGCTCCAGCTTCCTATCCTGAATGTCCTTGAGTGCCGTAGCACCTGTGACCGGGATCGTGGACCTCTTTGTTACCGCCGACACTGCTGCGTCCACTCTGGGGAGGCGAAGGACTTCCAGCGCGTCCTCTGGCAGTGGGTTCAGCTTATCCATCGCCTTACTCACTTTCAGGCCCAACTCCGGGGTATCCCATTCCCGGAATAGAATGTCCGACGCCGAAAAGTGGAACGGGAAAGCCACTGCCGGGCCCGTAAGTCCCAACAATACCGGGTCCATTTTGGCCCCCAGCCGGGACTCCAACGGTGGAGCATCCACACCAAGCTCCGGAGAATGGCCGGAATAAGTGGTGCAAGTTCATCTTTCCAGAACAAGCGTATCACTTTCGGGTCATCGCCATCCACCGCCTGCATTCCCTTGCCAGTACTCGGTTGGACTGGCTCCTCTTCTTCCGGCCCGCCGGCCCCCCCCAGGGCCCCCTGTGGCCGGATCCGCCTCATCTGAGGATGTAGAATCTGTGTCAGTGTCCTGCAGGACACCCCGCAGAGGCCGCTTCTCCCTAGGTGGGTCCTTCCGGGACCTATCCCTAGCTGTCCTCTTCCGGGGCTCCGACCGACCGTCCGAGCCCCCCACAGACTATGCCCTTCCCACCTTCCTCCTGGATCTTTTGTATTTCAACACTTTACGGAGAAGCAGAGCGAAGTCCGATGAGAAAGAGGCCCCTGAACCTGATGATGCCTACTCCAGACTCTGCTCCACCGGCGATGCAGCCCCCCCCCGGGGCGCCGCTGCTGTGGAGAAAGCGCGGGAGGCATGCCGCCATTACTAGCAGCCTTCCGCGTGGCCTCCCGAACAGCATCTAAAATGGCCGCCGTTCCCGCGCTGAACGGGAACGGCTCAGCACTGCTGCCCTCAATTTGCCCGGCATGTGGCGGCGAACGCACCGGCCGAGATTGGCCCCCCCGACAGACCTCGGACGGCCCCTCGCCGCCCGACACACAATTAGAGCAAATCCCATCGTGCGACACCCGCACGTGCGCAGAGCCACATGCGCGGCAAGAAGCTCCTCTCCGCATCCGCCGCCTCCCCGCCGCGAACAAAACAGAAGAATTTAAATTAATTAAACTGCAAAAAAAACCCCGATAGCGAAGGACGAAGTAGGGAGAGTCGGCGCGGCTAAAAAATAAACACAAAACTTCGGGGGGGGGGGGGGGGGTTTCTGCTACTTGCCGCCGCTGTCCCGGGTCCTGATTCTCCTGCTCCAGCGGGGGTGAGTGAACCGGGCTTCCCGGTGTCACCCCCGATGCTGCTACCAGAATAGGGCCGGGTCCTCGACCCTTAGCAGCGGCCTCAACCAGAGGGGGATGGTCCCCTCAGAACCTTCCAACCCCCCTGGGAGGCTTCCAGCACGAGGGAGACTCCTTTTTTTTTTTTTTAAACCTATATCCCTGACTAACTAACAAGACTACCCAGGGATCCCAGAGGCTGTGGGTGAACCTGCCCCATCTGCTGGAGACAGAGTAAGACTGAGGGGCTGTGGGTGGCACCTTATTATATGTAGGGAGCCCGACAGGTCTTGCTCTGTCTCCATCTGCTGGTGCGGAGTCACAACCCAGGTGTCTGGACTGATCTGGGTACGTACAGGGAACACCAAATAGGCCAGGAAAAGTGGCTAATAGGTGTTTGGATTTGCAGTATAGCCTAATGCAGGGCTTCCCAAGCCTGTCCTGGGGAACTACAGCCAGTTGGGGTTTTCAGGATATCCTCAGTGAATATAAATGAGATAAATTTGCATGTGCAGTCTTCAGTGAATGCATGTTATCTCGTGCATATTCATTGTGGCTATCTTGAAAAACCTGTGTTGGCTGTGGGGTCTCCAGCACAGGTTTAGGAAGCCCTGGCTGAGTTAGAATTATAAAATCTGAAGACCTGTTACCAGAGATTTGAGTATTATCCTCAGAAACAAATACGTTATTTATTTATTTAAAAATTTTTATATACCGACAGCCGTTTGCACATCGCATCGGTTCACAAATAACTTAACAACTTTTAGGCATTGCCTTTACATAGAACGTTAACTGTGAAGAAGGAACCGCAAAAAACTAACATGACAACTGAGTAATTATTTACAAGGATCAGAGAACATACAGATGGTATGCTGAATAGAGAGCTGGGTAGGCAAGAAGGATATTTACAAAATATTCAGAAAATATTGGGTAGCTGACAAGCAACAGGATATTTACAGTCTGCTTTAATTATTGGGTAGCTGACAAGCAACAGGATATTTCCTCTACTTCTCATGGCAGAACTAAGCTGAGCCAGGGCGGTGCTCTGTGTTGTCTGGTCTGCCTCTCTCTTTTTCCACTACAGCCAACTATTGGGGCAGGCTGGAGCAGGGGCCAGGTTTTTCTCACCATTGTTGTCTGCCTGCCTTCATCTGTTCTTCTCCAGCTCTGCAGGTGAGGGGCCTTTAATCAAGGATGGAGCTTGTGCAGAGTATTTTTCCCCAATGGTAATGGGTCAGTTAGGGGCCATCATAGGGAGTTTGTGGGAGCCTGCACTGCTTCATTGTTCCATTGTTGCTGATTTGAATGGCCTCTGGTGGTGAAATATATTACTGTACCCCTTTCCAAATGATAGTTGTGATACCTTTGAGCACTACAGACAAAAAAGAGACAAAACTGACTTTTATTCTGGGTAGACATTTTTCAGATCTAAAGTTTGTATTTTTTTACTTATAGTTATAAAATATGCCATGTAATAAAAACTATTATCAACTGCACACCTCTTTAAAAAAAAATAAATTACCATTTGAGTTGAGACCTTCCAGTCAAGTCTTTAACCTTTAGCGGTATTAGTATCTGGCCTTGAGTTACTCTTTAGTTTTATAAAGTAGCTTTGTTAAAGCTGTTAAATTCTATTTTTTCTGTAAAATCTGAAGAAAGGACACTTCAGGGGTAACTTTCAAACAGCTGCTGAGTGACTAACTTAGGGGGTCATTTATCAAAGTGCTATATGGTGTTTTCGCATGCGACCGCACCATAACATTTGATGCGATGCAAATGAGAAAAAGGGGAGGATATTGGAGCAGGAATTTTAGCCAATTGGGCTGGGCTCACAGTTTTGCGAAGCCGTATCGCATGGCTTTAACGTGAATTTTAACTACACCTTTTTTCATTTGTGTAAAGCCGTGCGGTGTGATGTTTTCGCAAATGCCGTTTTTAGTGGTTTTAAGCTCCTGGAGAGCCAGCCTAGCTATCGGGGCCCTCCTACAACCACTGGAGGGGGGGGGGGGGGGTGAAGAGAGAGAGAGCACCTAGCCATAATGCCCTCACACTAGATAGGTATTTTTATCTCTATGGGAAGTCCATCTAGTAACTCATGGTGAGGTTTACATATTAGGTTGAGAGAACATTATACACATTTATTTATATTTATTTATTTTTAATTTTTATATACCGACATTCTTGTATAATATACAAATCATACCGATTTACATTAAAACAGGAGATGCAGGAAAAAAAGTTTCCTCACTCCGAAGGTCATCAAATCTTCACAAGAGAGCACTGTTCTGTTCGTACGTCTCACTTTGAATGTCAAAGTGGCCCCTAACCCCTACAGTAATACCTAAACCTCACCTCGAGTTACTAGGTGGGCCTCCCATAGAGATATAAATACCTATCTAGTGTGAGGGCATTATGGCTAGTTTCTCTCTCTCTCTCTCCCTCTCTCTCTCTCCCTCGTTGTAGGAGGGCCCTGATAGCTAGGCTGGAAAAGTTATTGCAATTTGTGCTAAGATAGTACATTAGCACAAATAGTGATAAACTGCCTATTACCATAAAACACACCCCTTTTTCTATCGCATGCGATATTTAGTGCATTTTGATAAATCCAGGCCTTAGCCGGCTAATTTTTTTATACTGATTATCTTTAGGAAGATTTTCAGCCGAACCTAACCAGCTAGGCTTTCAGCTGATAATTTCCCTAAATCTAACCAGTTAAAATTTGACCTGCTAAATATAGTGTAGCTGGTCAGTGCTGAAAACAAGCACTAACAGGCTAAGTACTGTCTTTACAATGGGTGATCTCTTCCTCCCTTAACCCTTCCCGTGCCCTATCCAAACTGAGAAGTAGCAGAGGAGGCTGCTTCTCGGTTTGAATGGGGAGTGGGAGAGAGGGATGTTTGAGCATCCATGACATTGGCGATTCAAGCGTTATCCTTTTTTAGGGGCTTAGGAACAGTTGGCTGGCCAAATTTAGGCCTGTTACTGCAGCATCTAGATTTGGCCAGTGAAGTTAGGTGCCTGGTACTGAATATCAATGCTATCTGCCTTATTGCCCCCCACCCATCTGCTCGCTACAGATGTCAGAGGCCAAGGTTAGCTGTCTAGTCAAACTTGAGTAGCTAACTTTAACCGCTCAGCAGGTGAGCATTGATCCAAACAGCTAAGTCCCTTACTGAACTGGATAGATTCCTTTGAATAGTTATCTTTGTTGTAGTTAAGTATAATTTACATTTAGCTTTATCTCCAAGGCATTTAAAATAATCACTGTGCAGCTCTGAAGAGTTTTAAAGACCATTTTAAAATTTCAGGGTGTCATGTGATGTGTTGAAGCAGAGAATATGTGTTTTTCTCTGGCTCCCAGCCCATCCTCTCTCATCTACAGGAATCTTAGGTATTGCACACAGATTTCTTTAATTTGTTCTTCACTTCTGGAGACACCATATGTCAATCAACAAATTTATGCAGAAATAGACTACTATTATGCCCTTGAAAGTGGGCAGGAGAGAGAAAGATAAGAGCAAAGACACCGCAGAAAAGATGGCTGCCGGTCAGACACAAACCTCCCCGCTTCCACCACGATCTGATCCCACTGGTGACCTGACTGAAAAAGTAACTAATGTGGTTGTCAGAGCAATAGATAGCCGCTTCACTGAAATAACTTCGAAATTGCAGGAATTAACTCACACAATCGGAGAATTAAGTCCGAGAATGGAGGTGGCAGAAGGCCGCATATCTACATTAGAAGATGAGAATGCTGCACTTACCAGGAAGGTCTTGGCACTTGAAAAATTATTGGCCACCCAAGAAGACAAGTTAGATGACCTAGAAAATAGGTCGCGCCACAGCAACATTAGAATTGTGGGTATTCCGGAATCCATTGGAGGTAAAAATTTGGAATCTTTCTTACAACAGTGGCTACTGGAGGCTCTAAATTTATCTGAGTTGAAACACTTTTTCTGCGTTGAAAGAGCGCACAGGAGGGGAAGAAACAAGCTGTAGACACTCACCCACAAATCATTGTAGCAAGAATCCTTAATTGGGCACATAAGCAAAGGGTGATGCAGGCTTATCGAGCTTCCCCAAAGCTAGAATATCAGAATGCAGCGGTCTGACTTTTTCAAGATTTTTCGGCGAGTCTGGTGCATTGGCGAAAGTTATTCAGTGCGGTCTGCACCGAATTACATAAAAGGGAAGTCAGATTTCAATTTCAGTACCCGGCAAAACTTTGTATTTGGAACGGTGAAAAAGCATTAGAATTTACCGACATGGAAGCTGCTCAGACTTACTTGACCGGAGTGAAATGAGGTGAGCTAAGCGCCATTTTACAGCTTGCCGCCGCTGCTCTTGACATGTGCGTGCCTGTTTGTTTTTTTTGTCATGTACGCATCGTTCTGGTCGTACGTGACAGCATTGGTTGTACGTGACAGCATTGAGGAAATAAATGTATCCACCCAGCATTGAGGAAATAAATGTATCCACCCATTCATCTTTGTAATTAGCAGTTGCATTTAAATCATTGTGCTGGCATTTAAGAACTCCGGACAGCCCAGGCACCGTGCAAAGCATATAAAACCCAGATGGGCGAGAAGCTATGGGCTGAAATATGAACAAAGAGGAGCACTCAGTTCCTTTTGATTTTTCATCACCTGCACTCCATTCGTAAGTTTAGCCCTGTGTCTGCTGCGATCACTAAAATGTCATGTTTACATCTTCATACGTTCCTCTCCGGATGGGCCCCCTCACCGTCATCAGAAACTCCTATTCTTTTTATATCTATCGATGATATGATATACAATTTCTGCTCAGTAGTAGTTTTGGAACCAGATCATCTGTATCGAAGAGGGAGCCGACTATTTATGAGATCCCTGCAGCATTTCTTCTACCGAACAGTGTCTGGGCACTTTTAGCATATAGGGGAATAGCTGCCACATTGTTCATAGGAGGGTTTTATCCTTTAATAATTTATGAGAGAGGAAAAAACAAAAAAAAGGAAAAATGTATTACCTCTCTTTTTTTTCTATACGCACTTAATAGATTTGCCAAAATTGGCATTGTTCATCTTTGTTAATTTCAAATTCAATCTAGTTATTATGTGATGTTATGTTGCAATATCTAGTAAAATTCTGCCATGGTTCTGTAGCAATGGTAATTTTTCCCTTCCTTTGTGTATATGGGCTGAACGAAAAGGTAAGAAATGAGAGGATGGGGCTGACCCACATCGTAACCGAACCCCCAGTGGTCCTAGGTACTTTACCTCAGACCCTAGTACTGAAACCACACTTTGTGGGGTACGATTCATTTAGGGAAAGGGATGGGAGGAAAGGGAGGGGGAAGGGGAGACAGGGTGTTAGGGTTCATACACTGTCATGGGTATTACTAACACAATGTAGGGCTCACTGGTGGAGCCAAACACCCATATCTAGATCGCTAGCTTGTAAACTTTGCATACTTATTGATGGGGTTATCAGACTTGTGGACTTAGGCTGGGAGGTCCATGAGTATCACACTAGCAGTTTTTTTAATATGATATTTCATTATTCATTAGTGTGCTCATAATCTGTGTATAGTTAGTCTAAATGTAAATGGACTGGGAAGCCCAGTAAAATGTACTAAAGTATTACAAGCCCTAAAGAGGGCCAAGGCAGATAAAGCCTGTATACAAGAAACCCATTTAAACGGGACGGAGAGTAAAAAGTTGAGAAGGGACTGGGTAGGCACAATGCACAAGCATTAGGGAAAAAAAAGCAGGAGTGGCTATATTAATTCATAAATCTATATCTTTTCAAATTACCAAGGAAATATCAGATCCAAATGGCATTTATCTCATATTAATTGGGGAACTGTACGGCAAAGAAATTACCCTTTGCACTGTATATGGTCCAAATGTGTTCAATCCTGATTTCTTCAAGCAAATCTCCACACTCCTTACCATTCATTGTAGAGGTTGGCTCATCCTTGCCGGAGATCTAAATTGTGTTGCTGATCCCACGCTGGATCGCTCGCAACCTACTCGTATACTTAATAACTTCCCTCAAAAATGGGGCATTCCTAGCCTCTGTAAGATGTTGCTATTAGACTACTGGAGAACCCTTCACCCAGATGAGAGAGATTACACCTATTATTCTAAGGTACATAACTCCTTTTCACGTATCAATTACATTTTGGGCTCACAATCTTTTTCCACATGTGATCTCAGCGACAGTAGGAAGTACTGGAGTCTCGGACCATGACTTAATATGGGTTAACCTTAATCTCCATGAACAAAATCTAAACAACAACTGGTGGAAGTTTCCTTCCTTTCTAAAGGACGATATGGAATTTAAAAAATTTTTGGAAACAAAATGGTCTCATTTCTATGAAACCAATTCTCAGCACACCGATACCCCCAGTCTCTTTTGGGAAACCAGTAAGGTTGTGCTTAGAGGAGAAATAATTTCATATCTACGTAGTAGAAACAAAAGGCTAAACAGAAAAATCTTAGAGTTGGAGGCCCAGTTGAAAGTTGCTAAGTCCGTTTTAATTGCTTAACCCACTCCAGGGGGAACCATCCGCTATAGGGAAATTCTTAGTTCCTTACATGGGTATTTACACCAACGCGCATTAAAATCTTTACAATATGCAGGCACTCCTTTTTCAAGTATTGGTAACAAAGCGGGCAAACTTATGGCTAATGCTGTTAGGATCTGCCGGGGGAAAACCTATATTAATAAATTGCAGACTGTGAATGGTTCCTGGGCGGAGCGGCATAAAGATATTTGTGAGGAGTTCCGATTATTTTATGAAAAACTATACTCTGATGACAGGCATGTGGGACAATGCGAGGAAGATGGTTTTTTTAACGGTCTAAAAATTCCAAAGCTCACCCCCTCTCAAGTGGACTCCTTGAATATACCCATCTCCACATTTGAGGTACTTCAGGCCATAAAATCTAGCAAAACAGGGAAAACGCTGGGACCTAACGGTTTTTCCTATGATTATTTTAAAATTCTTAAAGATCACTTAATCACTCCTTTGGGCTCTTTCTATAGGGATGTTCTGGAATTGGGTAACTTTCCCCGAGATGTCAATAAAGCTTATATCACAGTTTTGGCTAAGCCAGGCTAAGACCCAATTCACCTTGCATCATATAGGGCCCATATCCTTACTGAATTGCAATCTTAAGCTCCTAGCCACTGTTCTTGCAAATAGATTGTGTGGTCTTTCCTCATATAATAACGGAGGAACAAGTTGATTTTGTTAAGGGGTGTTCGGCCAGTACGCACCTCGTCAAACTACTTACTGCGATTTTTCATTGTACATTGAAGTCCCTCCCCTCCATGGCGGTAAGCTTTGATTCTGAAAAAGCTTTTGACAGGGTGTCCTGGCCATACCTTTTTTCGGTGTTGCACCGCTATAGTATAGAGGGGAACATTGTCTCTTATATATCCCTTCTTTATCAATCCCACCTCACATTTTAGCGATTGGTGCAAAATCTGAGGCCTTTACACTGAGGGAGGGGTGCGAAAAGGTTGCCCCCTTTCACCTTTGTTATACATATTAATAATTGACCCTCTTCTTCGAAAAATAATATCAGATAAGGGCATCTTGGGTCTAGAAGTGGGACATACTTCCTTTTGGATTGCTGCTTTTGTGGAAGATGTCCTCATATTCTTGACGAATCTCACAATCTCATTACCAAAGGTTTTAACCCATCAAGTAGATATTTGGAGCTTTTTCGGGATTGAAAATTAACAGAGACAAGTCCGAGGCTCTGGAGCTGTATGGACAATCTTCAAGCTTCTTGGGGAACTGAATTCCCACTTAAATGGGCTACTGGATCTATTAAGTATTTGGGAGTACATATTCCAAGTAATGTAAATGACCTTTACCACCTCAACATTCCTCCTTTTATTTAAAAAAAAAACAAAAAACACATGTCCATTTAACGCAATGGAACCACCTGCCACTTTCACTGGTGGGTAGAATTAACTTGGTCAAAATGCTGGAACTTCTGCAATAGCTTTATTTGCTGCAAATTGTTCCCATACAGTTAGAAAAAGCGGATTTGGCAAAATTACATAGAATGATTAGAATTTTTCTTTGGAGGGGAAAGAAATCTAGACTCACTTTGAAAATTCTCTGTAAAACACTAGAAGGAGGGGGGTTTGAAATGCCCGGACATGCAACAGTATAACCTAATATGCATGATGAGACATATCAGGCATTGGTTGTCGGGGAGCTCTTTCTTTTCACCCACCCAACATTTGGAACAATGGTTTGGTGGTTACTCATTATCCACTCTTACAAGTAGAGGCGAGATATGTACCCTCACCCTTTTTACAGTGCTTAATACTGACACCGTGCAGGCAGGCATGGAGGTGCCTTTGCAAACTGCTTCAGTTATCCACTCTCCAATCGCCATTTCTAACTATTTGTGGTAACCCTGAGTTTACCCCAGGGAGGGAAAATCAGATTTTTAAGCTGTGGGAGCAAAAAGGTCTAACTCATATTAGTAATCTATTATTGCCAGCGATCGGGGTAATACATACCTTTCAGAATCTACAGACCATTTTTTATTTACCTCATAGGCATTTCTATGCATACTTGCAACTAAGACATTACATTCAAACCAAGAAATTCACTAGGTTTTTTCCAAAGGGGATAAGCCAGCTGGAGGAACTCTTTATGCGAAAAGTAACTGAAAAATATGCTTGTAGAAAGTTTACCAAACTTTTAACTTTATATCTCAGACATGTGTATTCAGGAATGGGAGAAAAGATGGGCAAAATACCCAGAATTGCTGTTACCGTTGGAAGAGGTATGATTGTATTTTGAACGTTTACACTCATTTACTGAAAACATTTTATTGCGTGAAGTGCAATATAAAGTTATGTGGCAACTATATTTCTCCCCAGCCAAGGTTTTCCAAGCTAAGATCAGTTCCTCCCCAAAATGTCTTAAATGCAGTTCTGAATGGGGAGATTTCCTACATTGATTTTGGTTATGCCCTACCATTACTTTATTTTGGGAGAAAATCCGCTATCCTTCAGAGAACAACAATGTCGGATCCCAAACTATGGCTTTTCGGAGTGTCTACACCGGACCAGGAATCTATACAAAATTTACAATTGGCACTAGTATCCAGGGCTAGTGTACTTGCCAAACAAACTATATTAACTATCTGGCAGTTACCCTGACGCTCCATCTTTTGAGTCCTGGCAAGCTAGGGTGTTAAATTTGCTGATAAAGGAGTATAATGCAGCAAGGCTGGCCTCCGCAAAGAGGAGTGGAGAAATCGTACAAATCTGGGCTCCTTATGTTGAAGCTCAATCTGCAGCTTTTCAGCAGGGTCTTCTCCAACTGATTTGTACTAATCACGCACCCATGGGTAAATAGACATGATAGGTTTTTTTGAGCAACCATCCTTTCCTCTTCTTCCTTCCTCTCTTCTCCCCGAGGGTGTAGGTACACCCAAGGACATAACAGAGTGTAAGGTTGGAGTAGGTGTGGGTGCATTCTGTTAGCATATACCTGGCTTATACTTGTACTAGTGCATCATTTTGGTATTTGAGGCTGTATTCTGTAACTACATGGATGTTTATACAACTAGCGACTCATATTCCCTTTTACAGAATGATATTGCAGTATGTAGTAATGGTGCATGAGAGGTGGGATGGGTGAGAGGGAGATAAAAGGGGAATAAGACCTCTACCTGGAACTTGACTGAGAAGACATAATTGCAACCGATACAACATTTTGTCTATGAGTATTATTAGCATTACTAAGCTTGTATATTTGTGAATCTGTTCAAAAATTCAAATGTCTGAAAATTCTTGTAACACACTTTTATTCTTCAGTAAAAGCCTATTAAAAAAAAAAAATTCATTGGGCAAGAATGTTAAATTTAGATTGTGTGGCACCTGTCCTTGTTTTGCGGTAGTTTGTTTCTATGCAATATGGTGTTTCTTATCCTGCCTTTTCTATTTAAAATCACCACTATAGATATCAAAATGTCTAAAGAGATATCAAAGAGCTAGGACTGACCTAATGCCTCTCTCCAGAAAATAGGTCACTTGGCAACTTTTTTTTTTTTTTTTTTTTTTTACTGTGGGGGAAAAATATGGCAATTTTTTCCACTAAGGGTAAAATGTTTTTACCAAATATTTGTTAGAAAAATATATAGTTGTGAAAAGTATTTTGACATATTTTTGTGTTTTTTAATTTGCAGATCTGTACTTTATTTGAGACCTGCAAATGAAGAATATGAAATGTGTGAAGGATTTAGTTTTGAAAACATCATGCAGAATGATGGCATATTATTGCAGAAGAAATGTCAGCATTCACAGTCAACTAATAATTCACTTGTTTTGAATATTGTACCTATAAAGGATGTTTTGATATCAGGAGCATGTGCAGATGATCGATGGGATTTACCATATGTAATTCATTTGTGGCCTGCAGTACTTTTACGGAATCTACTTCCTTATCAGATTTCTTATGCAGTTGAGGTAATTGGCTTTATTTTACTGACATTTAGCAACAATGTAGCCATTAATTCACAACTGTAGTATGTTTTGAAAAATTGAGACTAACCTGTCGGTATGTTAGTAAATTTGTCTGAAAATGGTAGTAACCCAATTATTAGTCTATAGAGGGGTTTTATAGTAAAGGAGTGAATTTTTCATGTTATACTTCAACCTCTCTCTTGCCTTTCCTTTTGCTTTTAGTATTTTTGTAACCCTGCGCTGATTCATCTAATTTGAGTAGGGTAAGGAGGCTTAGTCAAACAGTGATTTTGGCCATGCCAGCAAATTCAAAAGTTTGCTAGTCACAGCTAAAGCAGAAGATGTACGGGAAGCCAAATAGAGCAAAAATGATTATAAGAAGGTAAGAACATAAGTTATGCCATACTGGATCAGACTAAGGGTCCATCAAGCCCAGTATCTGTCTCTAACAATGGCCAATCCAAGTCACAATTATGTGGCAAGTAACCAAACATTAACAGATCCCGTGCTACTAATTTCTGCAACAAGCAGAGGCTATTCCCTATTGATTAATCGCAGTTTATGGACTTCTCCTCCAGGAACTTATCTAAACCTTTTTTTTAAACCCAGCTACACTACCTGCCTTAACTACATCCTCTGGAAATGAATTCCAGAGCTTAATTATGCATTGAGTGAAGAAGAATTTTCTCCGATTTTGTTTTAAATATGCTACTTGCAAACTTCATGGAGTTCCCCCTGGTCCTTGTATTATCCAAAAGAGTAAATAACTGATTCACATTTACCCGTTCAAGTCCTTTCATGATTTTGTAGACCTCTAACACATCCCACCTCAGCCGTCTTTTCTCCAAGTTGAACAGCTCTTAACCTCTTTAGCCTTTCCTCATAGAAGAGAGGTTCCATGCCCTTTATCATTTTGGTTGCCTTTCTCTGTACTTTTTTCAGTGCAATTATATCTTTTTTTAGATGTAGCGACCAGAATTGCACCCAGTATTCAAGGTGTGGTTTAACCATTGAGCGATACAGAGGCATTATGACATCCTCCGTTTTAGTTGTCATTCCCTTCCTAATAATTCTTAACATTCTGTTTGCTTTTTTGACTGCCACAGCACACTGAGCTGGCAATTTCAATGTAATATCAACTATGACTCCCGATCTTTTTCCTGGGTGGTAACTCCTAAAATAGAATCTAACATGGTGTAGCTACAGCATGGGTTATTTTTCCCTATGTGCATCACCCTGCACTTGTCCACATTATATTTCATCTGCCATAAGGATGCCCAATCTTCCAGTCTCACAGGGTCCTCCTGCAATTTATCAGAGTCCACTTTTGATTTAACTGCTCTGAATAATTTTGTGTCTGCAACTTTAATAATTTATAAATATATTAAAAAGCACCGATCCAAGTACAGATCCCTAAGGCACTCTACTACTTACCTTTTTCCACTGTGAAAATAGACCTCTTAATCCTACTCTCTGTTTCCTGTCTTTTAACCAGTTTGCAAACCACAAAAGGACATCGCCTCCTATCCCATGACTTTTTAGTTTTCTTAGATGCTTCTCAGGGACTTTAAACGCTTTCTGAAAATCCAAATATACCACATCTACCGGTTCACCTTTATCCACATGCTTATTCACCCCTTCAAAAAATGTAGCAGGTTTGTGAGACAAGACTTCCCTTGGGTAAATCCATTCTGGCTCTGTCCCATTAAATCATGTCATGTATATGTTTGTGATTTTATTTTTTATAATAGTTTCCATGATTTTTCCCAGCACTGAAGTCAGACTCATCGGTCTGTAGTTTCCTAGATCACCTCTGGAGCCTTTTTATATATCTGAGTTACATTGGCAACCTTGCAGTCTTCAGGTACAACGGATGATTTTATTAATAGGTTACAAATTAATTGTAATATGTCTGAAATTTCATTTTTGAGTTTTTTTCAGAACTCTGGAATGTATACTATCCGGTCCAGGTAATTTGCTACTCTTCAGTTTGTCAATCTGGCCTATTACATCTACCAGTTTCACTGTGATTTGGTTTAGTACATCTGAATAGTCATCCTTGACATCTGTCTTCCAAATGGATATCTCTCCAACATCCTTCTCAGTAAACACCAAAGTAAAGAATTCATTTAGTCTTTCCACAATGGCCTTGTCTTCTCTAAGTGCCCCTTTAACCCCTCTATCATCTAAAGGACCACCTAATTCCTTCACAGGTTTCCTGCTTTGGATATATTTTTAAAAAATTTTGTGAGTTTTTGCCACTATGGCCAACTTCTTTTCAAATTCTCTTTTAGCCTTCTTATTAATGTTTTATATTGAACTTGCGAGTGCTTATGCTTTTTCCTATTTTCTTCGAATGGATTCTTCCAATTTTTGAAGGAAGATCTTTTGGCTAAAATAGCTTCTTTCACCTCACCTTTAACCATACCGGCAATCGTTTGGCCTTCCTTCCACCTTTCTTAAAGCATGGAGTACATCTGGACTGTGCTTCTAAGATGGTATTTTTTAACAATGTCCACACCTATTGTACACAGTTAACCCTTATAGCTGCACATTTCAGGTTTTTTTTCTAACTATTTTTCTTATTGTATCAAAGTTTCTCTTTTGAAAGTTTAGTGCTAGAGCCTTGGATTTACTTATAGTCCCCCTTCCAGTCATTAATTCAAATGTGATCACGTTATGATCACTGTTGCCAAACAGCCCCACCACAGTTACCTCTCTCACCAAATCCTGCACTCCACTAAGAATTAGATCTAAAATAGCTCCCTCTCTCTTCTGTTCCTGAACCAGTTGACCCATAAAGCTGTCATTTATTCCATCCAGGAACAATCTCTATAGCATGTCCTGATGTTACATTTACCCAGTCAGTATTGGGGTAATTGAAGTCTCCCATTATTACTGCATTACCAATTTGGTTAGCTTCCATAATTTCTCTTAGCATTTCATAATCTATCTCATCATTTTGGCCAAGTAGATGGCAGGAAACTCCTATCGCTATACTCTTCCCTAATACACATGGGATTTCTACCCATAAAGAATCTATTGTTCATTTAAATGTAAATTTTCAAAGGTCCGTGCACACACATGAATATGCCAGTTTTATTACATGCGTGCATCACCCCAAATCTGACTGGGAAATAGTTACATCAGGGCATGTGCGTATCTCCTGGTTTTTGTGCACACCAGTCTTTTAACATCAGGCCATTACTCTTGCAGCATCCTTTTCCTGTTGGACTCTATGCCATCCCAGACATGCTTCCCCCCACCAAGTTGCTTCTCCCTATCATTGCGATGATAATTTGTACCCTGGTATGGAACTAGCCCATTGGTTATCCTCCTTCCACCATGTCTCTGAGATGCCAATGAAGTCTGTCTCATTATTCACTGCCTTACACTCTAACTCTCCCATCTTACTTCTTAGACTTCTGGCATTTGTCTTATAGATGTTTAAAAGTGTGTTTTTTGTTTGTATTAACAATCTCCTTTTCAGTTGACAGGGATAATTTGGAATCTTTTAGCTCAGGTGATTACTTATAGGCACGTGGACTACTTTTGCTTTTATTAGAACCTCTCTGTTGGGATGCTCTTACTCTCTTGCTTTTATTAGTATACTTCAAAGATACCTCCCTCCTAACCATACACTGCTGAGCAACTATTGACTTTCCCCTTTGTTCTAGTTTAAAAGCTGCTCTATTTCCTTTTTAAAGGTTAGTGCCTGCAGCCTGATTCCATTCTGGTTAAGGTGGAGTCCGTTCCTTCAGAAAAGGCTCCCCTTTCCCAAAAGGTTCCATAGTTCCTTGTAAAACTGAATCCTTCCTTGCACCATCATCTCATCCATGCATTGAGACAGCGGAGCTCTGCCTGCCTCTGGGGACTTGCGCGTGGAACAGGGAGCATTTCAGAGACTGCTATGCTGGAGGTTCTGGATTTCAGCTTTCTACCTAAGAGCCTAAATTTGGCCTTCAGAACCTCCCTTCCACATTTTCCTTTGTCATTGGTGCCCACACTGTCTAAAATCTCACCTAATTGACACTTGAGATCTGCAAACTTCGCATGAGGCAGACATGTAACCAGGTGATCCTTGCACCCACCAGTCACCCGTCTATTTACATTCCTAATAATCAAATCACCAACTATGACAGTTAATCTGTCCCCTTCCCTCCTGGGCAGTAGCCCTGAGAGACACATCCTCAGTGCAAGAGGACAGTGCATCACCTGGAAAGCAAGCCCTTGTTATAGGATCATTTCCTACTGCACCAGGTTGATGCTTTCCGATTAGGAGACCTTTCTCCTCCAAGGCAGCACCAGGGCTATTGTGGCCCTGAAGATTATGAAGGTCTCATAATCTATAAACCTCTCTGTCTCAGCTCCTCCAGGTCTGCCACTGTAGCCTCCAGAGATCAGACTCGTTCTCTGAGAGCCAGGAGCTCTTTGCACCAGGTACAACCTTTCACTACCAGGTAAAAAAAAATCATACATGTGACATTCGATGCAGAAGACTGCCTCTTGCTGCTGGATTGCCACCTTCATCTTAATTTTGTTAAGTTCTTAGCTAAGTTTAAATTGCTAAGGAAGTAAAATTATATAATTAGAGTACTTTAAATTTATTGGAATACACTATTTATCTGGTAGTGACCTGCAATGAGAGAATTTAAACTCTTGATAAGGCCAGGGGAAATCCTGTATTTTAGATGAAAGGCTGATTGATTTTTATATATTTATTTATTTATTTAAAAGATTTTATATACCTTCATTCAAAATTACATCATAACGGTGAACAAAAAACCTTAAGGCAATATGAAAGGATCTCCTGCTCATAAATCAAAGGATGTGTTAATGCTGGGTGGGAGGGAAAGACAAATACAGGCACTCTAAGCTTCTTCCTACCTTATGCCTAGCTTTTTATAACAAATGCCCAAACTCTAAGCTTAAGAAACATTTCAGACCTGACCTGCTTCTAGCCATAGAATGCATTAGCTGCCTTATTTCCCTATGCGTGGGTCTGATGATCCCTTTTCAGATATGCAAAATAGCTCTGGTGACAGTCACTTATAGAAGAAGGCAGGGAAACTACACAGCACATGCTTGGGTCTTGATGTCAGCATGATCTATGGGCAGAATGCCAAAATTGTCTGCCCAAATGCCAGTCTCTCCGCTACCTTATTTATATACTTTGAAACAATTTGCCCCAGCTCTATAGAATTGTTGGAGAAACTCCAGCACACTCACATAAAAAAAAAATGCTTATTGTATTCAGAAAGCAAATCATCAATAGTTTAGCAAATAGGCACTGAAGGCCAGCATGTGTCCAAATAAGAAAACAAAAACCCACTTGTTTTGTATCCTTCGTTCACAGCTTTCCATGAAGAGAGAACATTAACAAGACACTAGGCCAGGGATGGCAAACTCCAGTCCTCGAGTGCCACAAACAGGCCAGGTTTTCAGGATATCGACAATAAATATGCATGAGAGAGATTTGCATCTACTGCCTCCATTGTATGTAAAGCTATCTCATTTATATTCATTGTGGAAATCCCAAAAACATGGCCTGTTTGTGGCACTTGAAGACTGCAGTTTGTCATCCCTGCACTAGGCACACACCATGCAATCCTCAACTCCTACATTGCAGTTTGGCCTCACAGTCTCACAACCCTGTTCCACACAGGCCAGGGCATACAGCCCTGGAGTATAATCTGACACACACAGGATTCTCCATCACTGTACTGCCTTTTCTGCATAGCCAGTAGTCATGCCATAATAGATGATTGTGTGTTCTTATATCCTTTTCCTGTAAGCACTCTACTGCCACCTATATCATAGCCATCATACTTATTGGTTGGCATAATGCCTTCTAGGGTGGGATACCAGGAACGCCATTTGCCGTTCATGCTTTAAACAGGGATGTATGTCAGTACGCACTGATATAAACATGCCAAATACAAATGGACACACCTAGAGATCAAAGAGTGACTTGCTAATCTTTTTGTCCTTTCTTCAAAGTCTAGATTCAGCAAGGGCACAGGATACCTGCTAAACAGCATGACAAATGGGATCCCTTTAAATTCAGTCCTCAAGGGCCTTAACCTAGTCAAGTTTTCAGGATTGCCACAATGAATATGCATAAGATCTATCTGCATGCACTGACTTAATTATATGTAAATAATCTCATGCAGATTAATTGTGGAAATCCTGAAAATCTGACTGGTTTGCAACCCTCGAAGACTAAGTTTGGGGATCCTTGCTTTAATTGCTGGTATAGTGCCCTCCCCTTGTGGTGGCACAAAAAATGTATAAATATGCAATCAACTCTTACTCATTGCATGACTGAAAGACAGGAGTGAAATTAGAGTAAGAAAAAATAGTATGGCACAGACTGGCTTCCATAATTTTCTGGGAGAAAAAGAAATTTAAAAATACATGTTCTTTCCAGAACAAATATATTGTGGTTGCTGTATAGTCCACTTGAATATGTAGAAATGAGTCATCAAACAAGTTGTAGGTGCCTAGCTTTTGAGATATATCCCCCCTTCATCAGGTCAGTGAAGAAAAAGTGCAATTACTGTGTTTAAATAGGCCAATGAGATTTACTCTTGCTCTGAGTAGGAGTAAATGTATTCATGGTAGGAGACCAATGGAGGTGAATAAAAGCTGCATATCTAGGTGGGTAAATAACTTTCTGTGAGTAGGAGTAGAGATGGTGAAAACTAGTTTGACAGTTTGTTTATTACATGCTTAAAAAATGCATCTCCAAGCATAGTTCTAAATCAAAATAAGTGATCATCAATAGCAAACAATTTAATTAAAAATGTTTACATCATATACAATACAATTTAAAAATAATTCTATCTATTGTATAACAGTTTAAACCCATAACTAATAATGTTATCTATAATTAAAATTAATAAATCATCATGAGAGATCCTTTCCGTAAAGGCAAATTGTCTTGGCTAAATGAGAAAGGCCTGTCTAAAAAGCAAGGACTTTATGACTTTTTCGAACTGGCCAATATCCTTAGTTATACTAATCTTATCTAGAAGACTGTTTCTCAGTAATAGTAGATGGTAAGAAAAAGTAATTTGTCTAGTGCATGCCAATCTTGCAGTTCTCATAAGACGGCCACAAAAAGAGGCCCGGGGGGACTGCACATGTCTAACAGGAAAATAATGCAAAAGGAGGGACCAAATAAATGAGACATCCTTGTATAAAATCTTAAAGGCAAGCAAAATATATTTTATACTGGATTCTCCACAGAATGGTAACCAGTGGAAGTTAAACAGTACAAGGTTATTTTGATCTCTGTGATTACTCCCAAAAGAAACTCTTCTATATAAGCTGAATCTTCCAAATTGATTTTTCTGGGACACCTGCTAGAAGGCTATTAAATAGTCCAGTTGAGATTAGAATGTTATCTGGGACTATTGACATAGATCTGGTTGGGAATAGTAATGGCCAGATCTGTCTGGCCCATAGAAGAAAATGTGTTCCTTGAAAATATCTGATATGTTTTATATAGAAGTAAGTATGGCCTTCAAGCAGAACTCCCAGACTCCATACACACCACTTAGATGATAGATTAGTATTATCCAATATAAGTGATGATTTCAAATCTTCATCAGGAGGCTTTCCTGCCCAAGAACACTTGGTATCTTTTGAGTTCAAAGATAGCTTATTCACTGACATCAAAGATCGAATACTTCTGGGGCTTGATTGATAAAATTAGTCTTATCTATGTGTTCTTAATTCATTGAATGTCATCTGCATAGCAAAAATATTTTAACCCATATTTATCCATAAGGTATAGGTTAAACAAGAGGTACCTCCTTTTGCTTGCTCAGATTATATGTATTCAGGCCCTTGTAAATAACTTTTGGAGTTTTTCAAAACATACAGGATACGAATCAAACATCCCATTTTACAATAGATAATCATGAAAACTTGATATTTTCATCCTGGAAGCCAAAACCACCAAGGATGAATCGACCCCCTTAGATAGTTATTTGAAACAGACATTTGTAAGCCTTCATCTGCTAAGCAACTGTAGAAAACCTACAGTATATACACCGTTTGCATTGATGAACAATATTTATTAAAGCAGGCTGCTTTAGGATTATGATTAAAAATTAAGAGATCAATATTCAGTAATCTGGTGACCAAAAATATAGCCAAATAGTTTTGCTTCTGGTCTCTAATTGTCAAGACATGAGTATTAAAAGGATAGCACTAAATTCCCTTAACCTATCTGAAGATGTGCTTCTGATTTCAAGGAAAGATTCTATGAGGAAATCTTATGACTTTAAATAAAGGAGGTATGCCTTCTGGTATGAAGAAATGCCCCTAGATAATTTCTCCTGTTCACACAAAATCTCCTTAAATACAGTCTGTATTTTTTAGAGTCTGATCTGAAGATTAACTCTGTTAAGGTTTATCAGTGTAGTTGGTGCTTATCACCACCATGTAGAAGTATAGCCTTTAGTTGCCAGATTCATGCGGGGCTTTCTTCAGTTGAAACCTTGTGCTGCGTCTTGGGATCTCAATGTGATACTCACCCGTTAAGAAAAGCTCCATTTGAGCCACTAGACTCCCGTGAGCTGAAATACTTGACCTAGGGGCAATGCAATACAGTGCGTTCAGCTGAGCGCACTGTATAACACGCAGTCAGACATTTATTTTATTTATTTATTTAACTTCTTTTACTATACCGATACTCAAGACGAGGTCTTATCGTACCGGTTTACAATAGAACAGGGGGAAACCAATTTAACAACTAAGTAGAAAGGTAAAGTTACATTAAACAGGGAGCGAAAACATGGGAGATGGAAGACAGGAAAGATTTTAAACGAAAACAACTGGAGAGTGATAAAATTAACGAAAACAATATAGTAGCGAGAAATAAACAGATTTATCCTAGGCGATTATTAATATTTATTTATTTTTATTTATTTATAACTTTTATATACCGAAATTCAAATGAATATCACATCGGTTCACATATAACTGGGGAGCCAAAAAACTAGTTGGGAGAAAGGAAGGATAAAGTTACATTTAACAGGGATTCGTAAGGAACGGGGAGAGAATGAGGAACGGTCTAAGGGACCAAGTGAGTGTAATCGCAGGAGGATACAGCAAACTTAAACAACTTTATAGAAAGAGCAACTATATTACATATTATATTTACATAACTGTATGACAGTCAAAGCAGTAGTATCTGCAGCAAATTGTATTAGCAATGGGTAATAGTTGTGGGATAAATAGGCGCTAATCCACCCCATAATGCAATAGAGGGATTAGCGCCTATTTAACGAGCATCCGAGGTGGAGTGAATGAGAGAGCGCTTATCACATGCAAATGCATGTGAATGAAGCTATTACTCATTCACTCCAATGCAAAAAAGTAAATGTGCGCCTCAGCTGAGCGCATTGAAAGAAGTACAGTAAAGCAGAAAAAACTGCTTTTCTGTACTTGAAGAGTTAAAAAAAACAAACAAAAAAAAAAACCTCATCGCCCGCTTTCCGCGTTTTATTATAGCATCGACCCCCTAGAATGTCCTAATTTTGGTGACATTTGAGTGCCAGACTCTAGTGACTTATATGCCTTATACTAAGGTTTTAAATAATTGGGTAGCTCTGTTCATGCATTCTGCCTAAGTTCAGTTTGGACTTCCATCTTAACTAGTCAGTCATCTTGCCAACATTTTACTTTGAGCCACATGTCAACAAAGGTGAACAAACCTTGCATAGTTTGGATTGAAGAAGAGCTTTAAACTTCTATCTGATTAGACTGAAGCCCTTAAGTCACTCAGCTCTTTTTTTCTTTTGATCCCAAGAAACCTGGAACTCCCAGTGCCAAATGTATCCTTTCTAACTGGATAGCAGATTGCGTCTTTCTGTTATGCCCAAGCCGCCTTGAATCTGGATGGGCATATCAAGGCTTATAATATTAGAGCAGGATTAGATAGTGCCTGTCCTTGAGGGCCACAAACAGATCTGGTTTTCAGGATATCTACAATGAATATTCATGAGATATATTTGCATGAGATGGAGGTAGTGCATACAAATGTACCTCATACATATTCATTGTGCATAACCTGAAAACAAGACATGTTTGTGGCACTCCAGGACCAGACGTCTACCCATGTGAAAGCCATGATGGCATTGGTGGCTCATCTGTGATAAGCCTCATGTAAAAGATTTGCAAAGCTGTGATATGGAATTCGGTTCATATATTCACATCTTATTGTTTAAATAAAAAATCCAGACACAACTGTAGATTTAGTCAATCTGTCCTATGGTGTCTATTTGAGTTCTAAAATCCAACTCCATCCTTACTAAGGCCCATCGGTAATATTTTCAGATTGTCCTGGAAAAAAATTGCTTGTTGCTACAAAAAATAATTTTGCCCATTGGCACAATTTTTCTGTTTTTTCCCTTTTTTCGGAGGCAGCCTAACCTGTAGCTAGGGATTCCCCCCCCCCCCCCCCCCCTACCTGTGAAGATTCAACATCCTACTTGTGTTCAGAGAGAGCAAAGCAAAAGAACAGCAGGATACAAGTCTTCAAAGGACCTATTCGCCTCCCCTTGCAGTTGGTTCCTACATGTTTTTAACCATACTAGCAACTGAAAGGGGTCCTGCATGATATCTGTGGTGCTGGATGGCACAGACGTGTTCAGTAGAATGACAAAAGCTTCAAGAAGCTCTGAAATAAATTTCACCAAACTAGCTTCATTAGATAATGTCACCCACCTGTGAGAACTTATATCCTGCTACCCTCAGAGAACATCTGCACAGGTTAACTTGCTTTTTAGGACTTGACTTCTTTAGACTAAGCAATTTTATTTTATAATGAAGTCTCAATTTAGCATTCTGAGCTGTTTTTTTCTATTTTTAGGGAAAAGGCAATAATTTTATCATTCTAGAAGATGGATATTCAGCCCAACTTCATAATGCATCACTGGATCAAACCAAATTAGAGTTTCGATTGCAGAACTATCTTGATCAGGATTGGAAAGGCAAATACAACATAAAGAGCAACCAGCAAGATATTGACTTCATCACCTTTACTTGTGTCATGGAAAGAGAAACGACAGAACTGGACATTGCTGTTCATATGACCTATACCACTGGACAGGCAATCATTGCCATTCATAGTCCATATTGGATGGTGAATAAAACTGGTCGAATGCTGCAATACAAAGCAGATGATATTCACCGCAAACATCCTCCTGATAGCAAAAAGCCACTGCTTTTTTCATTCAAACCAAAAAACTTTTTCCAGAACAACAAGGTATTTTAAAGTCAACTCCCTATAAGTTTAGAATATGTTGTAAAGTTAAAAATCTTCTTCTTCAATTGTTTACTCATTCTAAAACTGAAAATAAGGTCCCCTGTTCTTCCGTTAACTGGTTTTGTATTGATATTCACAAAAGACTTAAATCATCAAACGTTTTCTTGCATTTTTTGTTTAATGAAAAATCTTTCAGGAATGGAACCATAAATTGTCATAGTCATGGGAAAACCTCAAGGTGTTAAAATAATACAGTACATATTAAACAATGGTTAACATTGCATATAAATTTCAAATGATGCAACAGAAATTGCAAACCATAGAATTATGCACTAGAGGGTAGATTTTAAAAACATACATGTGCGTGCTACCTAGCGTGCGCACATGGACGCACAATTTTATAATGTGTGCGCATGTTATAAAATCCGGGCCAGCGCGCGCAGGGGCGTTAGATTTGGCCAGTTTATGCACGGCGACGAGATCAGGTCTCCTCCGGTTCCTCCCAGTCTGCTCCAATTAAGGAGCGGACTGGGAGGGAACTTTCCTACCCCACTACCTATCCTACCTCTCTCTTCCCCAACCCCTTTTCAGGGCCTACCTTTTTTTATTTTATTTATTTCAGAACTTAGGTCAGCATGTTGCCAACACGCGATCCCCAGCTGTACCGGCCACCTCGAGCTCTGCCCCTCCCCCCCCACTCTGCCCCTTTTCTTGGGCCTGGAACTTCTGCGCGTAACGTGGCCTGGCCCCTTTGAAAAATGCACACAGTGCGTGCAAGGCCCAGCCATGCGCGTAACTCCCATTTTCCCCTTGTGCAGGGGATTTAAAAATTAGCCATAATTGAGGATAGATGAATGCTTTCCTTTTCTGCAATATTTCCACATAGTGATATTTTTGCTTATTTCTCTTATTTCTGTTGAAGTTTGAAGAGAAATCACATAGAATTATCGCAGATTGCTTGCTTTGTAAGTTCCATCTTATTTCTGAGTAGATTAATTATTTTTCCTAGCTTTGTAGGTGCCCCTGTAGCTGTAGCCTTTAAGTATATAGTCCCTAAGTGCAACCCCAACTATCCACTCATCCTGCTGCTGCTTTTATAGTGACTGATTTCTGATTGAGGGTATGAATTTGATATGTCCATTTAGGAAAAATAATACTTTTTTGTATAATTAATTTAAAAATAAGCAAAAGATGAAAGGAATAATATAGAACAATATCTGTAGGTCTGTAGTCTTCAGACAAATCATGTGGAAGATTGTCTCATCTTTTGCTCAGCAGTCTGACTTTAAGAAGGAAATGACCAGTCTTATGGCTGAACTGTAGTTTGTTAAAAGAATCTTAGGGAGTGTTCTATCCAGAACTTCCTGTACAGAAGCTTTAAAAAAAGGCTTAGACAGAACTTGCACAGTGTACAGCAGATGCCTGCTGTGTCCTACATTCTCTTGTGGAAGAGAAGCAACCATGGGGGCATCCAGGACAATGATTAAAGTTACTGAGGTAGCTGGTTCTATTAAGGATCTTACAAAAGAAAGCAGAGTTGCCCAGTAGAAAAACAAATTCTAATAGAAGATTCCATCTTACAAAAGAAAGAGTTGCCAAAGAGAAAAACAAATTCTAATAGGAGATTCCATAGTGAGGGTATAAAATTTGGTAAAAACCTTAGGGAAAGCATTTGCCTTCCAGGTGCTTCAGCTTGCAGGGATGGGTAGAAAGTCCAGAGGTTTAATAGAGAAATACAGAATGGAGATGAACTGTGTATCATTTGCCCTTAGGCACAAATGACTTGGCAGATTATGAGCTAGTAAAGTATCAAAGACTGTTCAGGAGTTGAAGAGGGTGGTTGGACACAGGAAAGGTAATTTTATAACAACCAGCTTAACATGTGCATTTCAAAAATAATTCATGCCAATTTTCAAAGTGAACATGTGTGCATAAGTTCCCTTCTGATTATATACCCTGAACAAAGTTATGCCTGCTCTTTGCAGGGAATAACTTGTGCATGTTAATTTACATGTATACTTTTAAAAATGCATGTGCAATTCCAACCCTGCCTCCTGGAACATCTATCCTTTGTGCGCTTAAAAGTATGTGGGAAATCAGGTTACACACATGCTTTCATGCATACAACCCCTGCACAATTTTATAACAAGCCATTTGCACTTATAAATCTGTGTTTTATGTGCATAAATGGCTATGAAAGTTGCACCAGTAGCCATATCTTCTCAGAAGTGCTGCTTGTTTACAACAGGGTGAATAAAAGGAATTGACTTCATGGTTTTAAGACTGGTACAGGAAAAAAGGTTTTGGGTACATTGGTAATTGAGGATGTACCCAAGAGAATAAGGATCTTTACAATGGGATAACTGACATTCACCCAAGAGGGGGCTACTATGGTTTTTAGTCATGGTTTCAAATCCTAGTTAGACTAACATTTAAATAAAGCAAGAGGAGAGGACCACGCTGCTCTCTCTTACAAGTAAATGCAGAAGAGGTAAACAAGATAAGCTTTGAAAGGATAAAAGCCCCAAATAAATTAGAGAGCAATACAAGGAGCTAATGGGGAAGAGTAGACAGAAATGTCAAAGTAGTTAGAAAAGTAAGAGAACAAAAGGAATAGGGAGGCAGAGCACTAGTGGAGAGGTAGCCTAGTGATTAAAGCAGTGGGCAATGAACCTGGGCAGCCAGGGTTCAAATTCCATTGCCTGTGCTTGGGCAAGTCACTTCACCGTCCATTGCCTCTGGCTTAAACTTACATTGTGCACCCTCTGAGGACAAGTAAATAACCTGAATGTTATCTGCTTTGAAGTGCCTGAAAATTGGAATATAAATCAAATGAATACATTAAATGAATCTTGGAAAGCCATGTGTGGAAATTGTCCAGGTCTTGTTAACAAAATCATCGACCTGGAGGCCATCATGGTAGAAACAGTTTTGGATCTAGTCACAATCTCATTGCCTTGTTGTAATGGAAGACTGGATTAGGATGTGACCATCCCGGGTTATAATCTTATTTAGTTGATTTCAAACTTCAAAGTTTATTACATTCAGGTATTGTATGTATTTCCCTGTCCCCAGAGGGCTCACCATCTGTTTAAATTTCAGGTAATGGAGGATGAAATGACTTGCCCAAGGTCACAAGGAGTGGCAGTGAGATTTGAACCCTGACTTTCCTGGTTTGCAGTCCGCTGCTCTAACCACTAGGATTCTTCTCCACATTTGTTTAAAAAAGAGTAGAGAAAAGGGAGGAAGGCGTGGCCTTTCATATCAGTAGCAACTGAAATAGAGAGCAAGGAAAAGCTGAATTACTATTGGTTGTCCCTAAGAAGTTCACAAGAACCTTAATAGTGCAAAGTGATGGGAATACCTGGGATCAACTGGGGTGTATAAGGATTGTACCAGGAATTAAATTGGCAGTTGATGGGACTAATGGTCCATTCTTCACAGTCTCTCTTCCAATGGCCTTCATTTTTGCAGTACGCACACTGATTCTTTCCCAAACATATATATATATATATAGAGGTCATATTCTATGATAGTGGTAGGAGCAGGGTTGGGAAGTTGTAATGTTGCAAACAGCCTATCCTTCATTCCCTCAAGAAAAGAGGAAAGGGGAGAGTGATGATAAAACAAAGGGTGGATAAAGGAAGTACAACCTAGTAATTTTGCAAGCTATCAGATAGACAGACAGCAATCTACAGCTCTTCAGAAATCAGCTGAGTTGGTGATGGCAGATTGGAAGTGGCCAGGTACTGCAAATCTAGGTACATAGCAAAGCCACAGGGACGTGGGATAATTACAGCAACAGCCTCACTAGTTTTCATGGCTGTGTTAATTATTGCAAAACTTTAGCGAGAGAGATGGGTGTAAAATTTTGGAGGGAGATATGGGTATTGGGTTAAGTGTGAGTAGGGCCAGCTTCAGTGGTGTATGATCTTGCAGCTGTACAGGGTACTGATGCTTTGGGGCACTGTGGAAGACTGCTCCTCTCCCCTGCCATGGGATGTTGGATGGGGGCAGGAAGGGGAAAGACACTGAGAGCACTCAAGGATCTAATTATGGGGCTTACGTTCATCTATTGTGAATGAAGAAGACAAAAACTGACTTGCATAAGTCATGATTTCCTACAAGTGACCAAGCTTCTGTTGCTTGCAGCTAGAATATGTTTCAATGGACAGGAATAACTGGGAGATTGGTCCTTTTTCTGCTGTCATCTAGTGTGTTGCTATTTATATGTTATTTTGTATGTGAGAATATTATACAGATATCCAGCACAGGGAAAGAAGTTGGATTCAAACATAAAAGGTATCTCCAGGTTGGCATACAAAGGGGATGGTTGGTCTGTGGATGAGTTCGATGTGCTGGATGTGGACTGTAACCTGCCTATTGCAATGTCAGGGTAAATGCGAATGAAGGCTCGTGGTGCCAGAATCCCAGCACTGGTCCTGACTTAACTGGAAGAGAGAGGGCTTGAGCTAGAATATAGATATAGACCAGAGAAGCCAAACGATGGAGATTAGTTAAAGAACAGGAGAAAGTGGGATTTGCAAAGAGAGACTCAAGAAAAGCAGAAATCTTAAATAAGTTTTTTGCTCAGTATTTAGAGAAGGGGAAAGCAATGGAGCTATGGTAAAAAAAAAATGCTATTTACAAATAATTTGATTACAAACCAAATTGCAGAGACGGAGATACTTAAAAGTTACTCAAATGAGTGGATTAAACATGGGACCCAATGGTGTACATCCCAGAACACTCAGAGAGCTCAAGAATGTGCTGATCGTGCTCTTCGCAACTCTTGCTCAAGTTGTCCTTGAGCATGGGGGAGGTTCTGATGGACTGGCTGAAGATGGATATAGTCCCGCTATTTAAAAATAGGGACAGGGAAGGTTATTTTTGTGATCCATATTGTGTTTGGATACAGCAGAATATAAAACCTATATAAATCAAACTGTAAACCTAACTTCAGTAGTAGGCAAAGCAATGGAAACAATTCTTAAAATAGTGCAGCACCATCAACAAGCAGATTACAGGATATCAGATAGCATGGCATTGCAAATGAAAGATCCTATGAGACAAACTTGCTTGAGTTCTTTATTGAGGTGAAAGAAGTGGTGGATCAGGGAGATGCAATATCTGGAATTCAGTAAAACGTTTCACATATTGCCATGTGGAAGATTGGTAAGCTAGCTGGATAATGAAGAAGTTACACATGTAAATGGAGCATACTATCATAGCAATTTTGAAACGACATTTACCTGCATAAAGTGCACTTACTCATGCATATCTTATGGACAATTCAATGGCATTTATTGTAGCAATTTTCAAAAGTCCGCTTACATAGGTAAAGTGCATTTACACATGTAAAACCCAATTTTAACCATGTAAATGCTTTTTAAAATCAGGCCCTAAGCGAGTATGCCAGAAAGTTGTAAGCTAGATGAAGAATTGGTTGAGCTTATTCCTGGGGGAATTGTGCGCACAAAAATTGAAAATTCTGCAAAATTCTGCATACTTTATATTGGTTAAAATAGCACAACATACATGACAGTCTTTAAGTAATTCATTTAAAATATACCAAAAACATTTTTTACTTAAAGATGTAGAGTTTTAAATATTTTGAGCAGAATTTCCCTAGAAGTACATTGTAAGAATGTCCCTTCCTCCCTCCCTTCCTTCCTCTCTGCCTGCTCCCCTGGCCAGTCTCCTTTCACTTTGTCTTCTCAGACCCCCAAACTCCTTCACCCTCCACTCTCTCTCCCCTTCCCCGCTAGGCTCAACTCCTTCCACTCTATATCCACTCCTAGAGTTTGACCACTCTCTCAGTACTGCCTCTCACACATGCTCCCTCTATCCCTCTCTCTCACACTCTCAGGTTCTCTCTCTCTCACACTCACAGGTTCCCTCTCTTGTGCATATACACACCCCCTCATACAAGCTTCCTCTCTCTCTCTCACGCACACACACAGGCTCCCTTTCTCTCATACACATACCCTTACACAGGCTACCTGTCTCTCTCTCTCTCTCTCTCTCTCTCTCTCTCTCTCTCTCTCTCTCTCACACACACACCCCTGCACATTGGTTCCCTTTCTTTCTCTCACACACAGGCTCCCTCTCTCTCGCTCTCACATTCACACCCTCACCCAGCTCCCTTTCTCTCTCATGCATACACCCTCACACAGGCTACCTATCTTTTTCTCTCCCTGCACATTGGCTTTCTCTGTCTCACACACACACACACACACACATACACACACACACAAATATCCCTTCACATAGGCTCCTTCTTTCACAAACAAGCACCCTTACTCCCTCACATAACACACACACCCTTTTTCATGCACACCAGCTCCCAGTCTTTCACACACATACACATTCTTTCACAATCTCCTCACAAAGACTCCCTCTCTCTGAGACACACACACACCCTTATTCATGCTCCCCCATACACACACCAGCTTGCAGTCTTAAACACATACCTCTACACACAGCCTCTCAGTCTCTCACACAACCACTACACACAGACTCATCGGGACCTGCTTTGCTCGTGGCATGCTGGACTTGCACCTCCATCTTTACCGTGACGTGGCACGTCGGGGCCTCCTTCACCGTGCTGCAGCACACTGGGGGCCTCCTTTCTCTTCGCCATGACGCGGCACTCTGGGGCCTCCTTCCTCGTCTCTGTGACGCCGCACACCAGGGCCTACTTCCTTTTAGCCGCCACATGGCACGCCGGGACTCCTTCCTCTTCGCTGCCATGTGGCACGCTGGGCCCTCCTTGCTCTTCGCCGCAAGCAGGATGGGGTCCGCTTGTGGCACAGGGGGGGTCTGCTCCAAATTCTTTGCAGAAACTGGAATTTCTGTGCAGAGGGGGAATTCTGCTCAAATTCTGCACTCCACAGTAGCGGATAATTCCCCCAGGACTATGAGCTGCAGGAAGCAGAGTGGAGTGCCCTCTGGTAAAGGCAAAGGTATCATTGGGATACTCCAGGACATGGTACTGGGATTGGTTCTCTTCTATATCTTTATTAGCAAAATTGCTGAAGAACTTGAGAAACATTATGCTTGTTTCTTATGATACAGAAATATATTAGAATAGACACACCAAAAGGGGTGTGAAAAAATGAAATGGGACTTGAATAATAGTTAAGGATTTGTAAAATGAGCTTCAATACTAGATAGTGTAAACTCATGCATTTGTGATTATACATATTTATTAATCTCATAAATTAAAAGAATAGGAAAGTGTCAAACAAAAAAAGAGATCTAGGAATAATCATTTTAAATTACCTCAAGTTAGCCTGCAATCGGATACATTTTCCCATTGCTTTAACATCATATTTAGTTACATAAGCAGAGGTATTAGCAGGAAAAGGTGATATTGCCCTTGTATAAGTCACTAGTAAGACCACAACTTGCATATTGTGTTCCATTTTGGAGCCTGTGCCTTCTTAAAGACATAGAGATATTAGCAGTTCAGAAAAGAGCTATTAAAAAATGTTACAAAACCTGCACCTCAAACCTTGCAAAGAGAGGCTTATGATAATTAAAATATACTCGCTGTAGGAAAGAAGTGATAGAGACAATATGATAGAGACATTCAAATGTTTGACATGGTTCAGTAAAGTATGGGAAGGTGACATTTTCCATAGAAAAGGAAATTCAAGAACAAGTAATCATGATCTGAAATTGCAGGGAGGAAGATTGAGGAAACATGAGAAAATAATTTAGTAAGAGGGTGGAAAATATCTGGAATAGCCTACTTCAGAGGTAGTGGCAACCAAAATCATGCCAGAATTTAAACTTGCTTGGATCAGAGTACAACATTAAAAGCAGGTGAGGTATAATTATACTCATAAGCTTACATTCTCCTAGCAGAATTTGTAAGATGTGTACCATTTTAAGAAAACATGAGTGATCAGACAAAATACATCTGTTTTTAATTTGCTTCAAATTAAAACTATTATGCATCACAGAATAGCACAATCACTAAACAACCCATAGCAATAAGGGAAATAATAAAATGATGCTGTTCAAAAGTGTACATACGCTTAGTTTTTAATATCGTGTATTGCTCTCTTTTGCATCAATGATGTCTCACAGTCTTTTGTGATAGTTGTGAATGAGACCCTTTCTTTTCTCATATGGTAAAGCTGCCCATTTCTCTTGGCAAAGAGCCTCCAGAACCTGTAGATTCTTTGGTTGAACTATGTTTGTTTTCCACAGAGTGGATCAATGATATTGAGGTCAGTTGACTTTGATGGACACTCTAGAACCTTCACTTTCTTCTGCTGCAGCCACTGAAGGGTTGACTTGACCTTAAGTTTCCGATCATTGTCATGTCGGAAAGTCCAAGTGTGCCCCATCTGCAGCTTCCTAGCTGATGAATCCAAATTCTCCAATATTTTCTAAGGTGCTGCATTCATCCTGCCCTCAATTTTAAATAAATTCCCTGTGCTGCTCCAGCTCACACTCTCCCCCCCCCCCCCCCAAAAAAAAAAACCAAACCAAAAAAAAAACCAGCAGAGATCTACCTCCAAGTTTCATGGTAGGGATGGTATGAGTCTATGATTGTGATAATAAAGTTCACTGTTGGTCTCATCTCTCCAAATTAATTTGTTCCAGAAGTTTAGAGGCTTCTCTAGTTGCTGTTTGGCAATATTGTAAGTGGGCTGTTTTGTGTTGTTGGTGCAGCAATGGCTTTTTTCTGGCAACTTTACGATACAGCCCATTTTGGTTCAAGTATCTCCTTGTTTCCTAGCTTGTAGACAAATGGACTCAGGAGCAGTGGGTTATGTTTCCCTGCCAGCTGATGGAGAACAGAGCAAGCTGACGTCACAGTATATATACTCCTGCAGTGACCCCAGCCTACCAGTATTCTCTATCTCCAGAAGATGGTGGATGTGCATCTCCCTATGGGGATTGCTTCAGATTTTGGAAGGAGAATTTTAAATTAAATAAAGAATATTCCCGCTCTCCTGCGGTGATACCAAGTGGTCCCGCTCGCAGTTGAGAATTTCTGAGGTGATTTCCATGGTCCCTCAGATTGTGCCTGGGTCCGGTAGCCGGGTTTCCCAGCGTGGACTTAGCTGATTGTACAGCTTAAAGGCAGCGGGTACAGGAGGCTGAGTGTGGCGGTGACGGCACATGCTCTCTCCCCCTGTAGCCGGAGACAATCTCTGTACTCAGCCGGTAAGAGCTGAGCTCAGGTAAGTTTAAAAAAAAAAAAAGGAAGAAGTTTTACCTTCCAATTAGAGATGGAGGGGTTTTTAGGACTTCCTCCAATTTCCATGCTTGGCGCTCATTCCAACATTTGTTCCTGCTCCCTTTGGAGTTGGGGGAACTGGGAGCCTGGCAGGTTGAGTGGCCCAGGTGGGCTGGGTCCTGCAGTTAGGCTTTTTGCCTGCGTGCCATATGGTAGGCCGCGGCGGTGTGTTCGCGTGCTGCTGTGTGTACTTTTCTACCCTCTACAGGATGGTGTGCGCTGTGCATCGGCTCTGCTCACACATCCTGCACTTAGTTTTGGGTGCACCTTTTGCGTGCACAAGTTTTCAGCATGGTGATATCCTCAAGCCTTGGCACATAGGTTGTGCATGTGTTTTTGTGGTGCTTATTTTTGAGGTGCCTAATTTTTCTGCACATGAATGTTTGAGCACGAGCTGTTTGAACGCACATTCACTGCTGCTGATGGTTCCGGTGAACAAGAAACCTTCTCAGCCTAACCTGTCCTCTAAATGTGTCAGCACTGTTTGGACGCTCAGAGAGAGTTGTCTTCCTCTGAATTCACTAAGCCTGGATCCTCTCATCCTGATGATGGCTAGGCTGCGGCTTTGTCGTGAGGTACGCCAGACCTTGGTACTCCTTTTACTGGCTCCTCTGCAGGCTATGGCAGGTCAGTGGGTATTGCTCCAGTTCCTTCTGGGTTTGGCCTGGATCCAGCTGCTTTTTTCTTGGGTGGTGTTTTTTCAGGGTTTACAAGCCTTTCTTCAGACGCAGATGGCACTGATGATGAGGCAGATCCTGATTCCCTGGAAGATGGGGAAATTCTTCTGGGACAGCCAGCCCTGATTTCCCAGACCTTGAAGATGCTGGGAGTAACTGGGGAGATTCCATGTCTGAACCAAAGAAGAATCTCATTTTGGTTTCCTTGTGTAAAACGTCTTGTTTTTTCCCTGTTATGGACACCATTCAGGAGTTGATTGATCTTGAATGGGATGCCCTGGAGGCAATTTCCAAAGGGGATCGGACATTGGAAGGCCTGTACTCCCAGGATCCAGCTGTGAGAGAGCATTTGGTCTTCCCATAGTGAATGTGCTGGTCTGTGCTGTCTCTAAGCAGATAACTGTCCCCAAGGAAGGAGGAGTGTCCTGAAGGATGTACATGATAGATTGAGTGTATCCTTAAGCAATTCTGAAGCGGTGGCAATGACTTTACAGATAGCTTCCTGTTGCACTCTTATGGCACATTCTTGTCTGCTTCCTCTCAGGAAACTGATGATTCTAGGGTGAATTCCAGAGCAATTATGGAACTCTCTGTTGCCTTTTTAGCAGATGTGAGCTGCGATTTGGTCTGTGCCTCAGCCAGAGGAATGGCTTAAGTGGTAGGGGCTAGACGTCAACTATGGTTGCAAAATTGGTCAGCTGATGCAGCCTTCAAAGCTAATCTTATGAAAATGCTTTTTAAAGGCTCGTTCTTGTTTTGGGAACGAGTTGGAGAAGTTGGCCAGTTAGTGGGGCGAATCGGCAACCGTGGAACTGGAGGAGGATAAGAAGCAATTGTAGCTCCCCATTTCTATCAGGCGTCATCTCCAGGGTTCCAAGCAATTTCGTCCCTACAGAGGGTCTACCTTTTCGATGATTCTGCCTTTCAGTAAGTCTCTGTCCTTTCGTCCCAGACAGCCCAAGAGAGGAGCAGGCTCGGATGGCGGATCTTCCCAAGCTCTCAATGAAGGCTTGCTGACCCACCTTCGGGAACAAGGGATAGGGTGATGCCTCTCTCTCTTATCAGATGCAGATCGAGATCATCTCAGATCAGTGGTCCTGGAGGAGATACGAGAGGGATATGTGCTGGAATTCGTAGTATTCCTTGGGACATGTTCATGGTGTCTCCTTGTCACTCCCCACAGAAGAAGCAGGCAGTGGAGTCTACACTTCTAAGGTTCCTCAGTCTGAGGGCTGTGGTTTCTGTGCCTACGTTTCAAGAAATATTTTGTTGTGCCCAAGAAGGAGGGTTTCTTTTCTTCTCAAGTGTCCACCGCCATTGAGGGTGACTCATTTTTGCATGGAAACCTTAGGCTCTGTGATAATGTCCGTGCAGTCAGCGGAATTTGACCTCCCTGGATCTGTCCGAAGCCTATCTTCATATTCCCATCCATTTGGAACACCAACTTGTTCTGCATTTTGCAGTGATGGGGCGCCATTATCAGTTTCTGGCATTGTCTTTTGGTCTAGCCATCCCCCCCCCCCCCCCCCCCCCCCGGACATTCTCCAAGGTTATGTAGGTTGTAGCAGCGGTATTGAGAAGAGATGGGATCCTGATGCACCCATACTTGGACGACTGGCTGATTTGAGCCATGTCTCGGGAAGAGAGCTACCTGGTGATCATTAAGGTGATCTCCTTGTTGCAAGAGCTCAGTTGGGTGGTGAACCTGGCCAAGAGCAGTCTTCAGCCATCATAGTCATTAGAGTATCTGAGTGTTTGGTTTGAACGAGGCAGGACAAAGTTTTCCTGCCAGAAATTAATGACACAGATGCATCATTTGGTGGACACTATACGCCCAACAGTGTGGTGCTATCTACAGGTGCTCAGTTTGATAGCAACCCTAGAAGTGGTGCTGTGGGCCAGGGCACATATGCATCCTCTTCCGTGCTCATTGTTGTCTTGATGGAACCTGCAGTCTCAGGACTATTCAGTTTGGCTCCACTTGCCGATTGAAATCTGCTCTCGGCTCTAGTGTTGGTTGCAGGAGTCTCATCTGAGAAAAGGGACTTTCCTTGTCCTTCTTGAACTGGTTGGTACTCACCACAGATTCGACTCGCCAGGGTTGGGGAGCTCACTGTCATGAGCTGACGGCCCAAGGTTGTTGGAAAGCTGAAAAGTCTCTCTGGAATATCAATTGCCTGGAAGCCCGGGCAGTCTGGTTGGTGTGCTTGCAGTTCAGCCACAGGCTGCAAGGTGAAGCGGCCCGATTGATGTCAGACAACGTGACATCGGTGGCCTACATCGATCACCAGGGAGGAACCAAGAGCCAGCAAGTGTCGCAGGAAATAGACCAACTTATGGAATGGGTGGAAGGACATCTACAGATGATCTTGGCCTCTCATGGCCTCACTCTCCAAACCTGCACATAGGCTAAGGAAGTGGAGAACTTTCGAGCGCGGAGTAAGGTGGTAAAGCCCAGTATTCTTTCTCGTTCAGTTAAGGTCCTGCTCATTCTGGACTTTTTGCAGGATGGGTTGAATAAAGGATTGGCCCTTAATACCCTGAAGGTACAGGTTGTGGCTCTTACCTGTTTCAGAGGCCCGGTGAATGATGTTTCCTTACCATCTCATCTTGACGTGCCCCATTTTTTGAAGGGTGTGAAGCATCTTCAGCCTCCTATGAGGTTACTGGTTCCCTTGTGGAATCTTAATTTGCTGCTGGATTTTTGGCAGACCCTACGTTCCAACCACTGCATAGCTTTTCCTTGCACTTATTGACTTTGAAGAGATTGTTCCTGGTGGCTATATGTTCTGTGCGTAGAATTTCCGAGTTGCAGGCCTTGTCTTGCTGGAAGCCGTTCCTTCCGGTGACTCCAGGGGTGTTACAATTGCTTACTGTTCCGTCCTTCTTGCCTAAGGTGGTCTAAGAGTTTCATTTAAATCTGTCCGTTTCCTTGCCGTCCCAGCATAAGATCAGGGGGATGGAAGAGTATCACCTCCTGTATTCCTTGGATATCATGAGACTTGTGCAGTATCTGGAGGTTTTTGAACTTTCAGAAAGACGGATCACTGTGTTTGTCTTTCACAGTGGAAGGAAGCAGGACGAAACAGCTTTGTGGGCTACAATAACTCGCTGGATTAAAGAAGTGGTCATGGCCACGTATGTGGCTGCTGAAAAGCTGTTGCCTACTCAGTTTAGGGCTCATTCCAGTAGGGCTCAGGCAGTGACATGGGCGGAGGTTAAATTGTTGTCTCCCGTTGATATCAGCCAAGCTGTAACGTGGGCCTCCTTACGTACTTTTTCCAGGTTTTATCGTCTGGATGTGCAGGCCCAGGAGGATGCAGCCTTTGCACCATGCGGTGTTGACTGGACCGCGGGCAGCCTCCCACGCTGTTCGGGAATAGCTTTGTTATATTCCATTGGTCCTGAGTCCATCTGTCTACACACTAGGAAATGGAGAAATTACTTATCTGATAATTTTGTTTTCCTTAGTGTAGACAGATGGACTCAGCTACCGAATGATTGTGTCAGTAGTCCTCCTGTGGGGCTACAGGTCCCAAGGGATTACTGGTAAGTGTTCATCCAGTCCCTAGATTGGGGTACCTATGTTCTTTCTTCAGTGTTCCTTGTTGGTTGCGTACAGTTATGGTTGCCTGTTTTTAATTGTATTTTGCTAGTCTATCCACAGTTGCTTTTGAAGAGAATACTGGCAGGCTAGGGTCACTGCAGGAGTATATATACTGTGACATTTTGTTCCGTCTCCATCTGGCAGGGGACCATAATACACTGGTCCTCAGTCCATTTGTCTACACTAAGGAAAACAAAATTCAGGTAAGCAATTTCTCCATTGTGCATATTGAAACACCCACACCACTTTGTTTCAGAGAAGCCTGTATTTCAGGAGAAGTTGCTTGTGGGTTTTTATTTGCATCCTGAAAAATTTTCCTGGCAGTTGTGTCTGAAATCTTTCTTGTTCTACCTTGGTATTAACAGAACCCATAATTTTCTATTTCTTGATCAGACTTCGAACAGTACTGATTGACATTTTCAAATTTTTTAAATATCTTTTTATATCCTTTCCCTGATTTATAAAGTTGAACTACTTTTGCTTACAGATACTTTCATTTCTTTTGCTTTCCCCATGCTTCACTAATCACCAAAGTCAGTGCAGCCCTGGATGAAATGCACAAAGTTTTCACAAGAGCTAAGAAACTCATTGACTGTTTATACACAGGCACTAATTATAATCAAACAAGGCACAAGTGTGGATACCTACCCTTCATTGCCATCTCAACCTGTGTATCAACTTGAGTGTATATTATCAGCTCAAACATTCAAGGGTATGCAAACTTTTGAACAGGACCATTTTATTATTTCCTTTATTGCTATGGTTTGTTTAATGATTGTGCTATTCTGTGATACATAATAGTTTAATTTGAAGCACATTAAAAATAACAAACATGTTTTGCCTGATCCCTTATGTTTTCCTAAAATGCTACACATCTTACAAATTCTTCCAAGGATATGTACACTTATGAGCACAACTGTGTATATCATATAGAAGAAATGAGGAAAAGAACTTGAGTGCTAGCTCACTGATAAACTTTAGAGGGCCAAAAAGAGGCAAATCAAACTATTAAGCAAAACATGGTGGCATAGTTTTATGAAGTTTCCAAGAAAGAGGGAGTAATCTGATTGAAACAGCCATGGTGTAATATCGGCGAGCATGAGGTGGCCAGATATTTTGAACAGCAGCCTTACTGGTTTTGGTGGTGATTCAGATTATTGCAGAGGGAGCTCTGGTTGTTGGGTTAAGTATGGTTTTGTAAAAATACAGAAGAAAAGGTCAGTGGAGTTGATGAAGGCCAGCACTATAATAGAATGTAAACATGCTTGGGACAGGTATAGAGGGCAATGGGAGAAACATGTTTGAGGGACTGAAGTTTGTTTGTGTCTGGTAATTTGTATGCTCATGTACTCAATGTGATACAAAACCAAAGGGGAAGAAGATAGAGAAGACTGGGCTAATTGTTCTTTATTTGTTGTCATGTTACTATGAGTTTCAAAAATAATTTTATTTTGCAGGTGCAACTCAGGATAACGGACAGTGAATTATCAGATAATTTTTCTCTTGACACTGTTGGCACTCATGGTGCTGTGAAGTGTAAAGGCCAAAAATTGGACTACCAAGTGAGTTGATTATATTTGTATGCTCAGTATCCTTCTTTATATTAAGAAAATGTAATAGTTTAATTTTTTAATACATTATCAATTTTATCTGGTATAACATCTTTTATTCATAGGTTGGAGTCACTATAAATGCCAGCAGCTTTAATCTTACAAGAATTGTTACTTTTACACCTGTTTTTATGATAACAAACAAAAGCAGATACAGATTGGAGGTGGCAGAAGAAGACAAAGAGAAATGGCTTCGTGTTGATATGGATCAGGTAAGAATTGCATTTGTTAGTCATTTTAAGTTGCACACTTGTATACTCTAGTATTTTTTCTCAATGGTTAGCATATAATTTATGTACAGAACTCAGGAAGTTTCTAGAAAGCAATATAGGAGAACTACCTTAATATCCAATGAGATGAAGCCTAGCTTAAAAAGAATCTACTGAGTTAGGGTTCTTACCCGAAGTTCATCTTACATATAATGCAAATATATTTCTACTGTCGTATGTCAAGCTTTGTATTTCCAAGTTGCCTAGTATAACAGTTCTTATGTTCTTAAGTGTTCTCCGAAGACAGCAGGATATGTAATCCTCACTGTGCCCATCCACCTCCCTTTGGTGTTAACTCCCCCAATTTTTAGCTAAATACCAAACTAAGCAGAGTCACCACAAGCATACTGCAGCAGGGGAACTCCCACACATGCTCAGTAGAGCATGTTCAGAGAGCTTTGAAGAGCTTGTAAAACAGCTCAGTGATGTCCTTTGAGAACATCTGTTAAAGGTAAAGAACTCTGCTTTCTCCATCCAAAACAGTCATGTGGTACTGACAATTAGATTAGCAGTACTTCTTACATGTTTCTCCTTTAACACAATGTCCAAATTTCCTGCATTGAGCTTTGTTAGTTGGAATAGGAATCTCCAGGAGATCACAACTTCTTCATTCATTTTTTAAAATTTTATTTCTTTAATTTATATTCCACTTTTCAAAACTTCAAAGCAGATTATCTTCAGGTACCATAGGTATTTCCCTATCCCCAGAGGGTTTACAATCCAGGCCGATACAGTACAGTGCGGTCCGACGGAGCACACTGTTAATCCGCCATTGGACGCGCGTTTTCGACACGCTAGCGTACCCCTTATTCAGTAAGGGGCCGAAAACGCGCGTCCAACCCCCCCAAACCTAATAGCGCCCGCAACATGCAAATGCATGTTGATGGCCCTATTAGGTATTCCCGCGTGATTCAGAAAACAATATGTGCAGCCACATTTTGCTTTCAGAAATTAGCGCCTACCCAAAGGTAGGCGCTAATTTCTTCGGGCACCGGGAAAGGACACAGAAAAGCAGTAAAAACTGCTTTTCTGTGCACCCTCCGACTTAATATCATGGCGATATTGAGTCGGAGGTCCCGAAAGTTTCCAAAAGTTTAAAAAAATAAATAAATAAATAAAATGTGAAGTCGGCCCGCGGTTGTCAGGTCGAAAACCGGACGCTCAATTTTGCCGGCGTCCGGTTTCCGAGCTCGTAGCTGTCAGGGGCTCGAGAACAGACGCCAGCAAAATTGAGTATCGGCTGTCAAACCCGCTGACAGCCGCCGCTCCGGTCCAAAAGGAGCGGCGCCTGTTTTTACCTCCGAGCCTCATTTGAATAGAGAATCGCGGGCACAGGAGAGTGGCCTGTTCGCCCGCTTTCCCGCGGACTTTACTGTATCGACCCGTAATAGGGTCATTCATCAAAATGCGTTATGGCGTTTACGCACACGATAACCCATTAATGCATGCATTAATGCCACAACACATGCAGTAATCATGTTACTGCACTGTGCGAATGCAATTTTTTTGAAGAGGCTGGATTGGGGAGAGGTTTGGGTGGGAATAATTAAAATAAGGGGCAATAGCAAAACGCATGCTATTGCGCATTTTTTAAAGCTGGAAATAACTACACCTTTTTTCCTGGCGTTAAGCTGTGCTATATGCCGCAAACGGTCGTAATGCAATTTGCAATAAAGATTGCAAATTGAATTTCGGTCATTTCTGGGCTAGGGAGTAGAGAGAGCGCCTCTGGGCAGGCTTTACAGTATTCAATTATTTATATCACTATAAGGAGGGCCAGCTAATAGCCTGAGGTGAGGTGTAGGTGGTTTAGGGTTTAGAGGCCAGTGTTACATGCAGAGTAAGACGTATGAACAGCATAGTACACCTTGGTTGAAGATTTGACGTCATTTGGAATGAGAAAAGTCTCAAAAAGATGATATTTCTACAATGTTCTCTCGCCCTAGCTTGACAGGGTATTATCATTGTAACACTGGCCCCTTTTTTAATTGAAATGTACAACGTAGTGATAGAAACTTGTTTCTGTATAGGGTATAGAAAAACTGTATAAATAAATAAAATAAACCACCTCCAACACCTTATCTCGAGCTATTAGCTGGCACTCCTATAGAAATATAAATAGTTGACTACTATGAAGGCCTTATAAATAGTCTCTCTCCCATGAACATGCCCTTTTTTCTTACCACGGGCATTATCCATGTGTTATACCATTTTCATGAATCTAAGGGTTAGTTTGTACCTGAAGCAACAGAGGGCACAGTGACTTGCCCAAGGAAACAAGGAGCAGCAGTGGGTTTGAACCTTGGTTTCCCTGGTTCATAGCCTGCTGCTCTAACCACTAGGCCAGTGGTTCTCAACCTTATTTCCATCAGGACACACCTGAGAGATGTTGCTTACATGCGTGATACATTGAACACATAGAAACATAGAAATGATGGCAGAAAAGGACCAATCGGCCCATCTAGTCTGCCCAGCAAGCTTCCACTCTTATTTTCCCATACTTATCTGTTTTACCAACCACCAACTTCAGGGCTCTTGTTGGTAACTGTTTGATTCAAATTTCCTGCCAGCCCCTGTCATTGATGCAGAGAGTAATGTTGGACTTGCATCAAAGGTGAGCATAAGGCTTATGGTTAAGTGTTGTAACCGCCGCATCAAGCAAGTTACCCCGATGCTTATTTACCCAGATTGCACAGATCGATGCCTTGTTGGATGACGTCTGAATGTAAATCCAGTTTTCCTCGCTTCCCCTTCCGTTGAAGCAGATAGCAACGCTGTATATGCTTTCAAAGTGATGTATCAGGTTTAATTGGTTTATTTATTTATTTGTTGAGTTTTATATACTGTCATTCGGTAGAGCCATCATAACGGTTTACAAAGTATGCATTTTTCTTAGCAGTTGTGTAACAGAAAAACAATGTTAACGTTATACATTTTCTTAGCAGCTGTGCAACAGTAAAACAATTTGAACAATATCAGAAATAAACATATCAAGTCCAGAGAGCATTATTAGGTTGGATGAGGAGGGTATTCAGGTTCAGGGTGTAGAGAATGTATTAAGAGGTTTATAACTGAGAGTTCAGTTGAGAGTTGGGATGATCAGACGTCTGAAGGTCATTGTAGAATTTGCGGAACATTAGTGTTTTTAGGTCTTTTTTGAATGTTTTTAGGTCGTGCTGGGTTCTCAGGACTTTAGGTAGTGTGTTCCAAAGTTTAGGAGAGGCAATTAAAAAGTCTCTTTCTCTTGTGGTTGCCAGATGCGCATCCTTGATAGGGGGAATGTTTAGGTAACCTGAGTTATTAGAGCATAGGTTTCTTGGAGGATTTTGAGGGATTATGTTTAGGGTGTTAAGACCTTGATGATCATTGTTTAGAATTTTGTGGATGATGGTCATTGGTTTGTAAGCAGTATGTGCAGTAATAGGGAGCCAGTGAAGTGAGGTCAATATGGGTGTTATGTGTTCACTTCTTTTTGTTCCAGTTAGCACTCTGGCAGCTGAGTTCTGCAGTATTTGGAGTGGTTTGAGGGATGAAAAAGGTATTCCAATTAGTAAGGAGTTGCAATAGTCTAAGGTGGAGAAGATAAGTTGTAGTACAGTTCTGAAATCGTAAGGGTTGAGAAATGGTTTCAGGTGTCTTAGGGTTAGGAGTCTGTGGTATCCTTCTTTAGTTTTATTTGCTATGTGGTTCTTGAAAGAAAGTTCTTTATTGATGATAACTCCGAGGTTCCTGGTGTGGGTGGTAGGTTTAGGGTATTAACCATCGTAATAAGCAGCTACCCCCACGATTGTTTACCCAGATTATGAAGTTCAGTCCTTTTTGGTTGTTATCTGAATGCAAATCCTCTTTTCCACATTTCCCTTTGCTGTTGAAGAAGAGCAATGTTGGGGTTGCATTAACCGTGCAAGGGATTTTTTTTGAGTAAGGTAGTAGTTAACATTTCAGCAAGCCACCCCCTTGGCTCTACTTTTCATTCCCATCCTCTAGCCTTTATGGATCCACAGTGTTTATCCCACACCGCTTTGAAATCATAGGAGTAAATATAAGCATATGTTCTGCATCCACAGGAATTCTCCGCTTCCTAACCATGGGTGCAGAGCAGAACTAAAATATGTCCCTGTACACCTCACCACACAAAAAAAGATATTCCGATTCAGATCTCATCTCAATAACCTTATCACCTATTCAATTTTTTACTTCTGCAGTGGTCCGGTAAGTTTTTTACCCGTTTCCGGTCGATTCCCTTCGAGTTTGGCCCTCGCGGCCTACTGGCCGTCGACCATACCGTGGCTAAATTTTTTTCAAAGGCCATGGCGTCTGGGTTCTGTCGGTGCCCTGACTGCACTCGCACAATGTCCATCACAGACCCACATAAAGTCTGTGTAATGTGCCTTGGGTGTGAACATGAGGTCCTGACTTGCACCAAATGTGCCTTAATGACACCAAAAGGTCGCAAAGCCAGAATGGAGAAGATGGAACTTCTCTTTCGGTCTCAAACTCCGACTCTGTCCATAGCATTGATGTCATCCAAACCGGCGCCATCTACGTCATGCCAGTATTGGGCACCGGCCGGTGTCCCTCCAGCATCAGTGACTTCCCGGCTATCGACTACCTCTGTTCTCCCCTCAGGACCGAGGAGATCGTCGAGAGAAACATCGGCTTTGATACCGTAAGCCTTGGACCATCGACAAAGGCTAATCATCGACCTCGCCATCGTCTGAGCCACTGCTGAAGAAACCCCATCAAGAAAAGGCATTGACCCTTTCTGAGTCCGGTCACCGAGGCAACCCTCACCCGGATGGGTAATGGGAGCCGCAACTCTGCCTTTAACTGTGGTCCCTCCCGCTACGCCTCCGCCTCCTTCTCTCCTTCCAGAACCGGGGCTGATGGCTCCAGGACACCGTGAAGAGCTGGACCGGAAGGTTCAGGAGGCCATCGGCAAGGCGATGCAAAAATTCCAGATTCCTCCGACACCGAAGCCGAAGCCGACCATCGATCCCATTCCGGTAGTGCTGGCACCGCTGCTCTCGAGGATGGAAGCACTACTAGCCGCTTTGCCTTCGATGGATCCGGGGACACTGGTTCCGGTGCCCTCTCCACTTCCTCTGTCATCGGGAGGAGAAACACCGTTCAGTTTTCCTCCCATTGGGAGTCCTGTCGATGCCTCAACCATTGATGTCACCGATACCGTTACTGCCATCGGTGCCGCCGATCCATCCATCGATGCCCTCGGTACCTTCATCGATGCCTCCGGTAATTACCTCGATGCCTTCGGAGTCTAGACCGGAACCTTCGGGAATACCTTCGTCCTGTCCCTCTAAGGTTCCTGGAGAGCACGGTGATAAATCCTATGATACACAGACCGATGACTCGTCCCAGGACACCAATGATTTACCATCACCACCCTTTGCTACCGAAAGCAGGAAATGTTCTCCTCCAGAGGACTTGTCCTTCATTAATTTTGTGAAGGAAATGTCTGAGTTAGTTCCCTTCCAACTGCAGACTGAACAGGATGATAGACACCAGATGATGGTGCTTCTACAATTTCTGGACGCTCCTAAAGAAATCACCTCTATCCCTATCCATCAAGTTCTTCTGGATCTTCTGAAGAAGAATTGGGAACACCCTGGCTCGGTGGCACCATTCAACCGAAAAGCAGATACCACATATTTGGTCCACTCAGCTCCAGGGTTCCAAAAACCCCCAATTGGATCACCAGTCCGTGGTTGTTGAGTCTGCCCAAAAGAAGGCCCGGCGCTCAAAGCCTCATTCTTCCTTCCCTCCAGGCAAAGGGCAGAAATTCCTGGATGCCATTGGTCGGCGTGTCTTCCAGGGTTCAATGCTTATCTCTCGGATCGCCTCTTACCAGCTTTATATGACCCAGTACAACAGGGTCCTATTCAAACAAATACAGGACTTTGCAGAGTAACTGCCTCAGCAATTCCAGGAACAGCTACAAACCCTGGTTCACAAAGGATTTGAAGAGGGAAAACATAAAATAAGATCATCTTATGACATTTTTGACACCGCTTCCAGGGTATCTGCAGCTGCTATTTCTGCAAGAAGATGGGCCTGGCTTAAATCTTCGGACCTACGTCCTAAAATCCAGGACAGATTGTCCGATCTGCCTTGCAATGGGGACAATCTGTTTGGTGAACAGATCCAGCAAACAGTGGCGCAGCTCAGGGATCATCATGAGACTCTTCGCCAACTCTCTCTGATGCCTTCTGAATATCCGGCCAAGCAAGAATTCAGGAAGGACTCCAAAAAGTCCTTCAACCGTCAAAGGAAGTCCTATCCACCACCATCTAGAGGTCGCTCCACTAAACCTTTCCAGAAGGCCCAGTCCCGACAACCTCGTAAGCCAAAACCACAGGCAGCTCCTAAACCAGGCCCTGCTGCTGGTTTTTGACTCTTTCATAGAGAACAACAGCCAGCTTCCACTGCCGCATGTACCAGTAGGAGGTCGATTGTGCCATTTTGACAACATATGGCGCCCAATCATGTCGGATCAGTGGTTTCTTGCTATAATCTCTCAAGGTTATCACCTGAACTTTCCATCCCACCAGATTCCCCACCTCGGCCGACGTGGGGAACATCAGACCACTCGCTACTCCTGGATCAGGAGGTCTCCCTCCTCCTTCAGTCCAGAGCAATCGAACCAGTGCCCTACTTCCCAACAGGGCCTCGGATTCTATTCCCGGTACTTTCTAATCCCCCAAATGGTCAGGTGGCGTTTGTCCAATTCTGGGCCTGCGTGCCCTCAACAAGTACCTCCAACCAGAAAAGTTCAAGATGGTAACCTTGGGTTCCCTCCTTCCTCTTCTGCAAAGGGAAGACTGGCTCTGCTCTCTAGACCTCCAGGACGCTTACTCACATATTGCGATAACTCCGTCTCATCGCAGATTCCTCAGATTCCTGGTAGGCCCAAAGCACTATCAATACCGAGTGTTCCCATTCAGCCTAGCATCTGCACCACAAGTTTTCACCAAGTGTCTCGTAGTTGTAGCAGCCTTCCTCAGGACCCAAGGTGTTCACGTCTACCCCTATCTCGACGATTGATTGATCAGGGCTCCCACTCAGCAAGCTGCTCTGACGTCCCTACGTTTTACCTTACACACTCTGATCTCTCTAGGATTTCTCATCAATTACAAAAAATCCTGCTTAGTCCCATCTCAAACTTTGTCATTCATAGGGGCAGACTTGGACACCTTCAAAGCAAAGGCATTTCTGCCTCGAGAACGAGCTTTCACTCTCACTTCTCTCACACACCAGCTACAATCTCGACAACACTCAACTGCACGCCATTTCCTCATTTTACTGGGACACATGGCGTCCTCAGTGCATGTTACCCCGATGGCCCACTTGGCCATGAGAGTCATGCAGTGGACTCTACAGTCACAATGGACTCAATCCATTCAACCACTATCAACCATTGTCCATATCACCAACCCACTCTAGCTTGGTGGAAAAATCAGACCAATCTCCTCCAAGGCCTACCTTTCCAGACTCCAGATCCTCAAGTAACCCTTACCACCAATGCTTCCAACCTCGGCTGGGGAGCACATGTTGCCAATTTATAAACTCAAGGGTCTTGGTCTCCAGAGGAAGCCAAACACCAAATCAATTTCCTGGAGCTATGAGCAATCAGATATGCTCTGAGTGTTTCAGGATCGCCTCTCCCACCAGGTCATCCTGATTCAGACAGACAACCAGGTGGCCATGTGGTACATCAACAAGCAGGGAGGGTCGGGCTCCTACCTCCTGTGTGAAGAAGCTGCACAGATATGGGTGGAGGCCCTTTCCCACTCGATGTACCTCAGGGCCACCTACTTGCCGGGAGTGGACAATGTGTTGGCAGACAGGCTGAGTCGCACGTTTCAGCTGCACGAGTGGTCTCCCAACCCCACAGTAGTGAACTCGATATTCCAACGTTGGGGTTACCCTTACATAGACCTCTTTGCGTCACCTCAAAACCGCAAAGTAGAGAACATTTGCTCGCTCACTCGCAGCCAACATTCACTACCAAGAGACGCGTTCTCCCTCTCATGGGCCACTGGTCTCCCCTATGCATTCCCTCCACTTCCACTTCTCTCAAAGACACTCGTGAAGCTACGTAAGGACAAGGGAGCCATGATCCTGACAGCCCTTCACTGGCCACGCCAAGTGTGGTTTCCGATTCTTCAGGACCTCTCCATTTGCAGGCACATTCCCCTGGGGAAGGACCCACTTCGGATCATTCAGAACGACGGGTGCTTACGCCATCCCAATCTTCAGGCCTTGTCCCTGACTGCCTGGATGTTGAAAGGTTAATTCTTCAGCCGTTCAACCTTTCGGAGCCAGTTTCCTGTGTCCTGATTGCTTCATGGAAGCCTTCCACGAGAAAATCTTATTTTTACAAATGGAACAGGTTTAAGTCATGGTGTTTCTCACTGTCCCTTGATCATTTCACTTGTTCCACCACGAAGTTTCTGAACTACCTCTGGCACTTATCAGTCAGGTCTAAAAACGTTTTCCATCAGGATGCATGTCAGTGCGGTAGCCGCCTTCCCTAAAGATGTTGGGGATGTTCCCATTTCAGTACAACCCCTTGTAACACGATTTTTGAAGGGCTTGCACCACCTCAAACCTCCACTGCGCCCTCCGGCCCCTTCTTGGGACCTTAACCTAGTTTTGGGTCGGCTCATGAAACCACCATTCGAGCCTCTCCAATCCTGTGATCTTCGCTATCTCACATGGAAAGTGATTTTTCTTCTGGCAATCACATCTGCTCGCAGAGTTAGTAAGTTACAGGCTTTAGTTACCTACCCGCCTTACACTAAACTTCTGCACGACCGAGTAGTACTCCGCACTCACCCTACGTTTTTGCCTAAGGTAGTATCGGAGTTTCACATTAATCAATCAATCATACTACCTACCTTCTTTCCCAGGCCCTATTCTAATCCAGGAGAACAGGCTCTACATACCCTTGACTGTAAACGGGCTCTAGCATTCTATCTAGACCGTACAACTGCCCACAGGAAAAGCACTCAACTGTTTGTTTCTTTCCATTCCACCAGATTGAGGCAACCTGTGGGTAAGCAGACTCTCTCCTCCTGGTTAGCGGACTGCATATCCTTTTGCTATCAGCAAGCAGGCATTCCACTTCAAGACCGTGTTAAAGCACACTATCAGGGCCATGGCAACTTCAGTAGCGCACCTACGGTTGGTGCCGTTTCCTGATATTTGTAGGGCTGCTACCTGGTGTTCTCTCCATACCTTTACAGCCCATTATTTTTTGGACAAGGCTGGAAGACAAGATTCCATCTTCAGCCAGTCTGTCTTGAGCAACCTTTTTGCAGCTTGATGTACCAACACCCTTCTGCCTGCCCGTTAGGGTTCAGGATGCCCTCTACCAAATTCCACCCCAGTTGTTGTGCCGGTTGCGCGTCTTGGGTACATTTGGTGCATATCTCGGACATCCTCAGCTCAGTACTCACCCATATGTGTGGGCTACCATCCTGCTTGTCCTGTGAGAAAGCAAATGTTGCTTACCTGTAACAGGTGTTCTCACAGGACAGCAGAATGTTAGTCCTCACGAAACCCGCCCGCCACCCTGCGGTGTTGGGTTTGTTATGTTTTCTTATTTTATTTTTTGGCACTTACTATAGCTTTTAAACAAGACTGAAGGGGACCCCTGCTGGTTGCAGGGTTAGTGCCATCCTAGGCATGCCCAGTAGGTGCCAGTCAAAGTTCTAGAAACTTTGACAAAAGTGTTCCGTGATTGGGCTCCATCCTGTGATGTCACCCATATGTGAGGACTAACATCCTGCTGTCCTGTGAGAACACCTACTACAGGTCGCCCCTCAGGAATCACGTTGGTGTCTTCCTGCTGCTGTGAGAGAGGGTGGCTCGGCTCCAGGGCCCCGGCGAGTAAGGGAAGCCGGCCACGCATTGCTGCAGCCGGCAAGCATAACACCCCTTTCTGCTCAGTATCCCCCGACCTCCCCTCTCCTCCAACCTAGCAGCCCCCATACCGCCATCTCTACCTCCACTTCCATTTCACCTCCCTGCCCACCAGCCCCCATCTCCTCCTGCCTCCACCTCTCCCTACTCAGGAACCCCAAACTGCTTTCTCTCATTCCTTCCTCCCTATCTCCCAAGGGCTTCCTGCACAGCACATTTCCCCCTCCTGGATTCCAGCCAGCAGAAGCATTCATTCCAATAAAGTCTCCCTCCCTCTTTACCAGCAGCAGAAGAGGGCAAGAAGCATTGAGGAGAGGAAGAAGATTGAGGCAGCAGAAGTCAACTTGGATGTATAGAGCATACACCTCTCTCCCTCCTGCTCCTGCTTTCATATCCAGGTCCCATGGGGTAAAGAGAGCAACAGCAGTCTCACTGCCAGGCCAGACAGAGGAAGATAAAGTTGATGTCCTGCTGGGCCATATGAACAGGAGTTGGTGATAACTCGCTCTGATCTGGGTGAAAGAGGGAACAACCTCCCACTGGGCCAGGAAGAGAATGAAGCAAGAGCAGCTTCCTGTCATACCCAAAAGGAGAAGTCAGCCAACTCCTGCCCAGACTGGTGAGGAAAGAGCAGCCTTCTGCTGGCTCTGCGACACACCTCCCGGGACCTCGTGACACACTAGTGTGCCCCGACATACCTGTTGAGACCCACTGCACTAGGCTATTCCTCAGAGGGCATGATTCCAGTGTTTTTCTGGCACAACAATGTTAAGGTGTTTACACAGTTTCCAGTGGATGAGCTATGCTATCTTATTGTTTCTTTCTGTATATAGACCATGCTGATGTGAGCATGTTGCACTTAGCGATGAGATGTGTAACTGTTTCCAGTTCTGTACTTCTGAATTTACCAGCTTTTTCTTTTTTGGGAGGGGGGGGGGGAAGGGGCAGGCTATGAACCATCTGTCATCTGTCCTACACTGCAGTTACCATTCTCATCTTTAATTTCACTTCTTTTTAACCATTCTTGTCAGGTTTTGATCCACTTGTTGTTGAAATAACTCTGTATTTCTAGATATATTTGTGCTTTATTTAACCAAATGTTTTTCTATTTCTTTAAAGAGATTTTTTTCTTACTTTGCAAATAGCCACCTCTTTTCTCACATATGCTGGTATCATGTCACTCATTTTATTGGAATGCAGTTCCAAGTTTAGGGATGGAGAACAATTTTGGTCATTTATTTTTCTTAATTCAACACTTTTTTGTGTATTTGGGTCTGCCAAAGCCATATCTTTATTCCCTTCAGTATGCTTCTATTAGTGTTGCATATCTTTGAAGAAAGGGTAATTCCATTTCATCCTGCTACACCAATCCAATGAGTCCATGCAAGTGGGTTCTGTCTCCCTAGCAGAAGATGGAGGCAGAGCACATAGTTTTCCTCTATGACATCATTGCCCATTGCCACTATTCAGAGGTGGTGCAGCACTGAGAGAAACCAGTATTCTCTGTCTTCAGCAGATGGTACTCCCTGGTGGTACAGCAGGATTTTATATTGTGAAAAACTAGTGCAGCTAGGCCCTTCCTTGGTATTCCCAGGCAAGTAAACCCACTTGATTCCCAGTCCCAAAGGGGACTTGGTTGAGCCATGGGTGTGTGTGGTGTATTTGGGGGGGGGGGGGGGGATTCTCTATATAGATGAATAAAAAAAGATATCATTTGAGGAATCTTGGAATTCTAGGCTGTTTTCTTTATAGAGACAAGCCTCTTACCAAACCCTACCCCCAACCCCGCTCTGACCCAGCAGCTTACAGAGTTTAAAAAAAAACAAAAAACTCAGCTGCAAGGAGGCCTTCTTTCCAGACTAAGGTGTATATGGACAGAGTGGCTATTTCCTTTTTCAGGCTCCTTTCTAAGTAAATGCCTAGGGGGAGGAGAGAGAGAGGAATAGATGATATTGGATTGTGAGTTTTCCTGGTTGGGGTTTTTTTTTCTCGGTAATGATTAGGTGGGAACACGCCGCAGGTGTAGTGGATACGGCTCCAGGAAAACCTTCCATTCCAGGGCCTCTTTGTAAGGTGTGTGGGTGCACAAGTGAAGTACCGAGGGAGTCTTCTAAATTCTCCAATAGCATGATCCCTGCTCTGAGAGCTATGGGGAAGATCTCTTATGGTGAAGCATGCTCCAAGGGAGACCTCAGATACTGCAGTTTGGTGGGAGTTTTTGCCATTTTAGTCTTTCTCCCATAGGGGCTTTAGGCTTTCTTCAGATTTCGGCATTTGTCAGCTTTAATTATTGCTCCCTCAATGTTGGTTTAAATTGCTGATCCCCAAAATCAGGAGTTTTTCAGTCAGTCTCAGGGGTTTGGGGACTTGTCTCCTGAGTTTTTCTGTTTTCTGCAGAGTCTTTTCTGCTTTGCAGCAGCCTGGGGGTGGTGGGAACATATTTTGACTTCTGTGTTCAGTAGGCTCTTTTGGAGGATTCAGTGTCCAGAAAGCGCTTCCAGGGGCCTGCAGAGTCATTTTGACCCCACCCCCCAACTTAGAGGAAATTCAGAAAGAGCCTGAGGATTTTTTGGATTCTGTCAGCTGTGCCTCTCTGGAGGAAGCCGAGGTTCCTTTGGACAAGAAGGATGACTCTTATCTGGCTTTTTCTTGGGTTGAGGTTCTGGCATTAATTGCTCACATGGTTTCCTGGTTAATTGCTCACATGGTTTCCTGCCTTAGGATCACAGATTCTGAAGCTGCATAAGTTCCGGTTTGGGATCCTGTCTTCGAAGGGATCTGCAGATCATTAATGTCTTCCCTTTTTCATTCTGAGGTGGAAAAGTTGATCCTAGTAGAGTGGACGTTCCCTGAGAATGGCCTCAGGGATGTGAGAAACTTTAATAAGTGTATCCTCTTTCACCTGACTTGGTACAACATTTATTTCAGATTCCTCCAGTGGATGCTCTGGTTATTGCAGTTATTAGGTTGAGGGTAGTACTTTTATTAAGGAGCCTCAGAACAAAAAAAATGAACTCTTGAAGCATTTATTTACTTTTTTTGGATCTTGTGGCATTTATCTCTGTAGTAGCTTCGTGACATGGGCACTCTTGCGCTGGATTCCACAACTCCTAGAAGAGGAGGAAGCAGCCAGGATGGAATCGGCAGCAATCTTTTTGACCGATGCTCTTTATGATTTGCTTCGAGTTCTTCTCTCTCGGTAGCTTCAGCTGTGGAGGCCAGGAAACTCCTCTGGCTCAGCAACTAGTGACAACCTCTTGGCTAAGTCTCATTTAAGGACACTTCCATTCAAAGGGAACCTCCTATTCAGAGAGAATCTGGAGCAGCTAGTCATGAATCTTGCAAAACTGAAGCCGCTCAGGCTCCCTGAGGATAAGACCTCTGGTAGAGGTCATAGTCAATTTTGAGAAGCCAGATGTTATAAATTTGGTAAACCATTTTTCTTACACTTTTGGGGGCTCACCAGGGTCTCAGGGATGTAGGCAAGTCCTTTTGCAGCTTCTGAAATCCTAGGCCTGACTCCTTTTACTCCCCAGGAAACATTCAGACTTCTTAATGGAATATGACTGGTTCACTTGCTAGTGTTTCTGGAAGGTGGTCACTTGCAATCTTTTTACCAGGACTGGACCCACATGATCTTGGATCAGTTGGTTTTAGAGGTAATCCACCTTGGTTGCGCTTTACAGCTGGCCACTCCTTTTCCAACTCATATGGTGTCTCCCTATACTTCAGAGATATTCCATTTATTTTATAGTTCCTAAAAAGTTGGAACTTTACGACCTATTCTCAATTTGAAGGGAGTGAACAGCTATTTCCTTGTCTCATTTCAGATTGGGTGACTCTTCTCTTGGTGCTAATGGTGGCTCAGCAGGGCGAAATCCTGTCTTTTATGGTTCTGTTGGAGGCTTATTTTCATATTCCCGTCAGACAGGAATATCACAAGTATCTCTATTTTTGCATGCTTCATGAGCAATTTTAAGTTCAGGGTGCTTCCTTTGATTTGGCACCGGCATCATAAACTTTCACCAAAGTCATGGTATTGGTGGCAGCGTTCTTGAGACAAGACGTATCCTGGTTCAGCCTTATTTGAATGATTGGTTGATTAGAGCCAAGTCATATTAAGAAAGCATTCGGGCAGCTAACAGAGTAGTCTGGGCTGGGTGGGCAATTTTGCAGAGAGCAGTTTTGTCCCAGCTTAGTCATTGAACTAACTGGGTATGCATGTTGATAGAAAGTATGTCAGGTGCACCTCACTAAGGGCAGGTCGATCAGGAAGGTGCAGTCCTTTGTTCTGACAACTCCAAGAGTCTGGGATTGTCTGCAGCTTCTGGTGTTCATGGCGGCTGCTCTAGATTTAGTCCCATAGGCAGGGTCCATTTGAGACCTCTTCAGATCTCCCTCTCATTTTGTTGATCTTCTATGTCTCAAGACTACAGATTCTATCTTCCTCTTCCCGAAACTCTGAGTACTGTCTTCCTCTTCCCGAAACTCTGAGTACGGTCTTCCTCTTCTCGAAGCTCTGAGAGTACTATCTTCAGCAGTGAAAGATCCCTTAGAACCTGGGGGGGGGGGTTCAGTTTAGCAAAACCTTCCTGGAGTCTCATTGCAATGTATGCAATTCTTTCTGGTAGGGAGCATATTATCTAGATGCGGTGATCCAGAGTCCATGGTCTCCGAATGAAATGGTGTGATCTGTTAACTGACTGGAGACCAGGGCTATCTATCTGGCTCTGTTTTATTTTCTTCCGCTATTCCAGGGCATAGTAATGAGAGTACTGGAAGAGACAAAATCTGCTTGTTCCTTGGATGGAAACAAATCTTCAGTTTGTTGTCAGTTCACATTTTAGGTCAGGACAGTGTTTGGGAACTGTCAAGAAGTTTTCAACAGATAATCTGCAGATGGAGTTTGCCCTACATGGATCTGATAGTGGCTCGCAGAAATGCCAAAGCTCAGCAGGCATAGATGTGCTAGTGCAAGCCTTGGTAAAGAGAGAGCTTCTTTATGTTCTCCCTGCATGGCTGCTGTTCGAGCAGCTCCTTTGCAGGATAGTGATGGAAAGCAATCAAGTAGTTCTGATAGTGCCCAATTGGTCTTGGTGACTTTGGTTTGTGGTTCTTATGAGGCTTCAGATCAACCTTGCTATGCATCTCTCACATGCATGAGGTCTTCTAATGCAGGTCCTGATTTTCATGGATGACCCATCTCCATTTTATCTTACATCTTGGCTTTTGAGTGGTTGCACTTGTGGAAGTGAGGTTACTCTTGCTTGGTAATTTCAACATTTTTAGAGGCCCAAAAGATCTCCACTTCTTTGGCTTATATTCCAGTTTGGCATATCTTTGAAATATTCTGAAAGGATCACCTGGTCTGCCCTGGTGTTTTCATATCCCTTGTATGTTAGCCTTTCTCCAGAGAGGCCTTAGATTCCCTGAGGATGGAGGTTGCGCTCATTTTCTTGTTACAGGTAGCCAGATTTGGAGCTTTTGGTTGTGGCTCATTCAGATGTCTCTCTTCCATTGAGAAGTGAAGAACTTATCCCCCAACATTTTGATCTTTGGTTCCTCGGTGAGGCCTCAATCTACTTCCTAAGGTGTTGGTTTCACTTCCCTCTGAGTCTTTCGAACAGGTTTCGAATCTGGACCTTGCCTTGAAAACTTTGTTCTAGTAGCAATCTGTTCAGCTCGCCATATTTTGGAAATACAGGCCTTGTCTTGCAGGAATGCTTTTTCTGATTTTTAGCACTTGACTCTGTGTCCTTTCAGCCTGTGCCTCCTTTTTCGCTGAAGGTGCTGTCAGTGTTTCTTTTTAATCAGTCTTTTTCTCTGCCAGCATTTTTTAAGGTGGTGTGCCAGTGCAATAACAGATCTTTGGGATTCCTGGATGTTAGTCAGGTACTCTTCCAGAATCTGGAGGTCACAAATTCTTTTTATGAGGAGGAGTTGCCTGTGTGTGCTATTTTGGTGGGCCTTGTAAATGTGGGGAGGTTTCTAAAGCTATCTAGCAAATGATTAAGGGACACAAGTTCTTTAGCTTACTTGCTCAAGGGCTTGTGAGCTCCTGATGATATTCACGCACATTTTATGAGAGCTTGGTTGCCTTCTTGGGGAGAAGAAATGCTGTTGCACTGATGGATATTTGTTGAGTAGCTCTTGGTTATGCTTGCATTCATTCCTAAGATGATATAGATTGGATGTGCTTGCTAAAGAGGACTCCACATATGGGACTGAGGTTCTCTGAGTGGAGCTTTGGTACCTTTACACCTGTGTGGACTCACTGGCCTGGTATAGCAGAACAAAGTGGAAGGAGAAATTTTTACATGTTAATTTTCTTTCCATGAGTCCTGCTACATCAGTCCAGGACTGTACCAGGAAGTTGGGCCTCTCATGCAGATTTCTGTCTTGCATATCTACATATGATGCAAGAAGGAGAGTTTTGTTAGTCTATGGCTGTTTTTATCCTTTTATTGGGGGCAGATTGTTCCAAGTTTGAGGATTTTCTTTCCAAATGTTTGTTTTTGTGGGATCTGTCTATGATTGTTTCAGTGCTTTGTATTTTATTTTTATTTATTTAGATTTATATTCCATTTTTCGCACTTTTTTCAGCCCTTCAAAGCGGATTACATTCAGGTACCATAGGTATTTCCCTATCCCCAGAGGGTTTACAATCTAAGGGGGTTATTTACTAAAGCTTTATCGCATGCAATATAATGCAAATTAAGGGGAGGGGAGGAGTTGGGGTGGGGAGGAGGAGGAGTCGGCTGCAGCACCGCTGCCAGCGATAATGTGAGGAACATTATCGCTGGCAGTAGCGCAGCAAATAGCACCACCTTTCACGGTGGCACTATTTGCATGAAAGGCTGCAGCTGGCCGCACCGCAGCAGGCAAAATCGCACCACCGTGGTACGAATGGCTGTGGCCTTTTGTAGGCCCGCCCCCTTCCTTTACCCCGCCCCCTTTTTTGCTGGATTCATCCAGCCCTAAGTTTGACCTGAGGCAGTGGACATAGTAACATAGAAATGATGGCAGAAAAGGACCAAAATGGTTCATCCAGTCTGCCCAGCAAGCTTCTTGTGGTAGCATCTGCTGCACCGTGCAGGTTACCCCATGTTTGTCAAAGGAGTACTGGTTTCTCTCAGTGCAGCACCACCTCTATATATAATCTAGTGACAGTGATGTCGCAGAGGAAAACTCTGTGCTGTGCCTCCATCTGCTGGTAGGGTGGTAGAACCCACATGTATGGACTCATGGGACTGGTGTATCAGGACTCAAGAAAACAGATAAAAGATTCTTCTTATTTATCTTTTATTCTTTGAAGTTGAGACCCCAATAGTTGCACAGTTTGTTGATCTCCCTTTTTAGGAGAAGTTCATACTCCCTTCTTGTTGTCACTGTCAAAAAGGAGCTGAAGTATTTGGTTTTAGTAACACCTGTCCCTCCTTCCCCAAAAACACATACCGGTATACAGCACATTAACATTAAAACACACAGCACATCAACACTTGAACTTTGAGAATGTTTGAGAACATAGGAAATATTTTATCAGATTGGCACCTGACAAATGTTATGACCCATTAATAGCTTTTCTGTTTTGTCAGCTGAAAATGTATATGAAAATTAGGTGTTTTGTTTGTTTATTGCACTTATCAAGTTGCCCCACTGTGAAGACTCAAGGTGATGCACATATTTGTAAAGCACACAACAATAAAATAAAATAACTAAAAATGTTTACAAAGTAAAATATAACAAATATGAAAAAACATAAAATTAAACAATGTAATAATGCATTTGATATTTTTTAGATTCATGTTTTAAAAAGCTTAACTTCTAAAAGAAACAGTCATATATCCACCAACCTGATAGACTGAATCAGGCAAAAGGTTGAGCACAGAGTAAAAATTTACATAATTTCCTAAACTGTATAACTAAATGTAGCTCACTAAGGCTCAAAGGTAGGGAGTTCCACTTAATAGGACCACAGGAAAAGAGCGTTTTTTAATGTATCCTTTAACTTTAGTTTATTTGAGACCTCTAATAATTGGAAAAATGTATCTGTCTTATGTTCTGCCATTAAACTTTTGTAAAAGGTCCCAAGTAAACTAGAGGCTTTCTGGACAGTTAAAGGATAATTTTGAAATGAGTGTGCGTGCGCCCATATACACATATATTCGTGCATGATCGTAGATACGCTGCAATTGTAAATCGTGCATGCACTTGCACTTGTATGTTTTAAAATACACCTTTTGTGTGTAAGTATGCACCTAATCTTAAGAGATTGCTCGAGAACATGTACTTAGTGTATCTTTCCTAGGGTTTTACCAGCTTCTATGTGCATATGTAGGCGGATTTTAAAACATGCTCATGTGAGGAACAACACAGTTTATCCAATTTTTCTACAAGTTTGCCTAGTTAATAGAGGTCTTCCACACCCCTTTGGTTCTTCATCTTGCATACCCCCCAGTTGACCCAGACCCCTCACCCTGTCCTGTAAGTCCTAAAACTCAAGATTTACAAACTTGCTCCTCATTTGGAGCAGCAGTAAAGCTATGCGGATAACAAGGCAATGCTTGCCACAGTCTCTAGTTTTAATAATGCGAGTTATATGTGTAACTGTTGGCCCTGCCCATGCCTGCCGCCTTATTTTTGACATGCTTGTAGGTGTATACATGCATAGTTTGTGACGTTTTAAGATCCATGTTGCTCGCACGCAGTCCACATACACGCACATGTGGAAATCTTTGCACAAGCAACACTTTTAAAAACTACCTCTTTGGTTTTAAAAGAGCAGCAAGATGGACTGGGAGCCAAGTCATGCAAAGATTTAAAAACTACTAACCAAATTAAGCTGCTAATGCTTTTTTTTTTTTGTTAAAGGAATTGAAAATTTAACTTTAAGAATAATCTTGTTGACATTAGCTGCTGAACCTTTATTGCTGTCAACATTCTGTTGAATATTATTCTGTAGTGAAACTGAAGCAATAACTGAAGTATGCATTTTCATATTCTTATTTCAGTACTAGTAGCTTATAAAACATGTTTTTTTTTTGTTTGTTTTTTTTAATTAACCTTAAATATTTTTATCTATGTTTTAGTGTATTCCTTTTTGGCCTGAAAAAAATATCAATACTTTGCTTATTCAAGTCGAGAACTGTCAAATGGCTCCCAAGAAGATTTATTTTAATAAGCAAGAAAATAGCATTTTGCTACAGTTAGATAATAAGGTAAGTAATTTTGCTTTGTAATTAGAGAGGTCTTAACTTCCTTTTTTATTTTATGTAGTATGTTTTATATATGAATAGATCATACATACAATCAAAAAAAAAAGGAGTTAAGGAGTCAATCTCATAATTGGAGATAGATATGATAGGTCTGTAAAATCATAAGGGGGAATAGAACAGGTAAATGTAAACTGGTTATTTACTCTTTAAAAAAAAAAAATACAAAGACTAGGGGACATTGCATGAGTTAGTAACAAATTCAAAACAAACCAGAGAAAATTCTTTTCACTCAATGCATAATTAAGCTCAGTAATTCATTGCCAGAGAATGTGGTTAAGGAAGTTAACGTAGCTGGGTGTAAAAAAGGTTTGGATAGGTTTTTGTCCATAAACTTAGTAACCAAGTAGACTTAAAGGTATTTTTAAATCCACTTGTGAACGCCATGTGCGTGCGATTCCCTGTGCGCACACATGGACATGCCAATTTTTATAACATGCGCGCGTTGACGCGTGCATGTTATAAAATTCACTACCCCCGTGCGCATGATTTTATATCTGTGCGCGAGTGTCAACGCACACGCATAAGGTGGGAGGGGATTTTGCAAGATTTGCATGGCAATGGACTGGGCCTTTCCCCAGTTCCCTCCCAGTCCACTCCTTTATTGGAGCGGACTGGGAGGGAACTTCCTAAACCCCCTAGCTAACTTGCTTCCCTTTTCTCCATCCTCCCCAACCCCTAAAACCCCTTTAACTAACCTTTTTTTTTTGTTTGTTTGTTTCAACTTATCCACTCTGTCGTGGAGCAGCAGGTTGCGTGTGCTGGTCCAATCCTGGTGTGTGTTTCAGAAGGACAATGCCATTAGGCGCTGTTTCGGCCCGCCCTTTCCCCACCCCTTTTTGTTTAAACACTTCTTCGTTACGTACCGGGAAATATGCACATGGCCGAGGGTCTTTAAAAATCCCTGTGGCGCGCACATGGCCCAGCTACTTAGGGTATCTCTTGGTTTTTACGTGCGCCAGCATTTTAAAATTAGCCCGTTAGGGAATATCCTCTACTTTTCACTACCCAATAGCAGCATGGGATCTATTTATTTTTTGGGATCCTGCCAGATACTTGTGATCTAAACTGGCTACTGTTGGAAACAGAATACTGGGCTTCATAGATCCTCGTTCTGGTCCAGAATGGCAATTCTTTTGTTATAGTTCCGTAGTTCTAAAGTTATGGCCATGGTAGTTTTTGGTTACTCATTCTTATGAGCACAAAATATATAAAGCATGTATCTGTGTTCAAATAAAGTAAATATTAAAAAAAAATAATTTTCTCATTTCATGCTGTAGCTGGGAGGCATTTTAGTGGATGTGAACCTAGCTGAGCATTCCACAGTGATCACATTCTCAGACTACCATGACGGTGCAGCACCATTCTTGTTGATTAACCATACAAAGACACAGACTATCGAATTTCATCAGAGGTAAGATTTATATACTTTTAGTAAAACATATCATATATAAACCTTAACCTTAATTAGTAGAGAAAGTAAGATAATATATTACTATGTATAGGGATAATTTTCAAAAGGATTTATGCATATAAATCAGCTTTTGAATATTACCTTGGTGTGCATGTGTAACCAGTTACATGCATACTTTTCTCTGCACTCATGGTAGGCTTTCCAGGGGATGGAGCTAGGGCAGGGAAAGCATTTATGCACATATTTTCAAAAGAATGCGCATAAATGTGTACACAAAGTAATGCCTACAGAATTAGTGTAACTTTTAGCATGTATGTGTGTGCGCATACTAGGACAATCTACAAATTTTCACAAGCAAACTGTTTGAAAATTGCCCTGCCCATGTGCAAAATGATTAGTTTGGCATCAAATCTGAATTCTTAAGGGTATACTGGTACCTGATTTGTTCAGATAGCTGAAGCCATAACGTTTAGATCCCTATACACATCTCTAGTAAATTAATTGATTCTTTCCATTCGTTACCCTTTTTAAAGGTGGTTTGCAAACCACGGGGCTCATTCACTAAGCCTCAGTATTTTTCCCGGACAGCTGAGAGGGGTATATGAGAGAGATTTATATAATCCATGAATTTGGTGAAACAGGTAAATAGGGAATGGTTATTTAGTCTTTCAGATAGTTCAAAGTCTAAGGAACATTCCATGAAACAAACAAGTAACAGATTCAACAAAATTGGAGTCGGTATTTTTTCACTCAGCACACAATTAAGCTGTGACATTTGTCACCAGAGGGTGTAGTCAAGGCAAATTGCATAGTTGAATTTACAAGGTGTCTGGAGTAGTTACGGAAAGAAAAGTCCATAAACAGTTGTTAGCCGGGTAGACTTGGGGAAAGCTACCACTTACCCTGATTGTGAACAAGAAGAAATAGATGTAGTCTTAATGGACTCTTGATTTAATCCAGCATTGCACTTCATAAGTTCTTATGAGTTAATATGAGTGAATGAATTCCATACAGCCATTTTATTATAATGAGCATCCCTTTTCTGAGAAAATACATAAATCTTATATGCCTTTGGGTTTATTTCCAATGTCTTTCATATTCAAGAGCAATACTATTATTTACTTCGTAGACAAGTAGACTATACAAATGAGTGATGACACTGATGATTCTGATGCAAAACATTTTTTAGAAAGCTATAGAAAAGCTTAGAAAATTAGTTTCTCACAGGACAAGCAGAATGGTAGTCCTCACATATGGGTGACGACATCAGGATGGAGCCCAATCATGGAACACTTTTGTCAAAGTTTCTAGAACTTTGACTGGCACCTACTGGGCATGCCTAGCATAGCACCAATCCTGCATCCAGCAGGGGTCCTCCTTCAGTCTTCTTTATTCTGCGCAGCAGTAGCCACGCTGCTTAAGGGGCTCTCTTCAGATTCCTGACAGGAATTTTCCTCATGGAACTTCTCTCAAAATTTTAAAAAATTTTTACCCCATTGGGGTCCCCCTATCGACATCTATACTCCGCGGTTGAAAGGTAAGGCTTTACCCTAGTTGCAGTTGATTCCTGTCGAGTTATTCCTTCGGGGCCTACCGGCCATCGACCACACCGTGGCTACATTTTTATCGAAGTCATGGCGTCGGGTTTTCATCGGTGCCCGGACTGTACCTCGGACAATGTCCCTCACTGACCCGCATAGGGTCTGTGTTTTGTGTTTGGGGTCCAACCATGATGTCCAAACTTGCACCAAATGTGCCCAAGTGACACCGAAGGGTTGCAAGGCTCATTTAGAGAAAATGGAGTTTCTCTTTCAGTCAAAAACCCCGGCTCCATCGATAGCTTCGACCTCGTCTGAGCCGGTTCCATCGACCTCTCGTCAGCACCGGGACACCGGCGTCGACGATTCCAAGGGTGTCACTCTCCTCCTTGTCTCCTCAAGAAAAAGACCGAGGAGATCATCGTGAAAAACGTTGACACCGTTATCGTAAGGCTCAGTCTGCCGATGCAGGCAAGCCCTCTTCATCGACGTTGACAGAGCCACTGACAAAGAAGCCCCATCCTCTTCTGTGACCAGGTCACCGAGGCGTTCCCCCACCTTCAGTGGTGCAGGGATCCGCGATTCCACCTTCACCGGTGGACCCTCCAGCTACGCCAGTGCTGCCTTCTACTCCGGAGCCGGGGTTACTCGCCCCAGGTCTCCGAGAGGAATTGGATTGGATGATCCAAGAGGCCATCGGAAAAGCACTTCAGGGCTTCCAACCTCCATCGACGTCTGTTCCTGAGCCGGTCACGATCCGATTCCCATAGTGCTTGCACCGCTACTGGGTAAACTGGATGCATTGATCGGTGCCCTTCCACCGCTGGAACCGAGAGCACCGGTGGATCCAGTACCTTCTAATCCGATTCCATTATCATCGAATGAAGAGGAAACAGATACCCATTCCACCATCTGGGATCTTACCACCAACTCGTCCATTGATGTCACCGGTGCCTCTGTCGATGTCCCTATCGATGCCGTCGGTTCCACTTCCGATGCCATTGATGCCTAGGCGCCTGGTCCTTCGGATTAACACCATTCCTCCCTTCTGGAGATCCTATGGGAACTGGTGACTAGCCTTATGATCCTTGGACTGATGATATGTCCCAGGATACCGATGATCTGCCTTCACAGCCCTCTCCTCCAGATGAAAGACGACGTTCTCCACCAGACGACCTGTCTTTTATTAATTTCATCAAGGAAATGTCTGAAACCATTCCATTTCAACTTCAGATAGAAGAGGACTCTAGGCACAAGATGCTGGAAGTACTCCAGTTTCTTGATGCTCCTAAGGAGATAATGTCTATAGCTATTCATGAAATCCTGATTGACCTCCTAAAGAGAAACTGGGAACACCCAGGTTCAGTTCCACCTGTCAACTGTAAGACAGATGCAACTTACCTCATACAGTCACAGCTGGATCATCACTCTGTGGTTGTTGAATCAGCCCAGAAAAAGGCACGGCATTCAAAACCTCATTCCTCCATACCTCCATGGAAAGAACAAAAATCCCTGGATGCTTTTGGAAGACGGGTCTTCCATGGCTCAATGCTCATATCTCACATTGCCTCTTACCAGTTATACATGACACAGTATAACAGAGACCTTTTTAAGAGGATCCAGGATTTTTCTGATTCTTTACCAGAACAACTCCAGAATCAACTTTATACTCTAGCTCAAAAAGATCTGGATGCTGGAAAACACGAGGTACACGGTGCATATGATATTTTTGACACTGCCTCTAGAGTGTCTGCAGCGGGTATTAGTGCAAGGAGATGGGCCTGGCTCAAATCCTCAGACTTAAGACCAGAAGTGCAAGACAGGTTAGCTGATCTACCCTGTGTAGGCGATAATCTCTTTGGTGAAAAGATCCGAGAGACTGTGGCGCAGATGAAGGAACATCATGAAACATGACGCCAGCTTTCCTCTGTGCCATCTGAGTTTCCATCCGCCCCAAAGAGAACTTTCAGGCGTGACTCTAAGCGGCTGGCCTACAAGCCAAAGAAATTTTATCCTCCGGCTTCTAGAGGGTGTCCTTCCAGACCTTACCAAAAGGTACAGCCCAGTCAGTCTCGTCCTCAAAAGTCTCAGCCAGCGTCTCAGCCTGGGCCAGCATCAGGGTTTTGACTCCTTCCTAGAGAGTGTAAGCCAAATTCCTCTTCCATCCATACCGGTCGGCAGTCGGCTCTGCCACTTCAACAACATTTGGCATACAGTCACCACAGACCAGTGGGTGCTTGTGGTAGTCACTCACGGTTACCACCTAAATTTCCTGACTATTCCACTAGACTCCCCACCTCGGCTGATGTGGGGAACATCTGACCACTCTCTCTTGCTCAAACAGGAGGTCTCAATCCTCCACAACATCTGAGCAATAGAACCAGTGCCCCTCTCCCAACAAGCGTACGTCCGATACTGAACCTTTGCGCCCTAAACACATTTTTGCAGAAAGAAAAATTTTAATTGGGAACCTTGGGCTCTCTACTTCCTCTTCTACAAAGAGGAGATTGGCTATGCTCTCTAGATCTCCAAGATGCTTACACACACATCTCCATAACTCCTCATCGCAAGTTCCTGCAATTCCTGGTCGGCCCTTGTCACTTCCAGTACCGTGTACTACCATTCGGCCTAGCGTCCACTCCATGAGTATTCACCAAGTGCTTGGTTGTGGTCGCAGCCTTTCTCAGGAATCAGGGAGTGCATGTCTACCTTTATCTTGACGATTGGTTGATAAGGGCTTCGATTCAGCAGGATGCATTAGCCTCCCTGCGTCTCACTATCCATACCCTGATCTCCTTAGGGTTTCTAATCAACTATACCAAGTCCAAGATAGTTCCATCCCAAACCCTTTCCTTTATAGGGGCCGACCTAAACACACTACAGGCAAAAGCCTTCCTCCTCCAGGATCGCGCTTTCACCATAACCTCTCTGGTGAATCACATGCAAGCTCGAGCATCTTCAACTGCGTCATTTCCTCATACTGCTGGGTCACATGGCGCCTCGGTGCATGTCACTCCAATGGCTCGCCTTGCCATGAGGGTCATGCAGTCCAGCATTGTCTAGGTTACCAAACAGCTCCGTCTGTCTCTAGCTTGGTGGATGCACCATTCCAGTCTCATTCAAGGCCTTCCATTTCAGGCTCCAGAACCTCAAATTGTCTTAACAGACGCATCCAACCTAGGGTGGGGTGCACATGTAGGCGACCTGCAGACTCAGGGAAACTGGTCTTCAGAGGAAGCCAGACACCAGATAAATTTCCTGGAGCTAGGGGCGATCAGATATGCCCTCAAGGTCTTTCAGGATTGCCTATAAAACAAAGCCATCCTGATTCAAACCGACAATCAGGTTGCGATGTGGTACATCAACAAACAAGGGGGAACGGGCTCCTACCTACTGTGTCAGGAAGCTGCACAGATGTGGGCATGGGCCCTTTCCCGCTCGATGTGTCTCAAAGCAATCTACTTGCCGGAAGTGGACAATCTCTTGGCAGGCAAGCTGAGTTGCACTTTCCATCCGCACGAGTGGTCTTTCAACCCCACAGTAGCGGACTCGATATTCCAACGTTGGGGTTACCCTCGCATAGACCTCTTTGCGTTGGTCCACAAACTAGACAACTTCTATTCTCTCTTTCGTAGTCACCACTCGCAACCAAGAGATGCCTTTGCCCTCTCCTGGGCCAGCGGTCTCCTTTATGCGTACCCTCCACTTCCTCTCATTTCAAAGACTCTCATGAAGCTACGGAAGGACAAGAGCTTAATGATTCTGATAGCTCCCCACTGGCCATGCCAGGTGTGGTTTCCAATCCTCCAGGACCTATCAATATGCCGGTACATTCCCCTGGGGAAGGATCCCCTTCAGAACGACGGGTACCTGTGCCACCCCATGCTCTGTCTCTGATGGCCTGGATGTTGAAAGGTAATACTCCAACCTCTTAACCTTTCAGAGTTGGTATCCCGAGTCCTGGTGGCTTCACGAAAGCCTTCAACGAAAAGCTCTTATCGCTCTAAATGGAAGATGTTTAGGGTCTGGTGCACTTCCATGTCCATAGACCCCTTCATTTGTTCCACTGCAAGGTTCCTGGACTATCTCTGGCACCTGTCAGAGTTGGGACTGAAAACGTCCACTATCAGGGTGCATCTCAGTGCAGTGTCTGCGTACCATAAGGGTATAGTAAATGTCTCCATTTCAACACACCCCTTAGTATCACGCTTCATGAGAAGCTTACTCCATTTAAAACCTCTACTGCGCCCTCTGGCCCCTGCTTGGTACTTTAACGTAGTGTTGGAACGGCTTATGAAACCTCCGTTTGAGCCTCTCCGCTATCTCACCTGGAAGGTAGATTTTTTTTTTTCTTGCAATCACATCCACTCTCAGAGTTAGTGAATTACAGGCATTAGTTACCTACCCGCCTTACACTAAAATTCAGCATGACAGGGTAGTGCTCCACACTCACCCTAAATTTTTACCCAAAGTAGTATCGGAATTTCACATTAATCAATCCATTATCCTACCTACCTTTTTTCCCAGGCCCCATTCCAATCCAGGAGAACAGGCTCTGCATTCCTTAGACTGTGAGACTGGAAAATTGGGCATCAAAATGGCAGATGAAATTTAATGTGGATAAGTGCAATGTGATGCATTTAGGGAAAAATAACCCATGCTATAGTTACACAATGTTAGGTTCCATATTAGGTGCTACAACCCAAGAAACATATCTAGGCGTCATAGTGGATAACACATTGAAATCGTCGGTTCAGTGTGCTGCAGCAGTCAAAAAAGCAAACAGAATGTTGGGAATTATTAGAAAGGGAATGGTGAATAAAACAGAAAATGTCACAATGCCTCTGTATCGCTCCATGGTGAGACCGCACCTTGAATTCTGTGTACAATTCTGGTCGCCGCATCTTAAAAAAGATATAATTGCAATGGAGAAGGTACAGAGAAGGGCTACAAAATAAGGGGAATGGAACAGCTCCCCTATGAGGAAAGACTAAAGAGGTTAGGACTTTTTCAGCTTGGAGAAGAGACGGCTGAGGGGGGGATATGATAGAGGTGTTTAAAATCATGAGAGGTCTAGAACGGGTAGATGTGAATCGGTTATTTACTCTTTCGGATAATAGAAAGACTAGGGGTCACTCCATGAAATTAGCATGTGGCACATTTAAAACTAATCGGAGAAAGTTCTTTTTTACTCAACGCACAATTAAACTCTGGAATTTGTTGCCAGAGGATGTGGTTAGTGCAGTTAGTATAGCTGTGTTTAAAAAAGGATTGGATAAGTTCTTGGAGAAGTCCATTACCTGCTATTAATTAAGTTGACTTAGAAAATAGCCACTGCTATTCTAGCAACGGTAACGTGGAATAGACTTAGTTTTTGGGTACTTGCCAGGTTCTTATGGCTTGGATTGGCCACTGTTGGAAACAGGATGCTGGGCTTGATGGACCCTTGGTCTGACCCAGTATGGCATGTTCTTATGACTGCAAGGGTGCTCTAGCCTTCTATCTAGAACGCACGTCAGCCCACAGGAAATCCACTCAATTGTTTGTCTCCTTCGATGCCATCAAACTTGGAAATCCTGTGGGAAAGCAGACCCTCTCTTCCTGGTTGGCGGACTGTATCTCTTTTTGCTACCAGCAAGCAGGTATTCCACTTCAAGACCATGTGAAGGCGCACACTATCAGGGCCATGGCGACATCAGTAGCGCACCTCCCTTCGGTGCCGCTTTCTGACATATGTGAGGCTGCTACCTGGAGTTCTCTCCATACATTCGCAGCCCATTATTGCTTAGATAAGGCTGGCAGACAAGATTCCATCTTCAGCCAGTCTGTTCTATGCAACAGACCCGTTAGGGTTCAGGATGCCCTCCTAACCAAATTCCACCCCTCTTGTTGTGCCTGTTGCACGTCTTTTTAGGTGCATTTGGTGCTTCGCTCGGACATCCTCAGCTCGGTACTCACCCATATGTGAGGACTACCATCTTGCTTGTCCTATGAGAAAGCAGAGTTGCTCACCTGTAACAGGCGTTCTCACAGGACAGCAGGATGTTAGTCCTCACGAAACCCGCCCGCCACCCCGCGGAGTTGGATTCGTTGATGTTTTGTTTTATTTTTTCGCACGTACTTTTGCTATATTATGAGACTGAAGGGGGGACCCCTGCTGGATGCCAGTCAAAGTTCTAGAAACTTTGACAAATGTGTTCCGTGATTGGGCTCCATCCTGATGATGTCACCCATATGTGAGGACTAACATCCTGCTGTCCTGTGAGAACACCTGTTATAGGTAAGCAACACTGCTTTACATATATCGGAGTTCCTGCCTTTCTGCGGCCGCATAGGGTGCCCTCAGTCATTTTTTTGAAGGCGGATCCGGTCATGTTTCAGTTCTCTCTCTTCGGAGTAATCTTGCCGTGATTTTGGCCTCTTCAGTCAGCCTTCTACTTTTCCTCTTATTGCTTTGGAACAAGTTTTTCAGCATTTATTAGGTTTTATTTTGTCGATGGCAAGTGCTAAACCCCAGGACTCTTCTGTATTTTCTCCTGGTGAGAGCTGTTCAACTCCAGCCAGCTCTCTTTATTTTCAGTGCAGTTTTGTCTTTTGAGCTCACACCAGCTGTTTTTCCTCACAGTGGCAGAGGAAAGCCAGCAGCTTCAAGTGGTGCCTGATGTGTAATTAGAAGATAACCATTTTAAATTCCATAAGATATCTGGGTTTTGAACATATGACATACCTATGTGATATCTGTTCAAGGCCTGGAAGTCTATATTTGCCATCTGTCTTTTTATATTTTATTTCGCAAAAGTTCCTTTAATTCACTGTTTTTCTGTTTTGTGGTAATTTGCTGTTACCAAATAACATTTTCTTTGTCGCTCTGGATTGCAGTTCTGCCACAGTAAAAGAAAATCTTCCTCCAGGAAAAGCAGTGATGTATACCTGGGCTGACGCAACAGGCTCCAGAAATCTGAACTGGAAATGTGGGCATGCAGCTGGAGAACTAACTCATGTTCAAGTATGTATTGTATTTTCATGAATCCTTTCAGATGCATCCAGACTTTTGTATACTTAATTAACATAATGTTGACTTAATATAACCATTCTCTTATTAGCTTTGAGCTATAGCATTCTTTTGGTTAATAGACCCTGTTCAGATTCAATATTTATTTATTTTATTTATTTTATTAACTTTTATTTACCGACATTCGTGCAGCACATCATGCCGGTTTACAAAGAACTCAGGTGGGCGATACAATAAAACAATAAAAACAAAACAATGTACAGAGAATAAAATAAAAGTAAAACCATAACAATGTAACCTTAGAACAAAATACAGACATAATATATCATTACAGTGTAGATAATTTACAAAGGGTCTTCTGTGGATAAAACTGTTTTATGCGCATAAAATAGCATTTTGCAAAATTGCCTGGCTAACTTGTGCATAAGTTTCTCCATGGACAAACAGGATAAATATCAGCCACGCAAGTGAGCAATGTCATCTGACACTGAGATCAATGGATAGCTCACTCAGAGTCTGAAATATCGCAAAGGTCTTTCTGAGCATGCATGGATATTCCCACACAGCTGCTTGCGAATCTCCTTAGTCTATTTTCTTCTACTAGCATTCTTCAGCGCAGAAGACGAAAGGCTCAGTCCTCTCATAATATGTGGCTCGATTCTGAAAAGTCTAGACATGGAGAAGGCATTCATATAAAGTTTAGCACCGAAGTGCATATGTGCTGCACCAGCAGTCTCTTCATTAGCACAGAAATGATTCCCTTCAGTACAATCTCTTCTCAGTGCTGTAAACTTATCAAATCTATCTTCTATACAGAGACCTTCGTGGAAAATCAGTTTTTAGCACAGAAAATCAAAACGAGACCAAAGCTTTCCAATCCAGATTTTGGTTCCTGAATCCATCCTTCCATTCTTCCTTCAACTGAACAAAATTCCATGTTTTGGAAGATGCAAATTCAATTTGTTTAAAAAAAAAAAAAAGTCTAAAACTCCTGGGAAAGATCCTGCTGTATTGATTAACACAGCAAAAAGGGTTTTCCATTTAGCTATGTTGTACATCAATTTATACATGGTATAGTATTTGTATTCTTCCTTCCGAAAACTACAGGATATGATTCGAGAACTTTCAGCAGATTTCAAGCAACATTTCAAATCTGCTGTCCTCGCAGCTGAATTATGTAGTGAGCACCTCATCAGATCAAACTGAGGCTTATGATGCTTCTTCCAGAATATTAGCAATAGCCACCGGAGCCAGAAAACTTGATTACACATTTCAGGGCTCTGTAAAGATATATAGTATATGAAAAATTTGCTGATCTTCCATGTACATAAGATCTTTTTGGTGAAAAAGTGAAAGATACAATACATTTTAAGAATCATTGTGCCCCTCTCCTGACATCACCAGCAAGGATGGAACAGCCTTCTACATCTAAAAAGGCTCAACTTCAATAATACAAAACAGCACTTCTATTCAAAAAGAAGTTAGTCTTATCCTTAATAACTGTGTCATCAGCAAAAGCAACCCAGATAATGTCTCAGAGAGAACGTGCAAACTAAATCTTTGCAGCTCTCTCAAGCCAGATCAAACCAGAAATTTTAACTGCAATATCAAATGACTTCCCAGTTGGCCTTAAAACAGTCTTCCAGTTGAGATAAGACTTCAGTACTCCATTCCTGCATAGTCTTTGATAACAGATCACTGGGTATTAAAGATCTTTCAGCAAGGATATTGTTTTAAGTTTCAGATCCCTCTTCACAGATAGTCATCCAAGGAGGTGAACTCTAGTGGAAGAATAAATCAAACTTTGGCAACAAGAATTATCAACCAGTCTCTCAGCCAGAGCAATAGAACATGTTTTAGTACAGTAAAGGAACATTGGTTTCTATTCCAAAAAAGAGAGGACATTTTCCTATCCTGGACCTCAGGAAGCTCAAGTATCTAAAAAAGGGAAAGTTTGAGTTGAACTCTTTAAGCATCGTTCTCTCTCAATATATTTATATATTTGATTTATATTCTGCTTTTCAGCACTTGGAGATCAATGACTATCTATCCTAGACCTCAAGGAGGCATACACACATTCCATAAATTACAGGAAATTTCTTGTTATATTATGCAGATCAATCATTATCAATATCAAGGATTCTTTCAGGATCCCTTCAGGTTTAAGTATTCACGAAATGCTTGCAGTAGACACTGCTTTTCCCAATGCTTTTATGAAGGTTATGATTTGCCTTCAAGTGGTTAGTGGCTGGTTGTTGGAAAATCATTTAGTTTTGAATGTTAATAAGACTCAGCTTTTGTATTTAGCCATATTTCCCTATCCTGATATATCTACTTGTTTCAGGGTACATCAATACCAATTTTGAATCAAGTCATTTTAGATATTACATTGTCATTTCAACCATAGGTAAAGGAATTGGTAAAATTTGCTTTTTATAAAATATGCATGCTCTGACACCTGAGGCCTATTCTGTCTGAAGACCATGTGAAAATATTGATGCATGCACTTGTGATGCCAAAGCTGGCTTATTGCAATGCTCTGTTTTGTAGGTTTACCTTACTCTACTTTATGGGCCTTACAAATTTTACAGAATTCTGCTGTCCATGTTATCTGTGGTATAACATCTGAAAGAACATATTTCTCCAAGCTTATTTAAGCTACATTGGCTTCCTATTCTGTGGAGAATAAGATTTAAGATATTATGTTGATGTCTAAAGCAGTGCATGATTTGGTGTCAGCTCCTTTTAATCCAATCCTAAAAGTTTACCAGTGGGTTTCAGGCTCCAAGATCGGAATCCCACCATCTACCAGATTTTTATATTCCGCTTTTCAGCGCTTCAAAGCGGATTACATTCAGGTACTGTAGTTATTTCTCTGTCCCCAGAAGGCTCACAATCTAACCCCTAGATTCTTCAAAATACGCTAATAACACATGGATAATGCCTGCACTAAGAAAAAATTTTAGAATTACCACATCATGTGATAACATAGCGCTTCGAATCGGTAGTATCGCATGGTCTGGTAAACCTTTTGCACCCCACGATAATTCCTGAGAGAGAGATAGAGAACGCAAGAGCGAGGGAAAGCGAGAGAGAAAGAGAGACAAGCTCTCTATAAGGCCCTCATAGTAGTCAAGTATTTATCTCTATAGGAGGGGCAGCTAATAGCTCGAGGTGGTGGTTTAGGGGCCAGTTTTACATGCAGCGTGAGATGTACGAACAGCACAGTTCACCTCAGTGAAGATTTGACGTCATTTGGAGTGAAGAAAGTCTCACGAAGATGAAATTTTGTACTATGTTATCTTGCCCTAGCTTGATGGTTCCCCTGTTATATAGTCCATCAATCTAGGGCGAGAGAAGATAATAGAAATGTCATCTTTGTGAGACTTTCCTCACTCCAAATGATGTCAAATCTTCACCGAGGTGTACTGTGCTGTTTGGACATCTCACTCTGCATGTAAAACTGGCCCCTAAACCACCACTAAAACTTCACCTTGAACTATTAGCTGGCCGCCTATACAGATATAAATACTTGACTACTATGAGGGCCTTACAGATAGGCTCACTCGCTCTCTCTCCCCCTAAGCCCAGAAATGGCCGAAATACAATTTGAAAAATGTATCGCAAATTGCGTTACAGCCATTTTGGTCATATCACACAGCTTAATGCTAGGAAAAAAAGGTGTATTTATTTCCGGCGTTATGCTATCGCCCTGTGCAATATTGCCCCTCATTTCCATAAATTCCACCCAACTCCTCCCTAACTCCTTCCCTTTCACAAAATTTGCATTTGTGCCATGCACTAGTGTTATCGCATGCGTTAACACCATAATGCATTTTGACTAATGATCCTGTAAGCTTGTACCTGAGGCAATAAAGGGTAAAGTGACTTGCCCAAAGCCACAAGGATCAGCAGTGGGATTTAAACCCTGGTCTCCACAGTTCAAAGTCAGCTGCTTTAACCACTAGGCTACTCCACCACTCTCATCTACTGGAAATCCCATTTATAAGAAATTCATTTAGCAGTCACAAGAGAGGTTATTCTGTGGAGCAGGTCCTTCCATGTGGAATACTTTACCTAATATTTTAAAGTCTAAATCAGATATTTGAAGATTTTGAAAAATGTTAAAATCTTATTTCTTTAAACAGGTATATGAAGAATTTATGTAAGGATCATCTGTGTTGGATATGTTTTTCTCTATTTTTTATGTTTTTAACACCAGTTACTTGATTTGTCTGCTATATTTTGTTATACCAATATAGGGGTAGATTTTTAAAAACTGCGCGATTGCGTACTTTTGTTTGCGCAGCAGGCGCAAAGAAAAGTACGCTGGATTTTATAAGATACGCGCGTAGCCTCTAAAATCCTGGATCGGCGCGCGCAAGGCTGCCGATTTTGGGCAGCCGGCGCGCGCCGAGCCGCACAGCCTGCCTCCGTTCCCTCCGAGGCCACTCCGAAATCGGAGCGGCCTCGGAGGGAACTCTCTTTCGCCCTCCCCTCACCTTCCCCTCCCTTACCCACCCCCCCCGGCCCTATCTAACCCCCCCCTACCTTTATCCATGGATTTACGCCTCCCAGAGGGAGACGTTAATCCACGTGCACCAGCGGGCTGCTGGCGCGCCGAGACCTGACCCGGGGGTGGTTCCGGAGGGTGCGGCCACGCCCCCGGAACGTCCCGGCCCGAAACCACGCCCCCGGGCCCGCCCCCAAAACGCCACGTCGTTCGGCCCCGCCCCCGGCACGCCCCCTTCCAAAAACCCCGGGACCTACGCGCATCCCGGGGTTCTGTGCGCGCCGGCGCGCAAGGCTTTTAAAATCCGCCCGATAGTGTTTTAAAATATGTCTTATGGTGGATTTTTTGAGCTTTTATTGCAATCTGCATATGAAGGTAGATATATAGGCTAGAATTTTTTAAATAAATAAATAGGGAAAAATCCATAAATTCATTAATATAATAGGGAATATCCATCTAAAATATATTTGGGAGAAGAAAGTGGGAGATCAAAAGATATTAAAATTAAAATAAAAGAAACAAGCACTTGATCATATAGCCTGTTCATTAACAATTCTATCAAAGTTAGGGGAATCTCCAAGAGATCTCTGAACCAAGAAAATCTCTAATGAGTTTGGGGATATAGAAAATATACCTGACATTACAAAAAAAAAAAAAATCTCATCACCATAACAACACTCATTAGATTAATAATTTACTCAGCTATATTTAGCTTGAATCCCAAACTTAAACCTAGGTTATCTCAGTACTCTAGACTTCTTCAGCTTGCTTTTCTACAGCTAATCATCTATGCGTGCCTGGGAGAACAATTGACCCTTTATGTTTTCTGTCTCTTAATGTCAATATCTCCTCTTAATTCAAGAGGCAAGGTTTTCCATAACACTGGCCCTGGATACGTACAGGGAAGTGCCAGTTATCTAAGTAGGGAAAAACAGATACACTGTGTAGCCTTAGATTGTTTATTTCTTGGTGTACTCCTTTGTTTCTGTATAAGCAGTCTTTGCTTGTGTTTGTGAATTTTATAAATATATGAAAAAATATATATATGAATCAAATATTTTTGTTCTTTTCCAGGACAAGGTGCAAATTATGTACCTAGAAGACATTACAGTGTATTTAGTCTCATTTTTTGAAGGCTTGCAACGGATTGTACTCTTTACTGAAGATCATAATGTATTTGAAGCAACATGTGAAAGTGAAAAAGCAGAGCTGGCAGAACAAGAAGTCACAATATCATTACAAGATGTTGGAATTTCATTAGTCAATAACCATATGAAACAAGAAGTATCTTATATTGGTATTACAAGGTATAATAATATGAAGAAAATGGTTGTGAAATGGTTGTTTAAACTAAATCTTGCCCGCTTAGAACTAGCAGTCTAAATCTGACTAGAGATACTAGGCATCGCCAGGTAATTTAGCACTGGGTTGAATGGCTAAGCAATTTGTCACTGGATTAGTGCACCAGTCTCTTTCAAGACATGATTTGAGTTCTCCACTACCGGAAAGCTTTTGATTTATCTAATCTTTTAAGAGGGCAATTTTTAAAATCGTGGGCAACTGAAAAGTCCACCAGTACTTCTACCCACTGGTTTTGCACCAGGTTTAAAAAAAAAAAGTGCATGTAGACCTTCATGAAAACGCAGCAAAAAGTAAACATTGTGGCCCAATGCACATACTTTTACCTGCAAAGCCCTTTTAATAGGATAAATAGCCATTTGCACAGGTAAATGACTTGAAAATTGCCCTCTAAATTCTTCCTTGTTAAAACAGAAAAAATGTATTCTTTTTAAGTCTAAGGAATGAAACTCAAAGGAAATATGAAGAAATATTTAATTATTGTGAGGAAACTATATTTGGGAATAACTTACCATCAGAGATGGTAGCAACCAAACCACTTGGGAGAATTCCATCATACTTGCTATTGATATAGAGAAGGGATGGAGGTAACCTAGCCATTGTAGCAAGAGTCCTTGATCAGGGGCTTTCCTTCATTCTGTTGCCTTACTTTTCTTACCCATATATTTAGAAAAAAACACACAATTTTCCTTAATATGAATGTGTAATATATAGAAAGCCATACCCTTCTTTTTATTTTTTATGTATGTATATTCAGGCCAATATTCAGTGGCTAGTTACGTTAGCCGGATACACCTATCCAGCTAACTTAATCTGGATATTCAGCAGCATAGCTGAATATGCCTGGCTGTCTTAAAAGTTTTATATATTAATCAAGTCGTGGAACAACCTTGTTCAATCACTCTGCGATAATTATGCTTTTGTTTCAACTCATCAATTTTTGCTTGTAATTATAATATTTTTTTTTATATGTTAAAAATTGAATTTTTTAAGGCCTACACGACTGTGGTATGTAAGGAACTTTTTCTCATGTTTGATGGTGGAACAAAATATTCTTTGTAAAAAAGTTTAATTCACAAAGAAAACATTTTTTTGTAGTAGGTTGAAAGTTTCATATACTCGTGTAGGCGTCCCTGCACCTGAAATGCATTTATAATCATAAGAACATAAGAAAATGCCATACTGGGTCAGACCAAGGGTCCATCAAGCCCAGCATCCTGTTTCCAACAGTGGCCAATCCAGGCCATAAGAACCTGGCAAGTACCCAAAAACTAAGTCTATTTCATGTAACCATTGCTAATGGCAGTGGCTATTCTCTAAGTGATCAGGGCTCCTACACAGCAAGCTGTTCTGACGTCCCTATGTCTCACCTTGCACACCCTGATCTCTCTGGGGTTTCTCATCAATTATCCAAAGTCCAGCTTAGTCCCATCGCAAACCCTGTCATTCATAGGAGCAGACTTGGACACCTTCAAAGCGAAGGCATTTCTTCCTCGAGAACGAGCTCTCATCATCTCCTCTCTCGCCCATCAGCTGCAGTCTCGACAACGCTCCACTGCATGTCACTTTCTAGTCCTGCTAGGTCACATGGCATCCTCAGTACACGTGACTCCCATGGCTCGTTTTGCCATGAGGATCCTACAGTGGGCTCTAAGGTCACAATGGATTCAATCATCTCAACCAAAAATCAACCCACTTCGTCTATCTCTAGCTTGGTGGAAGAATCAGGCCAATCTCCTTCAAGGCCTTCCTTTTCAAGCTCCAGATCCTCAAATAACCCTTACAAAAGATGCCTCCAACATCAGCTGGGGAACACACTTTGTCAACTTACAAACTCAAGGATCCTGGTCTCCAGAGGAAGCCAAACATCAGATCAATTTCCTGGAGCTACGAGCAATCAGATATGCTTTCAGAGTATTTCAGGATCGCCTCTCCAACCAGGTCATCCTGATTCAAACGGACAACCAGGTGGCCATGTGGTATATCAACAAACAAGAACGGGCTCCCACCTCCTGTGTCAGGAAGCTGCACAGATATGGGCGGAGGCCCTCTCCCACATCGAGTGATGTACCTCAGGGCCAGCTACTCGCCGGGAGTGGACAATGTGTTGGCAGACAAGCTGAGTCGCACCTTTCAACGAGTGGTCTCTCAACCTCGCAGTAGTGGACTCGATATTCTACCGTTGGGGCTACCCTCACATAGACCTCTTTGCACCACTTCAAAACCGCAAAGTAGAGAACTATTGTTCTCTCACTCGCAGCCAACACTCAGAGCCAAGAGATGCATTCTCCATCTCATGGGCAACCGGTCTCCTATATGCATTCCCTCCACTTCCACTTCTCTCGAAGGCTCCTCCTTATGTGAATTAAAAATTTTTTTTTGCTCTTTTTTACAATATGCGTAACTTCTGTTTATTGAATTTACCAATCCAGGGGCTTTAAAATTTAAAGAACCAATCACGTGTACTGACGTATCCAACATGTCACTCTCATTCATCAGCACGTCCATTCACTGGTGTCTCGCTACTCTGTTATAATCCCTAGTTTGACAATTCTCTTTAAACACGCCCTCCTCTGCTGCGTTCTTCTGGCCCGCCCCCAATTTATGTGGCTGCATTCTAGCCGCATAGCTCATTATATGGCTAGAATGTCGCCGCATATAGTGATGAATATCACAGTTTTGCCATTTAGACCTAGATGTATCATTTTGCTATAAATTTTGTGAGAATAGCGCTCAGGATAATAAAAAAAAAAAAAAGGGAGGCATGGTTAGGGTAACTTTCCAGATACCACAATGTGCACGATTTACATTGCAAGCTGAGAAATGCCCAGACAGGCTTTTATCTGCTGCCTAGCGAGAGAGAGAGACAGACAGACAGACTCTTTATAAAGCTCTCATATAAGTAAACTATTTATACCACTGTAAGAGGGGCAACTAGTAACTTTGCACTCTGTCTAGCTTGATGCACTCTTCCTAGCTGCTATCAGTCTAGGTTGAGAGTGCATTGTACAAATTTCATCTTTGAGTAGCTTTCCTCACTCCAAATCACACAAAATCTTCACTGATATCTACTATACTGTTCGTACCTGTGACTGTGCATGTAAAACTGCCCCCAGAATCTCGGTCACCACCAGAACCTCACCCCGAGTTCAGAATTGCCCCTCTTACAGTTCTATAAAATGTTGCCTAATATGTGTGCTTCCCCAGAGGCACTCTAGCTATCTCTCCTTTCCCTGCCTGAAATGCACAGCTGTCACAGACATAATGCCAGTAAAAAAGGTGTAGTTATTTCCGTGTTAAATCCTGCGATAGCGTGCAATACCTTATCGCATACAATGTTAAGCACCCTTCATTTTCATAAACTCCTCCCACTTTACTAAATTTTTTAAATTTGCATACACCTCGCGATGCATTAGGGCATTATTGCAGGTGTTAGGGCCCTAACACTCAACTATAATGCCCTAACGCAATTTGATAAATGACCCTGTTTGACAGATAACTTTACAGTTATCAATCTAAAAGGCTTTTGAATATTCACCTCTTTATGTTTAATAATGAAGACAAAACTTCCTTGTCTGGAAATATTAAGTATGCAGAAATTGGTTTGATTGCAGCTACTAGTAAGTATATGCTAAGAAAAAAACGCTATACCCCAAATCATAAAGAAATAACTATCTTAAAACATTCTTTATTAATCATTTGCAACATAAATACATCATCAATACAGTAATCTTAAGCATAACTATAAATACAAATATAAGCCACAATCACATTAAATTAAAAAAAAAATAATTGCAAACTAACAGGTATGCTAAACAAATTAAACCAAAATTCAATACAGCTTGTAAGGGCCCAAAAACCTATTAAAATCATGTAGACAAACCACAGACGACAAACATAACACAGACAAACAACTACCACCCCAGAAAAATAGAAAATAAAATAAAGTACAAAAAAATATTTTAAAAAATCCCAGTACCTAAAAAATGTCCAACAATGACCAGAAAAGAAGGAAGAAAAATATCTCCAAAAAAATGTTCACACTTATTTTAACTTGACTCGATATAACTCTCAAGAACTGTTGCAAACTCCACATGATAAATAGGATAATACAAAGCCATAGATTAATCATTATCCTCCCAATTGGATCCCATTCATTTCTAAGAAAATGGTGGTTTATCTTAGTGAAAATTACGCATAATAAAAACCATGCTGCTTTAAAGCTTCAAGTTAAGCCGCACCGGCTTCTTCAGGAGTAATGCTAGTACATTGTCAAAACATGCATCAGTATGTTGTTAATGTTCCCCACCTTCATAGTCTCTAAAATAAATAAATAAAATAAACACCACCAAAACATGTAAAAATAAAGAAAAACAACCCCCCCCAAACAAAGTTGTTACAATTTTAACTATAAAGAATGCTATAAAATGCTCAGAGATCAAACCCTGCCGCCATTTGGAAAGCAACTGTAGCAACCTATATCCACATATATTCATATACATGCCATCCAATCAGGTGACCCATACAATTTAAAGGAATAGAATCATACACAAAACCCCCCTCCCTTCATTCAGTCTTATTTTTAACCCCACAGGAATTAAAAAGCTAAAGTCGTAAATCCACTTTTGTTCTTTCTGAAGTAACTTGCAGTTAATATTCCCTCGTTTGTTATTCTGCAATTTTCTAATACACAAAACCTTATGTCCCCTATAACATGTTCTTGTTCCAACCAATTCTCCATCAAAGGAGCTGTTAAACGCTGCAGATGAATAGTACTACAGTTCTCCATTAACATATCTTAATAGCTCTTATAATTTTTCTAATATATGTCAGATTGCAAGGACATTTGAGATATACCACTTGTTGAGATTCACAGTTAGTACTGAAATGTAAAATCTATAAGTTTTGCCCATTCATGGATCAATAACAAACTGTAAAGATAAAGAGAACTTGCAAACCTTACAATGACCAGAACACTATTGGCCAAGGTTACTGAGGGGGATATGATAGAGGTCTATAACAGTGTTTCCTAGCCAGTGTGCCATAATAATGGTGTCTCTTCAGACCTGATCAGGTGTGCCATCGAAAAGTCACCACTGTCTGATTCCTAGACCAGCACCTGGGCACTATTCTCAGTGACTTGCAGCATCAAGAGACGCCAGCAGTGACCTTAAATGTGTAGAAGCTCCTTTCTAAGAACTTGTATAATCATATATGCCTCTTCTTACTCAGCATGAGCTCCTGAGTGTGGTAATTAATGGGCAGCAAAGAAAGCATGAATAGCTGGGTCCTGCTTTATGCAGCATATACCCTGCTCACAACACCTCGTTTTCTACTTTCTGAGTATCCTCCTTAGAGTCCTTTCAGTCTTTGTCTTGTCCCAGGCAGAGTGAGACAGGGAAGGCATGTACTGAGCACTGGATATGACTCACTCTGAGTATTGAGAACAGTAAAATGCAGGAGATCTTACAGCCACATATGGCAGTCAAGGTAACTAACTGAGCCAGCTGGCTGCATCACACCGACTTCTCCCTGGTCCATCATAACAGGTATTTATTTATTTCAAAAGTTTTATAGCCTACCTATAATGAACCTGCCAAGCTAAGCAGGTTATAGCATATATACAATTACATTAAAAGCATATTTAAAAAAAGCATTAAACATTAAAACATTTTCCATTATTGCCTGTTAAACATTCTGCCTAGAAGGCTACACAAACTATAAACATCTTAGCTAGTCTTATTATCAGTGTGTTGCTCCATCCCCTCTCTCCCTTTGTTTTAAAATTTGGAAGAGAAACTGGGGGTTCTTCAGTCCTTCTCTAGCTCTTCGTTTGGCTTTGAGTCCTTCATCTCTTGCTCTGAGGAAGCAGGTGTGCCACACAACATTTTTGTTAGTCTAGGTGTGCCTTGGGCTTGAAAAGGTTCAGAAACACTGGTCTATAAAATCATGGAGGACTAGAACAGGTAAATGTGACTCTATTATTTACTCTTTCAGATAATAGAAGAACTAGGAGGCACTACATGAAGTTAGCACGTAGCACATTTAAAACAAATCTGAGAAAATTCTTTTCACACAATGCACAATTAAGCTCTGGAATTCATTGCCAGTGGATGTGGTTAGGGCAGTTAGTGTAGCTGGATTTTACATGTCCTTTTATACACAAAAAGCAGATGTTGTAAAAGCAGCACATGAACCTGCAGTAATTGCTAGTGTTAGTTTATGATCCTAACTACCTAAAATGTATATGTAGTATAGGGAAGTAGACAGACCATATCATATGATAGATGGACTGAAGTGAACATTGTTTAAACAGTAAATCACAATTTACATGTGCACATATATAGGCACGTTGTACTGTATGTAAAGGATGTACACATTGTAGAAACCATTCTCGTAAGAAAACTGCATTGTGTTTAAATTCTTCAGTAGTGGTGCAGCCTGGTTGGCCTCTTTCTGGTAAGGTTCTTTGGTTTCTGTCAGTAGCCCTGGTCACCAGTGCGTCATAGCTCAATCAACTACGGGTCAAAAATGTGGGTATAATAGCGAATGGATTTACCTTGGGACAGGGCGGGTGTTCTGGAGCAGGAGTCTTCATCTGAAGCAGCTGTCATTCCCCATGGGTTGAGCCCTTGGGTTTAGGCGGCCACCAGGTCTTTTCAGGCACTTGGCAGGCCAGAGGTCCAGAGAGCAACAGGGAACCAGGGAAGGACCAGAGCAAGAGAGCAGAAGACTAGGGCAGGACCAGATCAGGAGCCAGAAACTGAAGCAGGGAACCAGAACCAGGAATCAGGATCACAAAATGCAGGAATACAGGAAAGAGTCCAGGCAACAGTATGAAGTGAACTCTGCCATTGAACTGTTGAACCAGCAAAGGTGTTGCCAGCTGACTTCTTTATGTACTGTTGTCTGTTGGGGACCACACCTAATGCTGGTCTAATAAGAGGCCTTCAGAGTCAGACCTTTTTAACATTTCTTGATTTGATATGTACCTGGGGATCTGTGTTGCTGCAAGTTTAAATCCTGCTGTCCCCATCAGTGTTGTGGTCATTGTAAGATTTGCAATATTTCTTTATCTATACAATTTTTTGCTTATCCACAGATGGGCAAAACTTTGTTTCTGTACTAATTGTAACTCTCATCAAGTGGTTTATCTCATGTACATGTATCCTGCTATATATTAGAAAAACTATGAAAGTTATTAAGATTCGTGTCATGGAGTACTTAAGCAATACTTATATCCAGACCACAGTTTTAGAAGCTCCTTTGATGGAGCATTGAATGGAACAAGGAAACATTATAGACATACCTGGGAACTCTCTGGATTTGGCCCGGAGACTCCGGAATTCTAAGAGAATTACCGGGTCTATGGGCCAATACCAGAAATCTCCGGGTGCTGCAGCAAAACCAATCTGCTTGGACCCGGAAAGAAGAAAGGAACGTCATTGGTCTTGTGCGGCTGAAAAATGAGGAACTTGACAGTGATTTCTCCCATCTCCAGACCTTTTTAACTTTTAACTTTGCTTCCTCGTGACACCACCTGCTCCTGCACAGCCTGTTTTCTGTTTCCAGCCACTTGCCTGCCCCATCCTGTTTGTCTTGGCCAATCAACATTGCGATTTCCTGCCAGTGCATCAAACAAAGAGTAAGAAACAGGCAGCGCCCACTTCTGCAGCACAGGAGGAGAAGGAAGAGGCTGCTGCTGCTTCGGGAGCCCAAGTTAGAGTCTGCTGTTGCTAATGTGTTTTGAAAGGGGGGGAAAGAGAATGAATGAGCATGTCTGTGAGAGTGAATGAGTGTGTATTTGTGTAGGAAGAAGAGAGCCGAGAGTGTATGTAGGAGAGAGCTGAGTGCAAGTGAGCATGGGTGTGAAAGTGAGTGGGCATGTGTGTATGGAAGAGGGAGAGGTGAGTGTGTGTGTTGGTGGGAGAATGGCAGAAGTAAAGGTGTAGACATGAGAGAATGAGGGGTGAAATTAAGTGTGAACGTGTAAGAGTTTATGAGCAAATTTGTGAACATCCAGTCCCACTGTGCAGTTGCCTCCCCCCACCCCCCAATCCATGGTAATCTCAGGATGACTGGAAGTCAAAAGTTCCCAGGTATGGTTATAGAGGACTTAAGGTTTTGTGTGTTAGAACAAGTGTAAAATAACAAAGGTGGTAGATATTAACCTCATTGCTTCATGAAAAACAAAATTGGATTTATGACTTTGACTTTTTAATTCCTGCAGGATTAAACAATAAGATCAAATTTGGGGGAGTGTTTCTGTGATTCTGTCCCTTTAAATTGTAAGTGGTCATATGATTGTATGGTCTGTGTATGAATATGTTGCTATGGGGTGGTATAGCTGCTTTCAAAATGGCAGCAGGGTTGATCTCTGAACGTTTTATGTTACTTTGAAGATAAGATTCTAACAACTTCGATCTGGGGGGGGGGGGGGAGTTGTTTTTCTGTGGTTTCTGTGTGTGTGTGGGGAGGTGTTTGGTTTTTTTAATATAGAGACTATGCTATTGGGTACATTTATAACATACTGATGCATGCTTTGACAGTGTACTAGCATTCACCCTGAAGAAGCTGGTAGATGAAATATGTCCGATTACCTTGAAAGTTTATCACCACCTATAAAGAAGCATGATTTTTATTATGTGTAATCTTGACTAAGATACGCCTCCATTGTCATGATAATGAATGGGATCCTGTTAGGAGGATGATGCTTACTTTATAGCTTTTTATTCTGTTTAGCATTTGGAACTTTGCAATGGTTCTTGAGAATTACATCAAGTCAAGCTAAACTAAGTGTGTGAATTTTTTTGGAGATAATTTTTCTTCCCTTCTTTCTGGACATTGTTGGACCCATTTTTTAGGTATTGGGATTTTTTTAACTTTTTAATGTTACTCTTTTTTTTTTTCTTTTTTATTGGGGGTGGTTGGTTGTCTTTTATGTTTTATATCATGATTATGATTACTGCTATGATGATGTCTTTTGTTATGAATAATTAATAGAGTGGGTTTAGAAGATAGTTATTATTTCGAGCACAGTTTGTTTTTTTTCTTGAAAATATTAAGTATGCATTTCATAACAAAACATTTATATTACTGAACAGAAAAAAACCATTTCATGAACTATATACCTTATATGTAATGCATGTAAAGTATAAAGTTCTAATAAAATATGGCATAAGTTCCTTTGAAGCTTTGTGAGACAGTGTGAAAAATGAGTGTCTTCAGCAAAGCAAGACATGTAGCTACTCTATTAAATGTATGAACACCTGGAGTATCTGGTCGCAGTTCTAAAATGTTTTGAAATGTTGCTTTAAGTATTATTTGTTTAAAGATTTATATATTTGGTTGATATTCAAAAGGATAACATGTCAGAGGGATTCTTCTTGCTATTCTCTCTTTATAATTTACAGTCCCATCACTTGATAATCTTTCTAGCAGTAAAGCAATTCGTGCAAGGTAGTTGGCCCTTACAAGCTTTTGTGTCGTCGTCCCCCTTTATTTTTCCTCTTTCTGGTACCAACTGCTCATTGTACTTCAACTCATAGTGGGTTTGAAAAATCAACAAAAAAAATCTAATAAGAAAACAAATTTGTCATGTTCTTGTGTTTGCCATCTTAGAAAAATTGTTACAAATCAAAAGCATCCTTTGTTGACAAGGACAAGTAAAATTATTATTCTTTAGTTGATATATTTTCTCTGTTGCCCACTTTTTTTAAGTTAGACCCAAATGATAGAATTTTGAACATCCACAGATCTAGTATTGCTACAAACCTGTTTATATGAAATCTGAACAAACTTATATTTTTGTGTGATAGTGTAACATCACATATTGTTGACTGTATTGTCCTGTGACACCAGTTACATTTACAATATTTTTAATTTTTGTTTTGATTGGTGAATTTTGTACCATTCCTGCAGAATACTTTACAATTATCAGCTCATGTTACTAGCTGTATCATGAAAGAGATTCTTTTATATTAATGTGCAAATATGAATTTAGATTTTTTTGACAGTTGTGTACTTTCTGGGTAAAACCAAAGGCTAAATGTGAAAAAAAAAAAACATTTTTAGACTTACATTGGTTTTGTTTTGTTTTCTTTAAACAAGTTCGGATTTAGTTTGGGAGATGAAACCCAAGAACAAAGGAAGATGGAAACCGATGAGCATTAAGCAAACTGAAAAGTTAGAAGCAGCATTGAAGGAGTACAAAGAGTCCTCTCCTTTAGAAAATAAAATTGTTGAACTGGAATCAAATTTTCAGGTACTATTTGAGATTGTTTTCTGTTTGTATCAGTTTATTTGTTGACTTTATGATGCATTTCAAAAACACTTTAGATGTTCATATAATTCCTTAAAACTGTTATACTCTAATACCAGAGCAAACAGTCTATTTAATATAATTATATGTTTTAACCTATTCTAATTGAGCAGAAATATGGCATAGAACTCATAATACATTGCTATTGGTCAGAATGCTGTAGTCTAATACACTGCAGGGCAGGCATTTAATATTCTATAATATTTCAAGCTGGGAGAGTTGATGATCTATGGTGACTTTTTTGTTGAGCAGGCAAGGAAATATAAACTGAGTTTGCATATTAGCAAACTGCATATTTGCAATTAGTGATAAAATCTTAGTTGCTGTGATATGACAACACAAAGCAAGTGTGCACCATGGCCCACCCCTACCGTTTGCCTTGTCTACAGACATCTGTCTACTCTGCCTATTATTAAATCCTCCCTCGAGTGTGATTGAACGTCAGATGTACAAAGTATGTTTCCCATAGATACAAAATGAGAAAAATTTAGTATATCTGGTCCTAAGTAAGTGTAAGGCTTACTAGGCCTTTCCATAATTGTGCAAGAGGAAGCTTCCAATAGTGGGATCACATGGGATCCTGTGGTAGTCTACCCAGTAGTTCCCTAGGTAGGTTTTTTTTGTTCTCGACTCAGTTTCACAGCGGTGCACTATCGGTTCCACCACCGACATCAAGTTTGATTTTGCTTCAGTTCTTTTTCAGTTGAACATGCCTAGCAGGTTCCAGTGATACCCCCGATGTGGCAGGGCTATGTTTATCATGGATCCCTATGGTAGATGTATCCTGAGCCTCGGGGCATTGCATGATGTCCATGGATGTGTTGCAGGTGTGCGACCATGACCCATGAGTATGTGTGAGGAAGGCTGAGTTTGAGCTCCAGCTACCAGTGAGGGAATGTGTATGTGTGTTGGGCAGGGGATGGGGGGGGGGGGGTGTGTGCTCTATTTGTCATTGAAAGATATGGCTGTGAATGTGTACGTCTCTTGTTCTTTCTGGTATTTTTTCAAGTGCACATGTACAGACAGTTTATGCATGTAAAATTCTTAGCTGCAGGAAATATGTGTAAATTTTCTACGTGTGGTGTTTTCCATCATAAAATTCCTGGCTGTGGAATTTTACATGTATGAACTATCCACACATGCATATATGAAAAAGGATACAGGTGGACACCATTGTCAGGCATATAAGGCATTTCTACCATCCTTCAATATAAAGAGGACCTATAAAGGTCTTGCCTATAACTTGTTAACCTTTCTTTGTATTCAAGTGGATTAATGTGGCAACTGTAGAGCGGAATATAATGTTTAAAATAAACTACAGTATTTTTTCCATGCATCTCCTTGGTCCAAGCAGGACATATCCAAAATGACCACAGTCCCATAACAGAACTTTTAGTAGCCATTTTAGAAATCTAGTAGCTTACTAGAAAAATAACTCTTCATTTTTCCACCTTTTCTTTAGGTTTTGTAGAGGCATTTTAGTTGGGTTTTTTTGTTTGTTTGTTTGTTTGTTTTTTTTAGCAGATTTGGTACCTCCAGAATTTAGCTGGATACTCCCAGTATACTATAGAAATAAGTTGTTTTTTGTGTTCAAAGTTTTTATTAGTATAAAGAACAAAAAATAAAAATAAAAAATAGTGATATAGGAGGAAAACAATAGCTAAATGAAAAACCAAAGGAATATAGCCCTTTATACACAGCAATTACATAGCTAAGAATTCAGATACAGGTTTTCAAATTGCATGGAATTTAACTTTACTATGGGTTTTGCTCAATGCAACCATTTCATATCCATAAATCATATTAAATCATAACCACCAGAAATATACATTTAGAAAATAGTGTTCTTTCCAATGGTCAAAACTGCCTGCAGCACCAGTGCAATAAAGATATCAAGAAATTTACTAGAATACTGCTGGAGGGAGGGATCCAGTGAAATGTTGGATAAAACAATATTAAGGAAAGAAACTTCCTCAGATATATATATATATATAAGATTTTGCTAATATAGTCCCATACCGGGGACCAAAAAGGGCAAATTTAGCTGCATGAGAAAAGGATATGTTCAAGGGTGCCATCAGAAGTTGAACAATGACAACAGTTTGGAGGTATTCAGGCCTACCTTATTTAGTTTTACTGGAATCCATGTGACACAATGGCTAAAAAAAAGTCTAAGGATTGGGTAATGCCAGCTACAAAATAAATTGATTTTTGGATCAGAAGGAGTATAGTCCAGAGGGATGAGGTATGATCCTGGTATTTTTTTTTATGCATTCTGCCTTTTGGATCGCAATTCTCTCTTTTTATGCTCAAGTCAATTTAAAAATCTCCTTCAGACTCTTATTATAATTAGGGAACTGGGAAGCATTTTAAATTGTTTTTCTGATTTAAAAAAAAAAAAAAAATCTGAAATGGCAATCCGAAAGGCATATTGAATCCATAAAAGCTCAGATTCTTTCATGCTTCTTGGATCACAAAACAATGGTAAAGATTTTTAAAATATTTTAAATTTAATTTTCTAATGGTAATTCTTACCTTTGTCAGAAGATATTTCTGCTGGACAATTGCCCTGGTCTAGATGTTAAATGCTTTCCCTTTCATCCAACAATATCTGAATTTCCAAATGGATAATTATGATAATCCTGCTGCCAAATTGCGCTTTTATCACTTGGTTATAAGTTAAATAGAATGTTTGTGAAACCAGGTATTTGTAAAGATTTGGTATTACATTCATACTACTCAGAATCAAATTTGTATAATTTAGATTGTTCATATCGGCTGCTACTTTTTGAATAGCAGAAATCTGAAAATTGTTTTATTCAATAGGTTTGTTTAACTCCAAATGGAACCAACATGAAAATCATACAGCCACATGAAGCCCCCATAAGAAGAAACTTCTTGCCAGCTCTGAATTTGGAGTACAGCGCTTCTGCCCACCAAAAAGCCATAAGAGTACAAATCTACAGAATACAGGTATGTTCTAACAGAGAAGCAAGAATAACGATGTTTTACGAAAAAAGCCAGAAAATGTAGAGAGACCATTCTGCAGCAAAACAAGCTGTACAATATTTGTTTAAACGATCCAGGTATGCCCATGTAATATTAAACACAACATTTATTGTTAAAACATTGCTTTTCTTTTTTCAAAATTTTTTACTTTGAGGAGTTTTTTTTATTTAAATGGAAAGGGTTACACTTACTGGAGTGGTAAGCTAATGGTATATGATAACCCATTATTTTGTTAAAGCAGTGTTTTTTGTATGTATTTTAATCATTAATTTTGATTCAGATTTTTGGAATTACTCTAAAGATCAGCATTTTCCATGGATTCACATAGATGGGTCATGTGACTTGCCATGTAGAGAGATTTTCAATTTTAAGATTTCTAATGTTTTAAATTCTGCTTAGCAGTCAGTTGATGACTTTTCTTGCCAACTGTCTGTTTCTTTTCTTTCTCAGCTGATTGAAGGGCTTCTCGCATGTGCTGTATTTTTAGTTTCCTCTTCCTTCTTTTCTTTCCCTCTTTTTTCTGTTTTGGTCCATCAATGATATCTTCAGGATCTCCAGTCTAAATACATTTGTTTGCAGCCTGAACATTTGCGTAAGATTTGAAGGAGTTGCTATGTACAAATTCCACCATAGTATCAGTTCTGTCTGAATTGTAATTTGACTACACATTTCACACAACTCTTATTCTTCCTTTAAGAATTTTTATCTTCTTTCTCTTATGATGTAGAGAATTCATCATGAAAATGTTCCTATTGGCTTTGGATTAAAAGACATGCATTACATGAACCACTGACATGCTGTGCCTTCTAATTTAACTCAAGATATAACATCTCTCTATTTGGAGTTTTTGAGAATGCTTTGGTTTCTTTTTAGTACTTCATTGCTATTAGATAACCTTAACACAGCAATGCTTCCATAATGCTTTGATGCCTTTGGTGGGGGGGGGGGGGGGGGGGGGGGGGTATCTTTGTGCCTAGAGATGGATTCCAGAAATTAGTGAAGTAAGCCTTTCTGTTACTGGACTGACTTCAATATACATCACCTTTGTTTGACTACTGTAACTTATTATTGTTTTATTCCCTAAAATGGTCTTGATTCAAGGGCATTTGGGTGACTTTTCACTACCTTGAAGCTTCTTGATACTTGAGGAGTACTCTGGTTGCTGAAGGGTATTTCTGCACATCAACACTTTGAGTGCTTTGAAATCTAACCAGTACATTGATGCTTTGAATTAACCTTGGCACAGATACCCAATGACTCAAAGCAGCTTATAGATTCAAGTGTGCATTGGGCATTATTGTTTGTGTTTCAAAACCTTTTGAATTCTCTGGTATCCTTTAATCACTTTGGTGCTTCAAAATAGCTTCCACTCAGTAGTCAGGTTTCAGTATCTCAAGACTGCTTGGTACATCTGATTTACTCAGATGCATTGAAAATACCTTTGTATATTAGCTCCTCAAGAATGGATTTGTTCCTGTAACATGCTTGACATCTGGTAAGTATTTATTTGCCTTGAATTAATCCCAGTGTAAGATAACTCTCAAGGCTGCTTTGGTACATCAGATATGCTCCAGCGATTCAGCAGTGCCTCTGTGCATTTGTGTCTTAAGAGTGTTTTAGCACCTTGAGGGGCAATTTTCATGCTATCTGCACAGCTGCTAAGTCAGCAGATACTTTTTACTCCTGGTCTTTGCACCAGTTTTCATAGTGAAAGATGTACTTTCTCTCAGAACATTGATGAGATTTGCACCTATTTTTCTCCATGAGCAAGCAGGATGAAGTTAGCCACACAAGTAGGTAATGTCATTTGATGGCACTGAGAGAGAAAAAAATTTTTTTCCTGAGTATGTGTGGACTTGTCTGCCATGAAAGTCTCCTCAATCATTTTTATTCCAGGTGTGTCATGTCTGGCCCTTCTCATGATATACCTAATTACACTGCCTGTCCTCACATATCCCCAGGGCCAGAAGGTCAAGAAACCATACATTTCAAGACTTTGTGACACCTTTGGCCTCTACCACAGGGAAGAAGAGGAAACCATCAACTGAAGGACCTTTACCAAAATTTTTAAAAAGGCAGTCTTCTCATACTTGATTACATGATTCAGTGCAGTCTCGACAGACGCCATTCCCTCTCCAATAAAGAGAGAGATAAATTATGCTGTTTGGCGCCAAGGGATACTGGCACCCTGCTACCAGAGAATCGTTGGGGCAGAAAAGGGCAAGAAGTCATCCTGTGATGCATGATAAGATATTCATGCATTGATCAACACTGTCACCCGAATCTTTTTGGCCCAGGTATTCTACCAGCATAATCCACTAGTAAAAGCACCAGAGACTTGTTGGCCCCAGAGTTTTTGGAGCTCTGCAGAGCCGTCATGAATTTGCCTTTGTTTGGAACCACTCGTTAGCGTCCCCAGTACTTTGCATTTAATCTGGAAAACAATTATCTTCAGGAGACGCTGCTGCACTCATTATTAAATGTTATAAGCTCATCTGATTCCTCAGCAGGGCTCCTTTACATATTCATCACTCCTACATAGGCCTTACCGCTCATTCTTTGGGCTCCTGTCCCTCCCGATGCAGCCCATGTGGTGAAACACGGTCCGTGTCAAGGGACCAAAAATCTGTTCTCTTCAAGCATCTGTGAATAAACAATGAATATGTTAAAATTAATTCTTTGTTTCTTCGATTGAGCTCTTTAAGACAAGATTCCATGAACGTAACCAGCGCTATACTACCTACTACTGTGGTCTGTATCTATTACTATATACCGCTCATCTCCACTCCTCATTAGCTTTTACCAAAATCTTTGTGCCAAGAGATATCTTTGGCACAGAATAGACAAAACAGGAAAATGTCAGAAGCTTCACCTGCAAAGCAAATCCATTAGGTGTGCCAGTTTTGATCCCAGAATGATGGTTCTTTCCCAGCAACTCCTCCAACAAAAGGAGAGCCAACACCCCTTTGTGAAAAAATGAGTAGAATTTTTTTATATTTATTTATTTGCAAAAAGTACTTTACTAATATGCTAGACTTACCACTGGCTCTTCCATTGGATGAAATGTCTCCAGTTCTGAATATTGTGATCTCCAAGTTGGACAGTAAATCTACTAATCTGCCTTATTAATGTAGAGATGAAATGAGCCATACTTTGATCCATCCCAATTTCATGACTCGTCTTCCAGAGATAGAACAACTCTAGAAGACCCTCCTAGTGTCTGATTCACAGGAAGGTTCAGAGTCATCTTATGTGTTTCTGTCATTAGATTGAGTTGAAGGGGAACCCACAGGTCTTCTGTTGGATTTCTCCTTCTGCAGCCTAGGAGTACATCTCCTGAGGACATCATATATCTGCCTTTTTGCAAGAAATGGCCAAAAAAATTCCATTCAATTTACAAGAATAAGAAGAAGCTAGAGAAGATCTTTGGTTTAGTTTTAGTACACAGGCTGCTTCAGGAGCTTCAAGCAAGAATTTAGCAAACACCTTTGTCTTCCCTGCCTCTAGCAAGAAAGTTAGATCTCAAATACATGGTTCAACCATCTCTGGGACCTCACATGGTCCAGCTCTTGTATCAGTCAGTAGTAGTAGAGTGGGCTTTGAAAAAAAGTAAAACATTGACACATTCCTTTACCCCTCCTAGTAAAGATGCCAGTATGCTGGATAATATAACAAAGAAGGTCTTCTAATCAGCCATAGTCAATGCCAGAAAAGCAGCTTATCAGTCGCATATGGTTCAATATATGCATTCTTGCCTGCAAAACTGCAAAATATAACAAATATTCCAGTAGATAAAATAGACCACTTCATTCCAGTAATTCAAGAAGCTGAAGAATGTGTCAAGCATATACTGTATATACTCGTGTATAAGTTAATCTCATGTATAAGTTGATGGGCGATTTTAAGACCAAAATCCATTGAAATCCATTGGCCCATGCATAAGTTGAAGTTTAAAATGAGTGAACTATTAGGAAGATAAGAATTAAAAAAATAGCCATGTCCGTATTAAAAAAAACAAAAAACAAACAAACAAACAAAAAAAAGTCACGTGGTGCACTAACTTTAGGGACAAAGCAGCATGACCAGAGTTAGCTGCATACATTAAGTGGGTAACTGCTAATATCAGCGTTAGCCACTTAACTTATGCGGCTAACTCCATTCTGTTTAGGCGGTTGACGTATGCGGTAAAATTGATGGTATGCATTAACGATGTGCAGTTGTTTGCAACGAAATAGGAAATAAGGACGATATTTCCTATTTCGTTGCATTTTGGTAAGCAAAAAAAAATGATAGGAAAACCCAGCTTTTTTGGGCTTATTTTCTGACATACATTTCTCGACTTTTACACTTGTATATATGGTAATCAGATCTGCATATAACACCTGTAATATTAGCCTTCTGGCTGTTGGGGCCTGAAGGCTGACTTGATTGCATGCTTCAGGACTTTGAAGATGTACATGAGAAGCTTGCAGATGCTTCATGTACAAGTGATACTTTCTTTGGAGAGAAAGTAAAAGAGACAGTAGATGTTATTAAAGATTACTGTGCTACCCTTTTTAATCTCAGCAGCTATGAATGAATCACCCTTTACTTCCAGAAGAGGTCAACATCAACCCTATAGGAGCCAATTCTTTCAATGGACAGACACAGTGAAATACTTTACACAACTTCTACTTACAGAGTTAACACAGAGCTTCAGTAATTTCACATGACTTAACTTCAGTATACACATTATTAAGAGCTTACAGATCTTCCACCAGGATCTCACTTTTTCACTTGGCCGCTGAGCCTTCTGAATGCTGGGAATGACTTCCTGGTATCCCAGCATGCCTTTTGAATTCCCTGAGGATCAGTCTGGATCCTCAGGGACAGAACCATATATGAAGCTATTGGTAGTATTGGACTAGATTCCTCAGAGCCATTCTTTGACTCTACACACAGCACATTAGCCCTGAACTGAACAAACTGCAGTTCAAGTCCAGCTGTAGCATCTTCATCCATGGTCAGCACAGTGAATATGTCCAATACTCTCAATGAATCTCTGCTAGGGTGGTTGGATAATTTTACATTTTTTAAGATGTTAGTTTTTTTTCACTAATTCCAGTTTCAAGAAACTCTTGACACATGCTTATGGTCTAGGTTGGGGAATTAATATCAGAAATCTGTGCTCAAGGAACATGATCATGAAATAATTTGCTTTATATAAACCAATTAGAACTAAGAGTGATCTTTACTGCTGTCAAGGTGTTCAATACATGGTTTAAGAGCAAGTTGATAGTGATGCAGACAGACAACCAGGTAGCAATGTTCTATATATAAAAAACCCAAAAACAAAAGAGGAACAGACTTATAATCTTTTTCTAGAGGCATCCAGGATTTGGAAACGGCTGATTTCCCAGAGGATTTTTCTTCTAGCTGTTTATTTACTGGGAAACCAGAATTAGACAGCAAACAGCTTAAATCAACAACTACAAACACAAATGGTCACTACATGATCAGATAGTGCAAGAGCACACTGCAAATAGACGGTTTTGCAACATTCCTGAATAACAAGCTTCGTGCATTCTTCTTCAGAAGACCTGCAATGAATAGAGTGGCTGCAGATGCTTTCTCAATTCCATGAAATTTGAGGGCTGCTTTACACAAGTCCCACCAATTCCTCTTATATCCAAAACCAATTCAAAGGATAAAGGAGAGAGGGGAGACAAATGATTTTGAAAAGCCCCCATTTGGTTTCTGTGGCTTCAATGCCTAGCTTTTCAACAACCAATAAGATCATGAACACTCCCATCCCTCATCACAAAATGCAATAGGAATCTTCTATAATCTCAATCTTCAGTCTTTATCTCTGACTGGGTGGATGTTGAAAGTCAGCTTTCAGTTTTCCTAGCTCTTCCCATCTACAGTCTTGGAGATGGGGTAGATGAAACTCCATTTACAGAAAGGAATGTATGGGAAGAGCTAGGAAAACTGAAAGTGGACCAAGGCCATGGGGCCAGATGTTCATCCCAGGATACTGAGGGAGCTCAGAGATGTGCTGGCGGATCCGCCAACTGATTGGAGAAGTGTGGTGGTGGACCCGCTCCACAAGAGTGGTAGCAGAGAGGAAGCTAGAAGCCGGTTAGTCTCACCTCAGTGGTGGGAAAAGTAATGGAGACTCTGCTGAAGGAAAGGATAGTGAACTATCTACAATCAGAAGCCATTGGTAAATAACATGGTCTCACTTGTGACTGCTCGCCAGCTACTATGGCTAAGGAACCCATGCAGCATGACTCACCAAACTTACTTTTAAGAACAAGCTCCTTTTTGCGAAAGACTTGAAGTCCCAATCACCCAGACTTCTGGAGGGTAAGGCTAAGAGTTAATTTTCTTGTTGTTCAATTAGTTCTTGCTTTAGAGAGTGAAAGGGATACAGACCCAGTAGGACTTCTGTGTATCTGCAAAGCCAACATTTTCATATGATTCAATTCTATTGAATGGGATAACAGAGAAGCAGAAAAGAAAGGGCTATTGGTGGAAGGGCTCACTTTGAGTATATATAACAAAGGAAAGAATTCTAAAGATTCAAGATCAAGTGTGCAGCTGTATGTCAGATTGGAGTCCTAGGTGGTGGAATTACCTGCAAATTCTAGGCTCAGTGGTGACTGTGCTGGATTTGGTGGCCTGAGCAAGGCTACACATATGACCCCCTACAAAAATCTCTCCTATCTTAATAGTCAACTCAGTCCCAGGCTTACTCCTCGAGACTTCAACTGTCAATGCACACAATGGCTGTCTGCTCTGGTGGTTCAGTGTGGAGAATCTGGAAGCCAGAGTGGATCAGGAGACTCAAACTTGGGTTACATTCATGACTTATGACAGACTGTTCAGCTGGAGTGTCTACTGTCAAAGACAGGTGTATAGGGAATATGGAGTCCTCTGGAGGTTGGTTAGTCCATCAGTCATTTGGATGTGAATCACCAAGTAAAACAAGTCATCTCAGATGGCTGAAGAAGTGAGTCTTCTCACATCTTGGGCGGAACAACCTATGCGGATGCTATCAGTGGCACACACAGCAGGAGTGGAAAATGTTCAAGTAGATTTTCTGAGTTGGCACATTCTGGATCCAGGAGAGTGGGAGCTACTGAAGAAAGTTTCTCCCTTATTGTGGCCAGGTATGGAAAGCTCATTATGGCTCAAAGCGTAAAAACTAGGAATATAAAGGAAGCCTAACTCTTCAGCCACAGGAGAAAGGAATGTTCCGGGGGTCTAGAAACATTGACACAGCCATGACCTCCCTGCGGGCTCATATATGTCTTCCCTCCCTGGCCTCTTGTAGATCTAGTTCTGCAAAAGATAGAAGATATTAAAAATCAAGTAATTACGGTGATACCGGATTGGCCCAGATGCCGTTGGTTTGGGCATGCTGTCTGAGACTCAAAAAGGGAGAGCCTTTCAGATTGCCACAGAGCAAGGGCTTACTGGTTCATGATCAAATCATATGCAGAAATCCAGCTCTGTTTTCTCTTACAGCCTGGCCATTGAATGAAAACGTCTAGCAAGGAAAGGTTACCCCAACAGAGTGGTTTCCTTGATTTTCCAGACCTGCAACTGATCTACCTCACTAGCTTATATGAAAATGTAGAGAATTCTTGAGTCTTGCTATACAAAAAGGGCTGCATTACCATGAATCACATTAATGGCTACAGTTTTAACCTTGTAGGAAATTTTAGAAAAAGTGCTAGCAGTCAGTTCCCTTAAGGAACAAGAGGCAGCTATTTGTTATGGGGTAACTTGCAGGGGTCATCACTGGCAGTGCACCCAAACATTTTGTGTTTCTTAAAGGGGGTGTAATACATTTGCCCTACCCCCAACCCCCAGGAGGGAGGGAGTTGATTCCCTCATGGAACCTGAATTTAGTTCTAAAAGCCTAAACAGCAACATTGAATGATTTTACTTTAAAGACTGTTTGTTTTTTGTTTTGTTTTTGGTAGCAAATATATTCCACTAGGTGGATTTCTGAGTTTCATGCTCTATTGTAGGGAGCCTTTTCTAAGATTCAATCAATCAATCAATCAATAAATAAAGAGACAGTCTCCATCCACACAGTGCTTTCCTTTCTTCCTAACGTGGTATCACAGTTCCACCTTAATCAAGTGGTATTTCTCCTTTCTTTCAGGAAGGATTCTTCAGTGAAGGGTAGTGAGGACCTTCACCGGTTGGATGTGTGCAGGGTACCTCTGTTACTTGAAAGTATCCAATTCCTTCAGGAAGTTGCATCCTTCATTTGATCTGTTTAGTGGACAAAAAGAAAAGGCTGCTTCTAAAGCATCTATTGCCATCGGTTTTTCTTACATTTCTAGAGGTTTACCTCCTCCCAGAGGATTGAGGGCCCATTCAACCGGGGTCCATGCCTCTTCGCAGGCAGAATTGTGCCTAATTTCTCCTTTGGAGATTTGCAGGGCAGCTATATACCTTGCATTCATTCATGAAGCATTATCTGGATGTCCAAGCTTCAGAGGGTGCTGTCTTTGGCTAGGGCAAGCCTTATAGTATCTCATCCAGTCAGAGGAATGACTTTGCTACATCTCACTTGCCTAGATTGGTCTGGCGGGACGAAACAAAGTGAAATTTAGTCTTACCTGTTAATGTCCTTTCCTTGAGTCATGTCAGACCAGTCTAGGACTCTGCCAGACTGATTTTGCCAGCTGCTCTCATCTTTCTTTGTTTTTTTTCTATCAGTGGGGCTTACCCTATACTTACTGAAGAGATTTCAGTATGTAATTTTATACCTTGCAATTTCATTTCTTTTGAGATTTTTTGTTTGTTGGTCTCTTGAAGTTTAAAGGATTACTGCTTTCTCTGTCACTGTGAAGCACCTGATTAAGGGGTTGTTAGGGAAAATTGTAATTTCCTAGCGTGTAGCAGGTGGACTCAGGACCAATGGTATAGTGTACTCCTGATAGCAGTTGGAGACAGATCAGATTTCAATCTGATGTCAGCCCTAGTACATATACCCCTGCAGGAAGTGCAGCTCTTCAGTATTTTCCGTCTCCATAGCAGTTAGGGACTTTATGCACGCTCGCACAGCATTAGAGTAATTTCACCAAAGAAAACCAAAATAATAAGAAGAAATCTTACTTCTACAGACGAGCCCTGCTCTCCTGCGGTGACACCCAATGGGTCCCTCCCCCAGTTGAGAATTCCCGAGGTGATTTCCGCAATCCCTCGGAGGTAAGCCTCTGTCCGGCGGCCGACCCTCGGCATGGACTTAGCCCCCAACATCGGGCGAGGCTGAGAGGCAGCGGGTGCAACCTCGAGTGCAGCGGTGAAGGTATTTTCCCTCTTCCCCCGCAGCCGGAGACCGCCCGGATCGAGATCGGGAAGCGCCGAGACAAGGTAAGGTAGAAATCTAATTAAAAGTCTCTGGTTTCTGAAGCTCGAGGAATCGCACAGGTCACCAGCCAGGACCAGTGCCACCGGGTTGATCTATCCGAGCAGGGCTAGACCCCGGTTAGATCAGAGGGTCCTTCCATGTGGAGACCCTCCGAGGTGGTCGCCATATTGTCCGCGTGGTCACCGTCACCATTTTGATCTGTTCACTGCCCCGATCCATGTGCACAGAGGCGAGCCGTGTGCACAAACACCTTGTGACACAACTTCACGCGCACAAGTACCGTGCGCACAGACGACGCGCATAGCTTCACGCTTACTGTGCCGGGCGCACATCTCCCTGAGCGCACAACAAACCTACGCACACAACTCCGACACACCGGAGTGCACAACTGTATTTTACGCATACAAGCCATGGCATCACCGGAAAAGAAGCTCAGGGCCTTTGCCCAGCATGCCACATTAGAGCTGCACAGCATGAGGAGGCCACGGCCCTGTGTATACAGTGCAAAAAGGCCCTAGGGGATCCATCTCATGGCCCTTCCCAGACGGTATGGGGTTCTAGCCTCTCGAACAGTACACCGGACCTAGCATTGCACAGCGGGACCCCCCCTCAAATGGGGTTCCCCAGGGACACGGTGCCCCTTAGTTTAGACCCAGCATCTATCTCCTGGGTGGAATTCTTCAAAGGTCTGCATACCTTCACCCACATGCAACCGGGGCCCCCTATAATATGGCCACAAGCTCCACCAGAGGACCTCAATGTCCCGGGACCCTCTATGCGCAGGGAAGTGATCCCACCATCCAGAAGCCCCACCTTCGGGGACACGGACAACTCGAATGGGGATTTAGAACCCCTGGAGGAAGGGGAACTCCCGGGGACAGAGCCCCACCGAACCATGAAACGCTTCTTCACCAAGGACGAGCTTCCAGACCTTGTCACACATAGCTTAAAAGAGCTTGCTATCCCAGGCACAAGTGCCTTAGTGGAACCTAAGATGAACCCCCTACTAGAGGGACTCCGTCAAACCTCCCATCATTTCCCACTATTACAAGCCATCCAGCAACTAATTGACCTGGAATGGGATGCCCCGGAAACTACGTTCAAAGGGGGGCGTGCACTGGCAGCCATGTACCCTCTGGACCCAGCTGCCAAAGATCTCCTGGCATGTCCGAAAGTGGATGCCATGGTCTGCGCGGTCTCGAAGCGCACTACTATCCCGGTGGAGGGAGGAGCAGCACTCAAGGATTCTCAAGACAGACGCCTGGAATCTATCCTCAAACAGTCCTTTGACGTCTCTGCTGTCTTTACAGATCGCGGCCTGCTGTGCCGTGGTGACAAGCGCCTGCTTATCACAGACCAGGAACAACACTCCTGGGGAGGCCCTGGAACCAGCAGTTTCATTCCTCGCGGATGCCGCTTCAGATCTGGTACGCACAGCAGCTAGGGGAGTCTCATCCGCCGTGGCAGCCAGAAGACAATTCTGGCTTTGAAACTGGTCGGCCGACGTATCCTCCAAAATGAGACTCACAAGGATGCCCCTTCAAGGGAACCCTCCTGTTCGGAAGCGAACTAGAGAAACTAGCCAACAAATGGGGCGAGTCCCCACTGCTGCGACTACCGGAGGACAGGAATAAGAGAAACCAGCGATCCTTCCCCCCGAACTTCCAGGGGCAGAGGATCACAGTGCTTCAACCCATATAGAAGCACATATCAAGCGGACTGCCCTGCAGGCTGAAGCCAGTCCTTTCAGAACAAGCACAACAAAAGGGGAGCCAGCTCGGGCCCAGGCCCCAGCCACACCCCACAATGAAAATCAGCGAACCCATCCAAAGGAAGAAGCCATAGGGGGCAGACTTGCCCTATTCTACCAAAGATGGGTCGAGATAACTTCGGACAAATGGGTCCTATCCATCATTCGAGAGGGATATTACCTGGATTTCCACCACCTCCCTCCGGACAAGTTTCTGGAATCCCCCTACCACAACCCTTCCAAGAGGATGGCAGTGGAAGCCTCACTGACCAGATTGCTAGCCTTAAAGGCTATAACACCGGTGCCTCCACAACAAATAAATACTGGACATTTATTCCATCTATTTTATCGTCCCCCAAGAAAGAAGGAACGTTCAGGCCTATCCTGGACTTCAAGGCGGTCAACCGTCACCTGAAGATTCCTCTCGCTTCCGCATGGAAACCCTACGCTCGGTAATAAGGGTGATACAACCGAGAGAGTTCCTTACATCCCTGGATGTGTCTGAAGCCTACCTACACATTCCGATCCATCAAGAGCATCAGCGTTTTCTACGCTTCTCGATCCTGGACCGTCACTACCAGTTCCGGGCACTACCATTCAGGTTAGCCACTGCACCCCGGACGTTCACCAAGATCATAGTGATGGTGGCAGCAACACTGAGGAAGGAAGGAATCCGCATACACCCTTATCTAGATGATTGGCTGATCAGGGCGAAATCCCCAGAGGAAAGCCACCAGGCAACCAACAGAATCAAAACTCTACTGGAGAGCCTCGGGTGGGTGGTCAACACAAACAGCTGTCTGCAGCCCTCCCAATCTCTAGAATACTTGGGAGTCCGATTCAACACCAAACAAGACACCGACAAGGAGATCAAAACTGATGACCCAGTTACGAACCCTGTTGAGCGAACTTCGCCCCACAACATGGGACTACCTACAAGTCTTTGGCCTCATGGCATCCACACTGGAAGTAGTGCCATGGGCAAGAGCTCACATGAGACCCCTACAACGCTCACTACTATCACGATGGAATCCACTGTTCCAGAACTACACTTTACGTCTTCAGCTCCTGGACAGAGTTCGGACCCAACTACAATGGTGGCTACAAGAAGGCCATCTGAGCCAGGGAGTGAGACTATCCTCACCAACCTGGATCCTGCTCACCACGGATGCCAGCCTATGAGGATGGGGAGCACACTGCCAGGAGCTAACCGCCAAGGGCAATGGAACAAAGAAGAGTCGGGATGGAATACCAATTGCCTGGAAGCCTGGACAGTCAGACTAGCCTGCCTACAGATCGGTCACAGACTCAGAGACAAAGCGGTCAGAGTAATGTCGGACAATTCCACAACAGTGTTCTACATAAACAGTCAGGGAGGAACCAGAAGCCAACAGGTGTCTCTGGAAATAGACCCCCTAATGTCATGGGCAGAAGCTAATCTTCAAGAGATCTCGGCCATCCACATCGCCAGGAAAGACAATGTCACTGCGGATTACCTCAGCAGAGAAAGTCTAGACCCAGGAGAATGGAGGCTGTCGACCACAGCATTCCAATTGATAGTAAGCCGTTGGGGAACACCAACCATGGACCTCCTGGCAAACCGGTCCAACGCCCAAATGCCCAGTTTCTTCAGCCGCAGGCGGGAACCCCAGTCTCAGGGAATCGATACCTTGGTAGAGACCTGGCCACAGGAGACTGTTATACGCCTTCCTGCCGTGGCCCCTTTTGGGTGCAATCATCCACAAGATAGAACACCACAGGGGACCAGTACTTCTAGTGGCCCCGGACTGGCCAAGAAGACCGTGGTACGCAGACATGCGAAGACTGCTGACAGGGAGTTCCCTCCCGCTACCTCCACACAGAGACCTGCTCCAACAGGGACTGATCCTCCATGAGAATCCAGCTAGATTCTCTCTTACGGTCTGGCCATTGAGAGGACTCACCTGAGAAAGAGTGGATAATCGGGGGCAGTAATTGACACCCTACTCCGAGCACGCAAGTTCTCCACACCCCTAACATACATAAGGATTTGGAGAGTATTTGAAGCCTGGTGCGAGGACCGCGACATCATACCACGCTCAGTCAAAATTCCTGCGATTTTGGAATTCCTGTAAAACTGACTACAGACGGGATTGTCACTCAACTCCATCAAGGTACAGGTGGCCGCATTGTCATGCTACGGAACCAAGAGCGAGAGCGGCAGCATAGCCTCTCACCTGGATATCTCCCGCTTTCTGAAAGGAGTCAAGCAGGCCGGTGCCTCTTTGGAATCTCAACTTGGTCCTAGATTTCTTAGCAGGAACCTCCTTCAGACCTCTCCGCGGCCTGTCTCTCAGACTATTAACATTAAAGTCAGCTTTTCTGCTGGCAGTCTGTTCGGCCCGTCGTATATCCGAGCTACAAGCACTGTCCTGCAGGAGCCGTTCCTCAGACTCACCCTGGGAACCATCCAGTTATGCACAGTTCCGTCGTTCCTCCCCAAAGTGGTGTCTCACTTCCATCTCAACCAAACCATCTCGTACCATCGCCAGATGAGCATAAGAATTCAGAAGAGGCTCGCAGTCTATGCCATCTCAACGTCTGCAGACTCCTAGTTCAGTACCTGGAAAGGTTGGAATCAGTACGAAAGACGGACCATCTATTCGTCCTTCACAGCAGGAAGAAGCAAGGGGAAGCGGCCTCGCGAGCAACCATAGCCCGCTGGATCAAAGAAGTCATCAAGGCAGCCTACGTAGAAGCAGGCAAGCCACCGCCTTTACAAGTCAAGGCCCATTCCACTAGAGCCCAGGCATTGTCCTGGTGGAAACCGAGATACTGTCACCCGCCGAGATCTGTTGGGCAACGACATAGTCCCCCATCCAACCTTCTCCAGGTTTTACCGCCTGGATGTTCAGGCTCGAGAGGACACAGCATTTGCAAGGGCAGTACTAAGTGGGTCACGGGCAGCCTCCCACCCGGCTCGGGAGTAGCTTTTTTTACATCCCATTGGTCCTGAGTCCATCTGCTACACGCTAGGAAATGGAGAAATTACTTACCTAATAATTTCGTTTTCCTTAGTGTAGATAGATGGACTCAGCATCCCACCCACGGCTGCCGTTATTCATGGAATCCTTGAGTGACATCACAGACAGTGAATGATTCACGGGTCAGCCATGCCTTTCTCCAACTAGAACACCCATCCTACCGGGTGTCGATGCTTCTCGGTTGAGGGCACTGGCGGTCTCCAGCTATAACCAATTCAAACAGTTCAAATTAATTAAGTTAACCAAGTTATAAAGTTAATCAAGTTATCCAAGTTATAAAGTTAATCAAGTTATTCAAATTAATCAGTCATACATATATCCACAATTGCTTTTTGAGGAGAATACTGAAGAGCTGCACTTCCTGCAGGGGTATATGTACTAGGGCTGACGTCAAATTGAAATCTGATCCGTCTCCAACTGCTATCAGGAGAACACTATACCCATTGGTCCTGAGTCCATCTGTCTACACTAAGGAAAATGAAATTATCTGGTAAGTAATTTCTCCATTAAAAGCTTGTTACAGAAATACTAGGAGGCTTAGGTAAGCACGGGGTCCTATATAGTGTGACATCAGCAAACCAGTTGTTCTCTGCCTCAATCTGCTGGTAGTAGAATATGATCTGACAGGACTCGAGAAAAGAAAATTAGGTAAGACAAAATTTAACCTTGTGGAAAATAGGAAATTTTATGATTTCATTTTTCAGTAGTATTTTCATATACAACCCACTCACCTCAGTTGTACACTCAATTGTCCATAGAGGTTCCCTTGCTTTAGACCATAATGGAACTTGTTAATTTGGAGCAAATGTTAGGAATTGTTAGAAAAGTTCTAAACTTCAGCAAGGTAGGGTCCTTGGGGCAACATTTAGCAGGTTATGAGACTCATCAAGATGAACAAAAAAAAAATAGCTTAGGAGAGTAACAATTAGGTATGTAACTTTCAAGAGATTCTAATTGCCAAATTAAAGGCAATAACATCTACCAGAGTTGAGCAATTATCTTAGATGGAGGCTATTAAATATATAAAATAAATCTGTAGGAAGCATTTTTTCACTCAGCATACAATCAAACTATGGAATCTGTTGCCAGAGGACATGGTCAAGGCAGCTAACATAGTGGGGTGAAAAGTGGTTGGAAAAGTCCATAAGCTGTTTTTAGCCAGGTAAACTTGAGAAACCATCGCTCAGCTCTGGGCATGAAATAGATTAACTATTTGGGATCTGGTGAATACTTGTGACCCAGACTGGCCACAGTCCGAGACAGGATGCTGGGCTTGATGGACCTTGGTCTAACCCAGCATGGCACTTAAGTTCTTATTAAGCTTATACAACTTGTTTTTATATCAGTACATTATATATGAACCTTATTGAGGTTCCTCCTTTCACACCGAGACTGCAGCTACTTGAAACAGATTACTCATCCCCAACCTTATGGTATCTACATTTATATAGATAAAGATAGATATTTGGTTATCTGACTACACACAACCATGCAATACTGAAAACAGTTAATGCTCACCATCTTGTCTTAATTTTATCCTTGTCTTAGATACAAAACCAGATTGCTGGAGCCATCTTTCCTTTTGTGTTTTATCCTATTAAACCTCCTAAGTCCATCGCCATGGATTCAGGTTTGTTGATTTAAGTTTCATGTGCTTCATTATTATTATATATTCAGAACACCTTACTTTCAGGAATTTGTAAAATATAAATTTTAATTGTACCCCACCTTGATGTTACAGGGAAAGACCTTTAAAGATCTAAATAAAAATAACAGCACTCTCATGGCTGTCTACCATTATAGCTAGAAAACAATTGACTCAATTTTAAAAGAAAGCTAAGTGTTTGAGCTAGATGTCTAAATTTTATGCACCTGAACTTGAGAATTTTCAGCTGAACTTAAGGGGCCCAAGTTTTTGGTCAAACTTTTCCTAACTTTAGGTTCCTGAAACAGATACTTCTTAATTATGGCTTGCTATTTATTTTCCTACATTTAGGTGCCCAATACTGAAAATCAGTGCTAGGCACCTCACTTAATTCCCCTGACCTAACCCCATTCCTAGTGTGTACCAATTTTTTGTGCACCTAAATATAGGTGCTCAACAGGGAAAATATTTATTTAGGCATGTCTAGGCACCTAACTCCTTAAAATGGGCACCTAGATCTTGTGAATATCACCACTTAAATTCTGCAATGGAAAGTAAGCATTAAGCTGTGACACAGTACTAAGTTATCATACATTCAAAGTTAATGTCCTCTTTGTAGGCATAAAATTAACCTATGTGCAGCATGTTTTATAGAACCCTGCCTGTCTAGACAATTTGTGGTGGATTTTCAAAAGGTTTAACTGGCTGATTTTGAGTTAGCCAGTTGAACCTTGGGTGATTAAAAATTGGCCTCTGACCAATCAACTTTAACTGACTAAGGGGCCTGTTTATGAAAATGAACATAGTTATGCATTGCTAGTAAATAGGAAGCTATTTATTAAAACTGAGGCTAAGGTAGTAAGGGGCACTAATGTTAGCACAGGTTTTTACTTCTGTTTTAGCGTGCATTTTTCTGGCCTAAGTTAACTCTGGTATGTAACAGGGGTTTAAACTCCTACAAAACATGCTAAAACAGAAGTAAAAACCAGCACTAAGATTAGTGCGGATACATTCAAATCCCATGTAAAAATAGGCATTAGCTATTCCTCAACAATGCAGAGAGGTGCATTAAAGGGCTGACAGCTTAAATCACATTTTCTGAATGCTGGAAATTTAACTCCTGGGACAGAGCAGGAGTAAAATTTAACTCACATTTCTGGTTGCCATATTATACTATTGCTATGCCCAGTTGTGGTAGTGTCTAGCTGCTTCTGCCATACTGGGCTGAAAAATAGAATAGCTTTGGCTGACAGAAATGTGAATTTATTCTGCCTCGGACCCAGGAATTTAGTTTCTGGTGCATCAAGTTTGGCATAGTGTTTAACTGTAGATGTCCACTCCAGGAAGCTTATACTTTGTTTAGTTAGCTATAAGTGCCTGCTCCAAAGAGCAAATTCTTGCATTCAAGGCCCTTTTGGCAGATAATGGCAAGTAAAATCAAAGTATAAGCTCTCTGGTAGTGGGCATCTACAGATAGCCTAACGAAGCATAAACTCTCTGGGTTGGCACATAAAGCTGACTCAGGATGCCACTATGGTGCATACTCTTCAGCTGAAGGTATCCACCCCAGAGAGCTTATGCTTTGAATTTACTTGCCATGCCTTGACAAAATGGCAGTGCATAAGAGATTAGTGTTATGCGTCCCAACTTGTGGACATATACTCTCATTTGTCTCATTCAAGGCCATTTTGACAAGGAATGACAAGTAAAATAAAAGAATATGCTGTTTGAGGAATGCACCTTCAGCTAAATAAACATAGACACATAGAATGGATGGCAGAAAAGGTCTAAATGGTCCATTCAGTCTGCCCAGCAAGCTTATGTTAGTTTCTGCTGCTCTGTGTAGGTTACCTCCATACTTATCAGTTTCCCAGACCATAAATGTCAGGGCTCTCGTTGGTTGCTGTTTGAATTCAATTCCCCGTTACGTCCATGCTTATCAGTTTCCCACACCATAAAGGTCAGGGCCTTCATTGGTTGCTGTTCAAATCCAATTCCCCTTTTCTCCCTGCCATTGAAGCAGAGAGTCATGATAGAATTGCATCAAGAGTATGAAAGCTTATTGGTTAAGTATAGTAACTGCCACACCAGCAAGATACTGCCATGCACTCTTTTCTTCATTTCCATCCTCTAGCCTTTAGGGATCCAGAGCATTTATCCCATGCCCCTTTGAATTCTTTCACTGTTTTCATCTTCACACCTCCTCCAGAAGGGCATTCCAGGCATCCACCACCCTCTCCATAAAGAAATATTTCCTGATGTTGGTTCTGAGTCATCCCCCCTAGAGCTTCATTTCATTGACCCTAGTTCTACTGATTTCTTTCTAATGTAAAAAGGTTTGTTGAATGTGCATCATTAAAACTTTTCAGGTATCTGAAGGTCTTATCATATCTCTGTCCCAACTTCTCTCTTCCAGGGTATACATATTCAGACACTTCAGCCTCTCATAGAGACAGTACACTATTTTGGTTGCTCTTCTCTAGACCATCTCCATCCTGACTTTGACTCTTTTGAGATATGGACTCCAGAGTTGAACACAGTACTCTAAGTGAGGCCTCACCAAGAACCTGTACAAGGGCATTATCACCTTTTTCTTACTGTTTTTTTTCCTCTCTCAATGCAGCCCAGCATTCTTCTGGTTTTAGCTATTGCCTTGTCACATTACTTCGCCATCTTCAGATTTCCAGACATTATTACCCCAAGATCCCTTTCTTAGTCCATGCACATCAATTTTTCACCCCCCATCACATACAACGCTTTTGGATTGCCACATCCCAGATGCATGACTATGCACTTCTTGGCATTGAATCCCAGCTGCAAATCTTCAACCACTCTTGGAGCTTTCTTAAATCCCTTTTCATTCTCTCTACTTCTTCAGGTGTGTCCACTCTATTGCAGATTTTAATATCATCCGCAAATAGACAAATTTTATATTCTATCCCTTCTGATATTGAACAGAGCCTGTCTGAAACCTGTGGCACTTCACTTAAGGTTTTTTCTTCAGAGTAGGTTCAATTTCCATTACACTCTGTCTCCTATCAATCAAACAGTTTGTAATCCATGCCACCAACTTGGCACTCACTCCCAAGCTTTTCATTTTATTCATAAGTCTCCTATGTGGGACTGTATCAAAAGCTTTGCTGATATCCAAGTAGTTCGCATCAAGCATTCTTCCTCGATCCAGTTCTCTAGTCACCCAATCAAAAAAAAACAATTTGTCTGACAGGACCTTCTCCTGGTGAATCCATGCTGCCTCTGGTCCAACAACTCACCAGATTTTAGATAGTTCACTATCCTTTCTTTTCAGCAGAATCTCCATTAATTTTCCCACTCTTGTGAAATGGGACCCCAATATTTAAAAAGGGTTCCAGGGGCGATCCGGGAAACTACAGACTGGTTAGCCTGACTTCAGTGCCAGGAAAAATAGTGGAAAGTGTTCTAAGCATCAAAATCTCAGAACATATAGAAAGACATGGTTTAATGGAACAAAGTCAGCATGGCTTTACCCAAGGCAAGTCTTGCCTCACAAATCTGCTTCACTTTTTTGAAGGGGTTAATAAACACGTGGATGAAGGTGAACCAGTAGATGTAGTGTACTTGGATTTTCAGAAGGCATTTGACAAAGTTCCTCATGAGAGACTTCTAGGTATAGTCATGGTATAGGTGGCAATGTCCTTTCATGGATTTTCTCAGTGGAAGGGAGTGGACAGTAGAGTGCCTCAGGGATCTGTATTGGGACCCTTACTTTTCAATATATTTATAAATGATCTGGAAAGAAATACGACAAGTGAGGTAATCAAATTTGCAGATGATACAAAATTGTTCAGAGTAGTTAAATCACAAGCAGATTGTGATAAATTGAAGGAAGACCTTGTGAGACTGGAAAGTTGGGCATCGAAATGGTAGATGAAATTTAATGTGGATAAGTGCAAGGTGATGCATATAGGGAAAAATAACCCATGCTACAGTTACACAATGTTAGGTTCCATATTAGGAGCTACCACCCAAGAAAAAGAGATCTAGGCGTCATAGCAGATAACACATTGAAATCGTCTGTTCAGTGTGCTGCGGCAGTCAAAAAAGCAAACAATGTTGGGAATTATTAGGAAGGGAATGGTGACTAAAACAGAAAATGTCATAATGCCTCTATATCGCTCCATTGTGAGATCCCACCTTGAATACTGTGTACAATTCTGGTCGCCGCATCTCAAAAAAGATATAATTGCGATGAAGGTACAGAGAAGGGCGACCAAAATAAGGGGAATGGAACAGCTCCCCTATGAGGAAAGACTAAAGAGGTTAGGACTGTTCAGCTTGGAGAAGAGACGGCTGAGGGGGGGATATGATAGAGGTGTTTAAAATCATGAGAGGTCTAGAACGGGTAGATGTGAATTGGTTATTTAGTCTTTCAGATAATAGAAAGACTAGGGGGCACTCCATGAAGTTAGCATATGGCACATTTAAAACTAATCTGAGAAAATTCTTCTTCACTCAACGCACAATTAAACTCTGGAATTTGTTGCCAGAGGACATGGTTAGTTCAGTTAGTATAGCTGTGTTTAAAAAAGGATTGGATAAGTTCTTGGAGGAGAAGTCCATTACCTGTTATTAATTAAGTTGACTTAGAAAATAGGCACTGCTATTGCTAGCAATGGTAACATGAAATAGACTTAGTTTTTGGGTACTTGCCAGGTTCTTATGGCCTGGATTGGCCACTGTTGAAAACAGGATGCTGGGCTTGATGGACCCTTGGTCTGACCCAGTATGGCATGTTCTTATGATCTGTTTGAAAAGGTGAGTCTTTAATTGTTTCTTAAATGTTTTTTTTACAGGCCCATCTGTTTAGGTCAATTGGCAGTTTGTTCCAAAGAATATCTCCTCCTACTTAAGTCACTCTCTTGAAATTACAAGATATATAACTTTATAACTGGGAATTTCAAGTAGGCATTGACCTTCAGATTTTAAAGTTCTTACTGGGCAGTATATTTTCAGTAACTGGTTGTTACATAAATGGGGTTCATCATTTAACTTCTAGAACTTCAGAGTACATATCACTCTAAAGGCTTTCACAGATTGTGTGTTTGGCATAATTGTTCTGATCCAAACAGACACTCAAGTAATGGTATATTATATGAACAAGCAGGGAGGAAGAGGTTCACGCCTGTGTTAGGAAACTTTCAAAATGTGGAGCAGGACAATCTCTCATGGGATGACCCTAATGACCATATATCTGGCGAGGTAAGACAACATCTGGCTAAGTTGGATCTTAGACTTCCACAAATTATCCTTAGACTAGAAGGTGGCAAACAGAATTTGTCTTGAGTGGGGAACACCTGATTTAGCTTCGTTTGCACACCCTCTAAACAGGAAGGTCCACAGCTTCTGTTTCAGGAGAAGATCAGAAGATAGACTAGCATGAAATGCCTTCTTTCTTCATTTGGGGATAGACCTCCTATATACATGTCCTCCAGTACCTCTGGTGGATAAGACCTTACAATTCAAAAGGTACCAAGGAATTATGATTTGAGATGGATGTTGTTGCTACTCCTTCTAGAGTTATCAACTAGATCAATCCAGTTGGGGAATTTCCTGACTCTGATCATGCAGAAACCGGGGAAGCTGCTTCATCCCAGCTTGGATATTGAATGCAAAATAGTATCTCTTGGATTTTTCAATGAGGTGTTTCAGGGCTTATTTCTAGGAAAGAATCCACCAGACACCTCCACCACAATGGTTTTGGAACATGTCACAACCAATAAAAATACAAATCATAATTATTTTACAGATTTTTATTTTTTTATGTTTGGTGATCTGCTCCATAATGGCTAGAATGTAAATATATAATTTGCCAGATCTGAAAAGGGACAGAGTTGGGAGAAGGAAAGTCAGAGTGAAGCTTTCATTTTAAAAACCCTGCATGCACTTTTTGGAGCTACATATGCATCTGCTTGAAAGCAGATGGACATACATGTAGGCAGGTACCTGCCGTCTTACCGCCTGCCAGATTTTCATAAGGGAAACCCCTAGCAAGTTTGCCCAAGAATATGTTCTGACAGACCTGCAAGTAATTTAAAAATTGCCCCCTCTTGCCCCCTCTATTTTTCAGTGATGATATGTGTGCTTTGACATGAATAATAACTTAATAAAAAGAAATTTAAATGAGGTTGAATGGCATCCTTGTCAGACTCTAAGGTTATGATTAGATCAGTAACTACAGTACTAATGCAAGCACATTTGCAATCTCTTACTAGAGAAAAATACCTGGGATCTAGTTTTAATGTTTTTATATTCTTTATATCTTTACAGCACCAAAACCATTTACTGATGTCAGTATTGTTATGAGATCTGCAGGGCATTCTGAAATATCACGAATTAAGTAAGTGCAGTGTACCATAAGAGCTTTTCTCTCATTGTTCCTCCTCCTTGGCTTCTTTCAGTCCCTCCCTCAGACTAAACAGGGGAGGGAAAATGTCTTTGACTCTGTACCCATCAGTATGACTTTATGTTCAATTTTTACATGTTGAAAAATGTTGCTTGTTTAAATTAGTAGTGGCAGTCACTTTCCAAATAGGTTGATGTACTTTACTTTTTAATTGAGATGGTATTTTCCACTAAATTGAGTAAATAATTGTTTTAATTTCTGATACCATTGATGGTAAATTGCTTAGTTTGCCCTCTTTCAGTCTTGTAGGCTCAGACTGTGATACATGTAGAATTGGTTACAGAGGTAGATAATTAAATGACATAGCCAGGATGTTTTACCTGTCTTCATGATAGTCATGTGGGCACAATGCTTCATTTGCAGTTTTTTATAAATTGTTTAGTGAAAAGTGGCTTATGTCATTTGTTTTAAACAGATACTTCAAGGTTTTGATTCAAGAAATGGATCTCAGGTTAGATCTTGGATTTCTCTATGCACTTGCTGAACTTTTCACACAATCTGGTGATGTTTCCAAAGATCAGGAGGTAAGCCTCAATAGGCAAGAAAATCATGCAGAGGAGAGAAATTCAGTTGTTAAATGAAGAAGTCAAAAGTGTATTTGCTTTACTGTCAAGTGTTAAATTGATAAACTGTAATTGTAATGAGCATTTGATTACTGTCAGGCAATTATGCATTCATTGGAGCTTTTGTCTAGTGCCTTTTATCCCTGTGATTACATGATGCTCTTGTAATCATTTAAATGTTTTGTTGCTGTTCTAGTTTAATATTTTTGACACATTATTTCAACAAAACTATGTAAGAAGAGTTTCTAATCTGTAGTAGTTTAAATATGGATATATCATTAAGTGGCAGCAAGCAGGTTTTCAGTTGTAAATATACCTCTTTAGCTGTATTGCATAAATTCATATTATAAAGCTCAGATATTTAAGGAAGCAGCACACAAAATAGTTGATGTATGGTTAATAGTCATTTTAATCTGTGGCAAGCAAGTATAAGATACATTCATTGGAATCTCATCATCGTGTGTACTCCCATACCCCAACAAATATAGTGTGCTACATTTGTTAAAGTTTTTGTGTTTTTGGTTTTAATATACTTGTCACACACTATAGTTTAACTGTAATTTGATTTTTAAACCTATTAATTGTTCAGTATACTGTCATAGGTTGAACTTTTCAAAAAGGATATAGAATCTCTCCAGGTGGAACTGAGCACAGTATCATCAACAGATACATCACAAATCAGCCTGTATGAATACTTTCATATCTCTCCAATTAAGGTGAGCAAAGGGAAAAGGAAACTGTACATACTATTTACTTTAAAAACTTTTTTGGTTTATTGCAATTGAAGTAAATGCATTTAGGAATACTGTATCACTTTAAAATGTACCTTTCTAAGTCATTACTTTTCCAGTTCCTTAAACTGCAGCCCTACAGATGCCATCCATCTAGGATTGTCCTAGACTCTCCAGGAACCTAAGGGTCAATCTCCAGGGTACTGCTTTGAGGAATCTTGGAGAAAACTCATAGGGAATTCTATATAGAAAAATACTGAATAGTGGTTCTGATTCATAATCCAGCCAGTGTTTCAAATGTCGATGTTTAAAAAGAAGAAAGGCGACATGAGCAGACCCTTGATTACAGGAGACAAATTTTGGATGTATCACTCTTTTTTTTTTTTTTTTTTGTGACTCCATACTTTTTCCTTTTAGATTTTTTGGCAATAATAACTGAATTAACACACACATGCCACTAACAATTAGTAGGGTAAACATCATCACCCTTTGAAAATGTAGAATTGTGATTTTTCCATATTATGTTTTGGGAAACATGCTTTAATTTTGCAAGTAGTGGACAGATCTGAGACACATGCACTTTCTCTGGGGTTTATTTTCTACTGGAAGCAAACTGCAGATAAAATGTTTTATCCAGAATTCATGTTGCTGTAAGCTCAGTTCTTAATGGCATTATGTCATCTGGTGACGTGTCCAGGAATTTGTCTAGTAGTTAGTAATCTTTGTACAAGAAATGCAGTGGTGTGAAAATGATGCCACAAATTGCCTCTAATGCTGGATCCAATTGTCGGAAGTTATATCATACACACTACATGAGCCAATCAGGTAAAAGAATGTGTGATTTGAGGAAATACTGCTAGCAAACATTGTCAATCAGTTTGGCAGATATGGAATTAAAATGAAGATATTCTACTTTGACATTTTTTCCTGGTGAGATACTAATGGTTAAAGTGCTAGAAAGCATCCTCACCACAAAACTCAGATATGCACCATGGTTCCCCCCCCCCCCCCCCCCCTCCACTCACCCAACTCCTTCCCCTGCTTACAACAGCTGCACCTTACCCAGTATCACAATATAACACTGGACTTCATCAGTTCAAGTTAGAGATATTTATTGATTTTACATGGATATACATGGCTGCAGCAAAGAGATACATCATATTTAAATATCCATTGTATCATTGTTCTCAACATTAATCAACCTCTAACATTAAAACCTCTAAGCAAAACCACTGAACCTGTACTATGTACTAGGGTAACCATTGTAACCTAGGGGTGACCTCTCCCTTGCCTGGACACAATTAAACCAAAGTTTTCATCCATCTTACTAACTTTTGCAATTAACTTGATTACTCTTGGGGTTGGCCATGAAGCGTCCTTGTCTTGCCAGATTCAACACTTCATAGTAAAGGATCAAGCCGTCAAAGCTTGGCCTTTAAGACTGGCCAGCAATTGGAGCTGGATTACAGTGCATGCTCACTTAACATGTTGGCTCTGAGTCCATACAAGAGCTGGGGCTCATGAAGTCATCTTCCTTCTGTTGGGCATACATGGTCCTGTTCTGTCCATAGAAACCCTTACAAGGGCCACATCATCCTCAACAATTTACTAATACACAGTGCACCAAAAGACTGCAGGAAAATCTTCTTCCCTGTACGTACCCAGATCAGTCCAGACTCCTGGGTTTTGCCTCCCCACCAGCAGATGGAGACAGGGAAAGTTGTGACAGGCTCTGCCATATATACCCGGGTGCCACCCACAGTCTGCAAGTATTACTCTGTCTCCAGCAGATGGTAGGGTGGCCAAACTCACAGTCTGAATAGTTTACTTAGTAGATAGGTTTTTTCCTGTTTTTGGTTGTTTAAAAGTTATAAAGCTTTTAATTTAAAAAAAAAAAAAGTAGTAGTGTTGACAGGTTAGTCAGGATTTTCTTGTAATTCAGAGGGTCACCTGTGTGAGAGATTCAGCCTCCCAGGGGGTCGGCAAGTCCTGAGGGAATATCCCCCCTGGTGTGAGGTGGCTGCGGCAGGGGCTGAGAGCCTTCCTTTGCCTAGTGCAGCAGACACTGGGGTGATACAGGGGAGCCCGGATCACTCACCCCAGCACCACCAGCCAAGGATCAACTCGTCAGACCGGCAAGTTTAAAAAAAAAAAAAAAAAGTTTTACTTAATTTCCTCTCCTTTCTGTCTTTGCTGCGGCTGTGGGGGCACTGCGTTTAGTCTCTATTTTTTTTTTTTTTTTACTTTACGTCGGGGCTTTCCCTTTGATGTCTTGATGCCGCGTGGAGCGGCTCCGGTCGGACGCGCCTGTCTCGAGGACTCTGTTCCGCCTGCCTCCCCAGCGGTGAGGGACCCTCAGCGGAGGCCGGGGGGGTCATGGTTCGCAGTTGGTCGGTAGCGCTGGCAGTAGGGGAGCTCCCAATTCCTCCTCCCTGTTCTCTCCCGCCGAGCGCAGGAAACGGCGCCATTTTGAGAGCCTTTGCGGCCGCGACTCAGGTGGCGGAGGGGGAGGGGAATCTCCCACCATGGCTTTCTCCACAGCAGCCGGATCAGAGGCCACGATCTAGCATGCCAACAGAGCCCATGGGGCAGGGAGATGCCCCTGATACCGATTCAGTTGATTCTGATTGTTCTTTTTCTTCCGAGTTTGGCTGGTCATGCATAAGGCTTTTAAAGCCTGGAAAGCCAGCAAGAAATGCGCCAGTCCGGTTTTGGAGCCGCTGGAGTCTCCTCTTCCTCCTCCTCCTGCGGTCCCGGCGCAGGGGCCCACGGAGGCCCCTAAGGGGAAGCGTCCCTTGTGAGCCAGGATGCCGCAAGTGGATATAGACACTTCTTCAGACACTGCAGATCCAGATGAGCAAGATTTTCCGCCCCATCCCCCGAAGGGGGTTGAGGGGGACGGGGACCAGCAGCAGAGTGTTGCACGTGGTTCTCAAAGCGTCAAAGGTGATGATCCGAAGGTTGTTCGTCTGTTCAGAAAGGAAGAGTTACTTCCTCTCATTCCTCCCATTTTGAAAGAATTGGGAATAGATGCTCCTCAGGAAGAGGCGCGCCTGGGATCCATGGATCTGGTGTTATTGGGCCTGAGGGGTACGGCTATTTCTTTTCCATTTCATTTTTCTGTCACGGATCTCCTGTTTCGCGAATGGGACACTCCAGATTTGGGGTTGAAGGTCACTAAGGCGATGGACAAACTTTATCCGCTACCTGAGGAGGCATTGGAGATGCTTCGGGTTCCTAAGGTGGACGCTGCAGTTTTGGCGGTGACGAAGAGAACCACGATCCCGGTCACAGGGGCGACGGCCTTGAAGGATCTCCAGGATCAAAAGTTGGAATTACTACTTAAGAAGATTTTTTAGGTCTCTGCACTTGGTGTCCGAGCCGCCATGTGTAGCAACTTTGGGTTGAGAGCTGGTCTTCGCTGGGTGCAACAACTACTTGTGAATGAAAATCTCTCGGAGGAGGAAGCTCAGCAGGCGGGCCGCCTGGAGTCAGTGGTGGCTTATAGTAATGACGCTATACATGATCTGCTGCGCACGTCGGCCAGGACTATGGTGTCCACGCTTTCGGCTCGTAGACTATTATGGTTGCGAAACTGGTCGGCGGATGCTTCCTCGAAGTCTCGTCTGGGCTCTTTACCGTTTAAGGGCAACCTGTTATTTGGAAAAGAGCTTGAGTATATGATACAGTTTTTGGGAGAGAATAAGTCTTATCGTTTGCCGGAGGACAGGCCACGGTCAAGGGGGACTTTTTCCTCCTGTGCCCGGTTCGGGGAGGTCGACATTCTCGGGCCTCAGTCCTTTCGTGGCAGACGTTTTGGCAGGCCAAGTCCCGCTCAGGCCACGTCAGTCGGTAAGTCCCTTCAATGATGGGCAGCTGGCCCAGTCCTCTGTGCCGAGGGTAGGAGGCAGATTGTCCCTGTTTTACGAGGAATGGGCTAAAATCACAACAGATCAGTGGGTACTCTCTGTGATAAGACACAGTTACGCTTTAGATTTTGTCCGCCAGCCTCGCCCTCAGTTTCTGACCTCTCCATGCGGGTACGCCACAAAGCGTCGAGCAGTAAAACAGACTTTGCAGCGCCTGGTCGACCTCGGAGCGGTAGTCCCAGTCCCTCCGGCGGATCAACGAAAAGGGCGTTACTCCATTTACTTCGTCGTGCCAAAGAAAGAAGGGTCCTTCAGGCCCATACTCGACTTAGTGCGTCAACAGGTGCCTGCGGATACCACGCTTCCGAATGGAGACGTTACGGTCAGTTCTGGCTTCAGTGAGGCCGGGAGAATTTCTAGCGTCTCTGGATCTGACGGAGGCATATCTACACATCGGGATCAGGTTGGATCATCAGCAGTTCCTGAGATTTTCCATTCTGGGTCGCCATACCAGTTTCAGGCCTTACCTTTTGGTCTTGCTACGGCACCCGGGACGTTCACCAAAATCATGGTGATGGTAGCGGCCCAGTTGCGCAGAGAGGGGTGGTTGGTTCACCCATACCTGGACGATTGGTTGATTCTGGCAAAGTCAGGGCTGCTCTGTCAGACCACTGTTCAGCGAGTGCTGCAAGTACTGAAGAATCTATGATGGGTGGTCAACTTCTCCAAGAGTCATCTAATACCTTCCCAGTCGTTGGAATTTTTGGGTGCGTTCGACACCCGTCAGGGGAGTTTTCTTAACGCCTGACTGCATTACCAAGTTGCAGGGTCAGGTACGAAGGTTACTGTACAAGCGTTCTCCGATAGTCTGGGACTCTTTCAAGTTCTGGGATCCATGACTTCTTCTCTAGAATTGGTCCCATGGGCCTTCACTCACATGCGCCCATTGCAATCAGCCTTACTTTCCCACTGGAATCCGGTTTCCGAACAGTTCCACCTACAATTGCCTCTGACGGAGGCCGCTCGCTCCAATCTGGATTGGTGGCTTCTGTCAGACAATTTGAGCCGGGGAGTTCCCTTGGTGTTACCGGATTGGATGGTGGTAACTACGGATGCCAGTCTGTCCGGCTGGGGAGCGGTTTGTCTCCGACAATCGGTGCAGGGCTGCTGGTCCCCGGCAGAATTTCGGTGGTCCATCAATTGTCTGGAAACCAGAGCGGTTCGACTGGCATTGTTGGCATTCTCCCCACTTGTCAGGGGGAAAGCAGAGTGCTGACAGACAATGCGACCACGGTCGCATACATCAATCGGCAAGGAAGTACGAGGAGTCAACCAGTAGTGCTGAAAGCTCGATGGTTAATCAAGTGGGCGGAACGGAATCTTCTCAGCATAGCAGCACCCACATTGCCGGAGTCGACAACGTTCACGTGGATTTTCTAAGTCTGCATAGTCTCGATCCCGGGGAATGGGAATTGGCAGAAAAGGCCTTTCAGATAATCTGCGACAGATGGGGCACACCGTGCCTGGATTTAATGGCCACGTTCAAGAATGCCAAGGCTCCACGTTTCTTTGCCTGTCGCAGAGAAACAGGAGCAGAGGGTGTGGATGCTCTGGTTCTGCCTTGGCCGACCACTGTCCTACTGTATGTGTTTCCCCCTTGGCCTCTAATAGGCAGGGTGCTCAGAAGGATAGAGGATCACCCGAGTGCCATGATTTTAGTGGCTCCTGAGTGGCTGCGTCGGCCGTGGTTTGCGGATCTAGTCAGCCTGGTGGTGGAAGGACCTCAGAGGTTGCCGTCTCTTCCGAACCTCCTTCATCAGGGACCCGTCTGTTTCGACCAGGTCGATCGCTTCTGTCTAGCGGCTTGGCTTTTGAGAGGCGGTGTCTGAAAGACAAAGGTTATTCGGACGCAGTGGTAACCACTTTGATACGTTCGCGGAAGACTTCAGTTTCTCTCTCCTATGTGCGGCTGTGGAAGATATTTGAGTCCTGGTGTGTAGACCAGGGGACAGTACCCACGCGGGATTCCATTCCTGACATCTTGGCTTTCCTACAAGCAGGTTTAGCTAAAGGTCTGTCCTGTAGTTCCTTAAAGGTTCAGGTAGCAGCTCTGGGATCTCTGCGTGGTCCCATTCAAGGGACAGCCCTAGTGGCGCATCCTGATGTCTCATTTATTACGGGGCGTGAAGCATTTGCAGCCGCCGGTGAGTTCACCATGTCCTTCCTGGAATCTTAATTTGGTCCTTAGGTCTTTGTGGTCTGCTCCCTTTGAGCCCTTGAGGAGAGCTATGTTAAAAGACCTCACATTGAAAGTGGTGTTTTTGGTGGCGATTTCCTCCACTCGGAGGGTGTCTGAGCTGCAAGCCCTATTGTGCAGGGAGCCGTTCTTGCGGATTTCAGACTCTGGGGTGTCCTTGCGAATGGTTCCTTCCTTTCTACTGAAAGTAGTTTCCGCTTTTCATTTCAATCAGTTTGTGGAGCTTCCGTCTTTTTTTCCCCCTGGATAGGTCTGATCCGTTTTCCAGGGATTTACGGAAGTTGGATGTAAATCCCTGGGCGTTGTTGTTACCTTGAAGTAACAAATAGCTTTCGGGTTTCTGACCACCTCTTTGTTCTGTGGAGTGGTCCGAAGAGAGGTAACATGGCATCCAAGACCACGATTGCCCGGTGGCTCAAGGAGGCGATACACTCCGCGTATTTGCTACATGGGTAAGCCCTTGTCTGTAGGGATTTGGGCACATTTGACGAGCGCAGGCAGCTTCCTGGGCGGAATGCCAACAGATTTCTCCACAGAAAATTTGCCGAGCGGCCACGTGGACGACATTGCATACTTTTGCAAAACATTATCGTCTAGACATGCAGGCGCCGGATGTGGACGGTTTCGGTGCAGGCGTGCTGCGTGTGGGCCTCTTCGGATCCTATCCCCGGTAAGTAAGCTCTGGTACATCCCAGGAGTCTGGACTGATCCGGGTACATACAGGGAAAAGAAAATTGGTTCTTACCTGATAATTTTCGTTCCTGTAGTACCACGGATCAGCCAAGAATCCCGCCCTCGGGGAAACTGCGACAGTTAATGCATGGACATAATGGAGAGTCCGCGCGTTATTGTTGATTTATGCTGGTCTGCAGATTGTTCTTGGTTCTCCCAATTTAGGGAGTTCGGGCTTGGGGTTAGTGATCTGGTTCTGTTTATGGTTCCTGTATATAGTTAGTTTGTTGAGTCATACTGCTTTGATACTGAGTAATACTGGTAGACTGTGGGTGGCACCCGGGTATATATGGCAGAGCCTGTCACAACGTTCTCTGTCTCCATCTGCTGGTGGGGAGGCAAAACCCAGGAGTCTGGACTGATCCGTGGTACTACAGGAACGAAAATTATCGGGTAAGAACCAATTTTCTTTTCTTGCATGTTCCTGCCACTGGAACTCTACAGACTCACTTGTGTGTCTCAGGCATGGCACTCGCTGCGAATATGCTCTGCATTCTCATCCACCACACCCAACCCAAAATGCTCTAGCTCCTCCAACTGGGTAGAGTGGGCGGGAAAACCGTGCAGGTCCAGCTCTGGCTAAATGGTTGCTGCTCAGTCCTGCCCCCAACCTCCCCACATTGGTCCATGTTGCCTAACCCTCCCCGCTTTCCTGTGCCCTGCTCAGGGCCATTTTATCTATAGGACAAATTGGACACTTGCCCAGGGCTTTGAAGCCTTAGAGAGACCCAGCTTGATCCCAAAAAAAAAAAAAAATTAAAGAGAATAAAATGGTAGGAAAAAAAAAAAAAAAAAGAAGAGAAGCTAAAAAAGATAGCCAACTAACATGCCATATTATCTTCTTTAGGTCTTAACAAGGATCAGCCGAGTCCATGGTTAGTAAATTGCACAAAAATATTTTATGGTACAGAGAGGGGAGGTTTGCCCAGTGTTTCTTAGAGGCTTGAAACAGTCCTGGCCCTGCTCTAGTTCCCCAGTCTGCCAGTAATGAAAACGGCCGCCGAGTTTACCGGCGTCGGTCTTCAAAACTTGGCGGTCTGCTGAGTTTTTTGTTTGTTTTTTTTTAAGTACAGAAAAGCAGTTTTTTCTGCTTTTCTGTACTTCTTTTCAATGCGCTCAGCTATTAACGCCTGCTCCGGGTATGCGTTAATATCTGAGAGATGTGCATCTGAGATGCACATTTCTCTTTTTGCATTCAGAGTGAATGAGTAATAGGCAGTAATAGGCTCATTCACATGCATTTGCATGTGATGAGCGCTATCTTATTTACTCCGCGTCGGGCACGCGTTAAATAGGCGCTAATCCCCCTATTGCATTAGGGGGTGGATTAGCGCCTATTTATCCCACGTCCGTCTACGGGCTATACAGTGCGCTCGGCTGAGCGCACGATATTGCATCGGCCCCCGAGAGTGTTGTGGCGTCACCATATTAAAGGCAGCTTGTCTTCTTTATGAAAATAAATTTGAGTGCTATTGTGCTCACCTTCATCAGAATCCCAAATAGACATCACAATAGCATGAATATAGTCAAAAATAACTGAAGTGAAAACTCTGGAAAAGAGATTTTGTAGAGGGGATGGCCATGATAAAAAAAAAAGTATAAATATAAAATACATTAGAACAAGAAGGAAGAGAGTTATATGGATGAGATCAAAAGAGGAAGTAATAGCATCAAGAAACTGGCAAATTGATATTTTAAAGAATCCATAAGAACATAAGATATACCATACTGGGTCACACCAAGGGTCCATCAAGCCCAGTATCCTGTTTCCATAAGTGGCCAATCAAAGTTACAAGTACCTGCAAGTACCCAAACATTAAATAAATCTCAAGCTACTGTTGCTTATTAATTAGTAGCAGTTTATGGATTTTTCCTCTAGGAACTTATTCAAACCTTTTTGAAACCCAGTTATACTAACTGCTGTAACCACATCCTCTACAATGAATTCCAGAGCTAACTATGCATTGAGGGGCGGATTTTAAAAGCCCTGCTCGCGTAAATCCGGGCGGATTTACGCGAGCAGGGCCTTGCGCGCCTATTTTCCATAGGCCTGCCGGCGCGCGGAGAGCCCCGGGACTCGCGTAAGTCTCGGGGTTTTTTGTCGGGGGCGTGTCGGGGGCGGGGCCGATCGGGGCGGGATGCGGCGTTTTGGGGGCGGGCCCGGGGGGCGTGGTTTTGGCCCGGGGCGGTCCGGGGGCGTGGCCGCACCCTCCGGAACCGCCCCCGGGTCGCATCTCGGCACGCTAGCGGCCCGCTGGTGCGCGGGGATTTACTTCTCCCTCCGGGAGGCATAAATCCCCAGACAAAGCTAGGGGGGGGGTTTAGATAGGGCCGGGGGGTGAGTTAGATAGAGGAAGGGAGGGGAAGGTGAGGGGAGGGCGAAAGCGAGTTCCCTCCGAGGCCGCTCCGATTTCGGAGCGGCCTTGGAGGGAACGGAGGCAGGCTGCGCGGCTCGGCGGGCGCCGTCTGCACAAAATCGGCAGCCTTGCGCGCGCCGATCCAGTGTACTTTTGTTTGCGACTGGTGCGCCAACAAAAGTACGCGAACGCGCATTTTTTGTAAATCTACCCCATAGTGAAAAAGAATTTTCTTCGATTTGTTTTTAATGAGCTACTTGCTAACTTATCCTCTTATTATCTAGAAGAATAAATAACCGATTTACATTAACTTGTTCAAGTCCTTTCATGATTTTGTAGATCTCTGTCATATCTCCCCTCAGTTGTCTCTTCTCCAAACTGAATAGCCCTAACTTCTTTAGCCTTTCCTCATAGGGTAGCCATTCCATGTCCCTTATTTTGGTTGCCCTCCTCTGCACTTTCTCCAGTGCAGCTATATCGTTTTTTAGATGCTGCAACCAAAATTGCACACAGTATTCAAGATGTGGTCTCACCATGGAGCGATACAGAGGTATTATGACATTCAGCATTTTATTTGCCACCCCATTCCTAATAATTCCTAACATTGTTTGTTTTTTTGATCGCCACAGCACATTGAGCCGATGATTTCAATGTATTATCCACTATGATGTCTAGATCTCTTTCCTGGGTGGTAACTCCTAAGATAGCACCTAACATTGTGTAACTACAGCAAGGGTTATTTTTCCCTATATGCATCACTTTGCACTTGTCCACGTTAAAATTCATCTTCCATTTGGAAGCCCAATCTTCCAGTCTCGCAAGGGTCCTCCTGTAATTTATCACAATCTGATTGAGATTTAACTACTCTGCATAATTTTGTCATCTGCAGATCTGATCACCTCACTCGTTGTACCCTTTTACAGATCATTTATAAATATATTAAAAAGCACCGGTCCCAGTACAGATCCCTGACGCACTCCACTGTTTACCCTTTTTCACTGTGAAAACTGACCATTTAATCCTACTTTGTTTCCTGTCTTAACTAGCTTGCAATCCACAAAAGGACATAACCTCCTATCCCATGACTTTTTAGTTTTCTTTGACACCTATCATGTGGGACTTTGTCGAACACCTTCTGAAAATCCAAATACCACATCTACCAGTTCACCTTTGTCCACGTTTATTGACCTCTTCAAAAAAAAATGTAAGAGATTTGAGGCAAGACTTCCTTTGGATAAATCCATTCTGGCGGTGTCCCATTAAATCATGTCTATCTAAATGTTTTGTCATTTTATTCTTTATAATTAATGCTGAAGTCACCCAAAAATTCTTCCAGTTCTGGACCAATAATTGTTTAAAAAGCAATGAAGGTCGGTAGACCGGTAGTGCTTATTATGATGGTCCTTCTTTTTAACTCAATTTATTAGGTTTTTGGACTATTAGTTTGTGTTACAACATTTTATTCTTTATAGCAGTTTCCACGATTTTTACCGGCACTGAAGTCACGCCCACCGGTCTATAGTTTCCCAGATCACCACTGGAGCCCTTTTTAAATATCGGGGTTATATTGGCCATCTTCCAATCTTCAGGTACATTGGATGATTTTAATGATAGGTTACAAATTAATTGAAATAGGTCTGAAATTTAATTTTTTAGTTCTTTCAGAACCCTGGGGTGTAAACCATCCGGCCCAGGTAATTTACTACTCTTCAGTTTGTCAGTCAGGCCTACCACATCTTCCAGGTTCACCATGATTTGGTTCAGTTCATCGGAAGCATTACCCTTGAAACTGCCTCCATAACTGGTATCTTCCCAACATCCTCTTCAGTAAACACCAAATCTAAGAAATCATTTAATCTTTCCGCATTGGCCTTATCTTCCCTAATTGCCCCTTTAACTCCTCAATCATCTAACAATCCAACCAGTTCTCTCACAGTCTTTCTGCTTAGGATATATTTTAAAAAGGCTTTATTATGAATTTTTGCCTCTACAGCTAACTTCTTTTCAAATTCTTTTTTAGCTTGTCTTATCAATGTCTTACATTTAACTTGCCAATGCTTATGCTTGATCCTATTTTCTTCTGATGGATCCTTCTTCCAATTTTTGAATGAAGATCTTTTGGCTAAAATAGCCTCTTTCGCCTCACTTTTTAGCTATACTGGCAATTATTTGACCTTCCTTCTACCTTTCTTAATGCATGGAATACATCTGGACTGTGCTTCTAGGATAGTATTTTTTTATTTTTTTTTTTTTACAATGCCCTAGTCTGTTGCATACTTTTTACCTTTGTAGCTGCACCTTTTCAGTTTTTTTAAACTATTTTTCTCATTTTATCAAAGTTTCCCCTTTGAAAGTTAATGCTAGTGCCATGGATTTTTACTTACTGACACCTTCCTGTCATTAATCCAAATTTTTTTTAATTCACACTTTATTAAATTTTCATTAACGTAATCAATACATCTTACTTTAGAAAAGAAAGGGTAGGTAACATCGAAAATACAATTTTCATTGATGTACAAAATAACAGTTATGAAAACATTCAAATACATCCTTTTCAGTGAGGTAAAATAAAGGATAAACCTGGGGCCCTATAAGGGAAATATACAGATAATTACTATTAAAGAAAAACTGGCTTAATGACATTCGGTGTACCTTTTAATGACTATCATGAAACCTGTTCTCTAGGGATGATGCAAATTCCCCTAGCATTCAAAAAGGATTTTATATGTTCTGGAGCATTAAATATGAAACTCTCATCATTCCCTCACCAAACATCTACATGGGTATTTCAAAATAAATACAAAACCTAAACTAGTTACTTGCATTCTTAATTTCAAAAACTCCCTCCTCTTTAATTGAGTAGTTCTTGCAAAATCAGGAAATATTTTAATTGTTTGTCCGAGAAACACAGTAGGAAAATTTTGAAAATACCTTTTCATTATGTCATTCATGTCTTTCTCAGACACGAATGACACTAACAATACACCATAATGCAATATCTCTATTTCCGAATTCTCCAAAAATTGTGTCAAATTTTCTAAGGAATTTATTTGATTAGCTCCATTATTCCTACCCCCACATAACCCTTTTAAAATCCGGCCCATAGCGTCGGAGCTCCCTCTCCAGATGCTAAAGCAGGGTTAGTTCCTCCCATTTCCACAGAAATGGAGGTGAAAGAAGTTATCCGTTGCTGTCCCACAGGTAAGGGGGGTTCTGGGGGGTAGGCCCTCATCTTGCGTTTTCTTTTTGAAGGCATTAAACAAAAGGTTTAACAAATTTTCTTGGAACGTCCTCTTGCACGACCGCTCACGCCGCCATCTTGGCCCTGGGAGCAGTCATTCATCCAAATGTGATCACTATTGCCAAGCGGCCCCACCACCGTTACTTCTCTCACCAAATCCTGCACTTCACTGAGAATTAGATCTAAAATTGCTCCAATCGGTTTGGTTCCTAAACCAATTGCTCCATAAAACTGTCATTTATTCCATCCATGAACTTTGTCTCTAACATCCTGATGTTTAACTTACCCAGTCAATATTGGGGTAATTGAAATCTCCCATTATTACTGCACTGCCAATTTGGTTAGCTTCCCTAATTTCTCTTAACATTTCACTGTCCGTCTCATCATTTTGGCCAGGTGTATGGTAGTATACTATCACTATACTCTTCCCAATACATAAGGGATTTCTACCCATAAAGATTTGATTGTGCATTTAGTCTCATGCAGGATCTTTATCCTGTTGGACTCTTTGCCATCCCGGACATAAAGCGTCACCCCACCACCAAGATGCTCCTCTCTGTCATTGCAATATAATTTGTACCCTGGTATAGCACTAACCCATTGGTTATCCTCTTTCCACCATGTCTCTGAGATGCTAATTAAGTCTGTCATCATTCACTGCTATACACTCTAATTCTCCCATCTTACTACTTTGACTTCTGGCATTAGCATACAAACATTTCAAAGTGTGTTTTTTTGTTTTTATTAACATTCTGCTTTTCAGTTGACAGGGATAAATTGGAATCTTTTAGCTCAGTTTTTAAATATAGGCACTTGGACTACTTTTCTTTTTATTGGAACCTCTCTGTTGGGATGCCCTAACTCTAATGCTTCAGTAGTATCCTTCAAAGATACCTCCCTCCGAGCCATGCGCTGCTGAGTGACTGTCAGCTTTCCCCTTTGATTTAGTTTAAAAGCTGCTCTGTCTCCTTTTTAAAGGTTAGCGCTAGCAGCCTGGTTCTACCTGGGTCCAGGAAGAGTCCATCCCTTTGGAAAATACTCCCTCTTCCCCAAAAGGTTCCCCAGTTCCTTAAAAAACTGAATCCTTCTTCCTTGCACCATCGTCTCATCCATGCATTGAGACCCGGAGCTCTGCCTGCCTCTGGGGACCTGCGCGTGGAACAGGAAGCCTTTCAGAGAATGCCACCCTGGAGGTTCTGGATTTCAGCTTTCTACCTAATCCAATATTACCCCTTTCCATTTTCCTTTTCTTGTGTATGCTATTTTTCCTGCGTGTGCTTATTTTACAACTTGCATGTATACAGCTTGCAAGGAAACGTCCCCAGTTGGTTGAAGGTCATAGGGGATAGAGCGAGGCCAGATCTGCTTTTGCCTCATTGCATATAGAAACTTATAGTTAGCATTTGTCTGAGAACAGACATGTTACAGATTACAGGTTCACAGCTGCAACTGTTCAAAACCAGGACTGGATCAATCTGACATTGATTATCAATGAGAAGTACTGCTAAAATAATCTTTGTTATGCACATTTCTGCATCATTGATTTAGATAAAGAGGGCAATTTTTTAAATGATTTACACTGGTAGAAAGCATTTTACTCTTGGAAATAGACTGAAAATTACCCACACTCAGTGCCACTAAAAGCTTGCGCATTGTTCCACAACATTCATCCCATTGGCTGTATTAAAAGAAGGTATTCCTGAGGTTTTATTTGTCAGGGAAGGAAAATTGTTTGCATAAATTGCATTTTCAAATCCTTGCATGTACCTTTCCAGCAAAATTCTACCTACACAAAAAAGCAGATACAAGTGTACATACATTGTACTCATGGCACGTGTCAAAGTATATGCAGACTCTTTTCAAAATTGCTGCAAATAGCATGGGTAAAATATATGTGCAGTATTAATGTGGGCAGTTTGAAAATTGCCCCCAAAGCAGTGGTTTCTTCTTGCTCTGCTATAAAGAAGACCTCAATATCATTGTGTTGCACCTTTCATTTGCAAAACTATACAACACTCAGATCTTTGCAGAAAAATCTCTCTGGCATCTCTAGTGCTGGAAATATTTTTATTTATTTTTATTTTTATATACCGACATTCGATCTGAGATATCACATCGGTTTACATTCAGGTACTGTAGGTATTTCTCTATCCCCAGAGGGCTTACAATCTAAGTTTTGTACCTGAGGCAATGGAGGGTAAAGTGACTTGCACAAGGTCACAAGGAGCGACAGCAGGACTCTAACCCTGGTCTCCTGGTTTGTAGCCCACTGCTCTAAGCACTAGGCTATTCCTCCTCCCTATATGGCATTCCTTAATTATATTGCCCAGCAAGTTGCTATATCAGCTCACTATTATTCCAGCACTGCTGCCAATTGATCACATTCTGTAGGCTGGCACAGTAAGTACATTTATTTTTCTGTGATGCCATACAAGTTGCTCACATTACAAAAACCATGTCTCTATTGACATAAAGGAACTCATAACAGCGTGATGTACCTTTCAGGTGAAGCATGTTTTGCTTAGAGGTATTATGTTATACTATCAAAGTTAAAAGTAGTTTTTCATTTTTAGAATATCATACTTTCTAAGCTTCTCTATAGATATGTAAATAAATGTACCCTTCAGTTAAAATTAAAATATTTAGGCAAAGCATTAAAGTGCAAATTATAGAGCTCTATATGGAAACAGAAACACAGAATGTGGCAGCAAGTAAAGATCACCAGGTGCATCTAATCTACCCTTTATTCTTTCCAATTGCAACACCACTAAGGTTACATGATTCAGACTTTGCCACCTAACTGAGAGGAAAGGAAGGCAATTTTCAAAACTGTGTGAGCAGATGAATAGTTTGTGGATACTTTTACCTGCAAATATACCACCAGTTTTTAAAGAGAAAGTGTGTGCACGCTTTCTCTTTGAAAATGAACCAAGAAGAAACAGGCAGAGATTTGCAACTGCTTTATGTGCAGATAGATTTTCCAAGCAAAACAATATGGATAGGGTTTTGAAAATCCAAAACTATGCATATAGCTTTCTCCCCAAATTTACCCCTGCCCTGGGAATGCCACTACTACAATGCAGGTAAAAGTGGGCACATTGTGGAACTACACACATACTTTTTCTCAAAAGCCCATGTACCTGAGTAAGTATTTTTTGAGAATTGTCCTTTTAAGAATCCATTCTGCTTATTCTGTGCTCTCTTAAATTTTGTTCTGGTTTTTTTTCCACTGGGAAGTTATTCAATGCATCCACCACCCAATTATAGGAATTAATATTTTCTTATTTTGATCTTGAGTGAGCCTCTTCTTCTGGATTTTCCTATCTGTTGAAAAATGCTTGTTTTTTGTGCACTATTTATACCTGTGAGGTATTTGAGTGTCTGCCATAACCTCCCCTTTTATTTTTAAATCATGTTTTAATTGTAGTTTTCAAATCCTTTATCCTACAGCTGCATTTAAGTTTTTCACTCAGCTCTGGTGGAGAAGATAGCAACAAACAAGAGAGACAAACAGAACTGATTCCTGTGCAGTCTGTAAACCTCCTCCTGAAAAGTATTGGTGCTACCCTTACAGATGTTCAAGATGTTGTCTTTAAGTATGTTGAAATGTTTCATTCATGTGGTAGAAATAGTATCAGCATTGCTACTATTTATAAATAGCATGTATGTATTTTGCTTTATACTGCAGTAGTGTATATGATATCTGTTTATCATTTGTAGGCTGGCTTATTTTGAGCTTGAAAATCAATTCTATACCACAAAACAACTGCAGTGGGAGGTGATTAGGCATTACTCTAAACAGGTTAGTATGGAAGTGTTCTTCATTTGATAGTATAAAAGAAATAAAGCTGTTCATGTGTGCAGATGTGTGTATATGTATAAATTGTGTGTGGGTGTATATATACTGTGTATATATAGATATATTTGTGCTTGTTTAGATAGATATTTTTATGAATAGTATGTAATCACATACATTTACTGGTTTTATTCCCCTGATAACACTATGATCATGTGTGCAACAAGTATACTAATTTATCTTCCATTTTTCTTATTTATGAGGAGTGCAATATCCAAAGCCTTTTCTGTGGATGAGCTTTAAGAAAATTACCCTTTATGCTTTAATAGCTCAATGATACACAGCAAATTAAATGATTATCAATCGATTCTATACCACTTCTCTTAGCAGCCCCTGTTTTGTTACACAATTGTTCTTTTATAATATATGACCACTAGTTTACTTTGTCTTTTAATCATAGGCAAAGTTGAATCAATTCTGTACCTTTCATCTGACCATAACTATTAATTTGATGGGTAACATTTATGTGTTTTCCTTTATTGTTTAGTCTTATCCAGTACTGTTTGTATACGTTTTGATTTTTTTAAATTATTTATTATGTTAAGCATGGTTTTATATGTGTTTATATGTTTGCATATTTGTTTCATTTGTGTCTATGTAGCCCCTGAAGCAGCTCGATAGAGCAAAACTCAGCCTGAGTCGGGCTTTTTATTACGGATTATATCAATAAATTCCTTGGTGTTTACCAATCTTCTTCGTTTGGTCGCTACCTGCAATATTGGATCGGTTTCCGGTTTATTTCTTTGTGCAATATCCAAAGCCTTTTCTGTGGATGAGCTTTAAGAAAATACTCACCCTGGATAACATTTGTACTTTTACCTACATACTGGGGAGACATTCCTGAGGACAGAGTTATGTAGATCAGGCAACGATGCCCATAGTTATGGATTTTCAAAATTGTGTGCTTTTTTGGTCTGCAAAAAGCAGACACAAATCTCTACTTGTACTTTTTCCCATGGCAATAACCAAAACATAACTATGCATGTAATATTTGTTTCAGTTACTGATAAACTCCACACTAATGCGGGCAGTTTAGCTATTGTGCCCATACTGTGTAGATATAGCATCAGTCGCTTTAATCTTCTTTCAGTCTGTGGCATCCCACAGATTTTCCCCATTGAAGTTACTGGAGCAGGAGAAATTGCATTAAATGTGTGACTTTACCTCAAATTGCCACATATAGGGTCTGAGATCTTCAGACCAAATGCCATATGCAGAATGGTGTTTTGCACTCATCCCATTTCCTACCTAAGGTAGTGCCTAATTCTACCTTTCACAGTCATCCTTCCAAAATATTTCTTATAACTTTATGCCTAGAAGAGAGAAGATGACCTTTATAAATTACACTGCAAAAAAAGTTCTCACTTTTGTTTGGAGCAGTCTAAGTACCTTAGAGCAGTGTTTCTCAAACTTTTCAAACTTAAGTCACACCTACTTTTACAGAAACCCTGTGTGGCACATCAGCCTTTATGGAGCAGGCAGTGTGGGCACAGAGAGAATAAATATGGCCAAAAGAAGAGCTAGGAAAGCATTGAAAAGCCAGATCAGTCTCTTTTCTAAATTTTAAAACAAAAGGAAAGAGGGAGCAGAGCCACATAAATGGAGGAAAAGGGAGAAATCGGTGTGATGCAAGAAGCTGGCTCACCTTGACTACCACATGTTTCTGCCAGTGCTCTTAATCTAATTCTGGTACCAGTAGAGTAAATCATATTTAGTATCCAGGGCATGCTTTCCTCATCTCTCTCAGCTTGAGGATAGGACATGCTGGAAGGACTCAGAGAAAGTGGTGCTGTGTGCAGCACAAAGCTGAATATAGGCATCCATGCCCTGCATGCTGCACATTAATTCTCCTAGAACAAGCAGGATGGTAGTCCTCGCAGATGGGTGACATCATCAGATGGAGCCTGGCATGGAAAACCTTTGTAAAAGTTTCTAGAAGCTTTGACTAGCAAAATGAGTATACCACTATCCGCGCGTCCACATGAGGCCCCCCCTTCAGTCTCTTTCTGTGGTGCAGTTGCCTCACGGGCTTTTGGAGCTCTGCTTCATCTATCTTTTTTGGCTATGAATTAGCAATTTTTCCCGTTCCTTCACTGGATCTCCCTTTAGTCAGCTTATCATCCCGGGTGCAGTAGGTAAAAATGTTCCTCCCTTCTTTGCGGTCAATTCCCGGTGTCCCAACTCCCAGTGGCCCCCGGTCATCAACCGTGTGCTGGCTATTTTTCATGGTATCATCCGGCTTCCGTCTGTGCCCGCGGACCATTTCCATCATGGATCCACATGAGGTCTGTATCTTCTGCCTGGGGGCATCACACGACATCCGAGGGTGTCAACTGTGCGATCAGATGACCCACAAGGGCCGTCGTGCTCGTCTCGACAAAATGGTTCTAAAGAATTTGCTCCATCCACACTCATGTCGGAGTCATCGACACCCGGGAGATAGGTGGAACCGCTCAATACGATTCTCCTCTCCACACTCCCGACGACGTTGTCTAAAGACCAAGAGGCCGGTGACTGGTCCCCTATGGTCTCACCGATCTCCAGGACATCAGGGTCCTCTGCCTCCTCGGCACTGGGGAAAGACCAGGCTGGGCACCGTAGGAGATCCCACAAGCATCGACACCAGTTGCCATCAGCGCACAACTCCAGTTCTGGTGCGGTGTCGGCGGCTGCCGTACTGCCACCGAAGCGACCCTGTGGTATGGAGGTCCCATTCTCCGATAAATCTGGGAGTCCCAGGTGTTCCCCACCGATATTGATGCCGAGCACCATGCCCCCTTGAAGACCTGAGGAGGCACCGGTGATACCTCGTCCTCCTCGCTCAGTCCTGTTCTTACCAGACTTTCAGGAGGAGTTGGATCACAGGGTGCAGAGTGCGGTGCACCAAGCTCTTCAGAGCATCGAGCCGCCCCCATATCAGTGCCGGAGGCTTTGCGGTCTATCCTGGTGCCCCTGCTCGAGCATCTGGATGTCCTTCTGAGTGCCCTCCCGACGCAGCCGGTGCCCGAGGGATCTTAGGTTCCCCAGTAGCCACCGATGCCCCCCTCGGGAGCAATTACCATCACTGGGTCCTCCGAGGAGGAAGACGCATCTGGTGCCTCAGTCCCTGAGCCTTTGCCCGGGGGGGACGATGCTTCAGAATCCTTTTCTGAGATCTCTGACGCCCCCCTGTCAGCCTTCCCCACTGGAGGAAAGGTGTCAGCCCCCTCCGAAGGACCTCTCCTTTGTGGGTTTTGTCAGGGCCATAGCCAAAGGTATTCCCTTCCAGCTTCTCATGGAGGAGGATGCGCGACATAAAATGTTGGAGGTCAGATTTTCAAAATCTGACCGATTACTTAAACTCTAATGTAGAAATTATAGATCATGCTGTGCTTTTTGTTTCTTTTTTTGATGAATCAGCTGTCTCTATGATTATGAAGAATTATTTTAAAAATATAAATGAGTTATACTGTGGAGGTCTTGTCCGAGTATACCCAGACCTAGCAAAGTCTATGCAGCAGCATAGAAAAGAATTTCTACAGATGAGATCTGAGTCGCTAACATTAGGGGGTAGCTTTAAATTACATTACCCCGTAAACATATTATCAAACTGGCCAGATCAGTTAAGGGTTTTCTTGACTGGCAGGAGACTACCTGATGATAATCAAGGGGTTGATAATAATTAAGGGTGTGATTAAGGGCAATATTACATGTAAAGGTTTCTACTAAATATACTCCTCTTAATGTTTCTTTTCTCTCCAGATTTCCTATGTAATAAGAGAATTTTTGAAATGATTATAAGGATTTTGTGGGTTATAAAGGGTTAGAATTTCCACTAATTTCATTTGTATATTGTTGAAAAGATGATAGATAAATTTAAAAAAAAAAAAATGTTGGAGGTCCCCCATTTGTCGACACTCCTAAGGAAATAGTGGCTGTTCCCATCCATGACATCTTCAAGAATCTTCTCCTTCGATGTGGGAACACCCGATAAATCTTTCTAGTGAATAGGAAGGCGGATGCCATTTAACTAGTACAGTAGATTTTGAGAGGTGTCATTTCCCCCATCAGTCTATAGTGATTGAGTCCGCTCTCAAAAAGGCCAAGCGCTCCCATACCCATGCCTCTGCTTCTCCGGGGCGGGAACATAGGAAAATGAATGCTTTGGGTAGGAAGGTTTTTCAGGGCTCTATGCTTATCGCCCGTATTGCTTCATACCAGTTGTACACGACCCAGTACAACCGATACTTGTGGAAGCAGTTCCAGGAACTCGCAGAATGCCTGCCACAGCAGCAACAGGAGTCGATCTCTGCTGTTGTATAGCAGGGTCTGGAAGCTGGAAAACACGAGGTGAGATCCACCTATAATGTTTCTGAGATAGTAGTCTGGGTGGCCACTGTGGGCATTGGTGCCCGTAGGATGGACTGGCTCCGTGCTTCCGACCTTAGACCAGAGGTGTGGGAGAAATTAGCTGACCTCCCATGCACGGGCGAAAACCTTTTTGGGGATAAGGTCAGAAATGCGGTAGCTCAGTTGAAGGATCACCATGAAACTACCCTTCAACAACTCTCCACTAGTGCTTCAGACCCTCCATCCTCTGTCAGGAAATCTTCTAGGCCAAGCTCCAGGAAATTCTTTCACCGGCAGCGGAAATATTAACCCCCTGCCACTCAGTCTCGCACACCCAGTGCTAGCTCCAGGGGCCATTCCTGTCAACAGCGAGTGCCTCGGCCCCAGCCAGCCCCCCAACAGGCCCCGGCCACTGGTTTTTGACTGGAGGCGAGGGAGCACGGGTCAGCAAAACCATACCCCTGATGCTAGATCCCCCAGTGGGAGGCAGAATTCTGTACTTCACCCACCACTGGGTGGCCATCACTTCGGACTACTGGGTTCTTACCATAGTTCACCAGGGGTATCGTGTCAATTTCAGAAGGATCCCAGAGAATTCTCCCCATGTCCATCATGGGGTTTGTCCACCCAGCAGGTCATACTTCGGACAGAGCTATCTGCTCTTCTCGCGACAGGAGTGGTAGAGTCCATTCCTCATCCTCAGCAGGGCTGAGGGTTCTATTCAAGGTATTTCCGCATACTAAAGAGGACTAGGGGCTTGTGCCCCATTCTTGATCTCAGGGTGATGAACAAATTTCTTGCAAGAGAAAAGTTCAAAATAGTTCTCTGTGTACTCCGATTTCCTTCCTCAAAAGAGGAGACTGGCTCTGCTCCCTCGATCTCAAGAACGCATACGCCCACATTACCATCTTCCCCAGACATAGGAAGTATCTTCGCTTTGTGGTGGGGAAAGCTCACTACCAGTACAGGGTGCTGCCTTTTGGTTTGGCCTCAGCCCCTCACATCTTCACCACATGCCTAGCAGTTGTGGCAGTGCACCTCAGGCGTCGTGCTGTGCATGTCTTCCTCTACAAGGACAACTAGCTGGTGAAAAGCAACTCCCATGCAGGGGTGCTGGACGCTTTGGTCCTGACGATGCTGGTGCTACAATCTTTGGGTTTTGTCATCAACTGCCCAAAATCTCACCTCTGCCCGGCTCCCTGGCTGGACACATTCAGGCAAAAGCTTTCATTGGCATCCTTCATTCGCAGCAGTTGGAATGTGAGTGCACACCTTCTGCTTCACTTGCTGGGCTTCATGGCGACCTCGGTCCATGTTATTCCAATAGCCCGTCTTTACATGCGCTGTGCACAATGGACATTGCAGTCGCAATGGCAGCAGGCGTCCCAGTTCCTCGAGTCGCAAGTCTCCATCATACAACCTCTGAGAAGATCTCTGTCCTGGTGGGAGGATCTCTCCAATTTAAAGCAAGGGATTCCCTTCCAGGCTACTCTGCCTCAGGTAGTGCTTACCACCGATGCCTCTCCTCAGGCTGGGGAGCCTATGTGGACAGCATCCACACGCAAGGTCACTGGACTGCTCAAGAAGCTCTCTGCCAGATGAATCACCTGAAGCTCTAAGATGTTTGTTACGCTCTCTGGGCATTCTGGGACCGGTTGTCCAACAAGATTATCCATCCGAAGCGGGACTATCAAGTGGCGATGTGGTATATCAACAAGCAGGTCATGCCTCCTCTGTCAGGAGGCAGTACAGATCTGGTCCTGGGCCCTGTCGCAGGGGATGTCTCTGCATGCGACATATCTACCTGGGACTCTGAAAGTGCTGGCGGACTGCCTAGGCTATTCTTTTCAACCACACGAGTGGCCCCTGGATCCGAAGGTGGCAGCCAGATTTTCCATGTGGGGAACCCCAGACAACTGCAAGGTGAGCAATTTTTGCTCCCTGTTCGCGTGGAAGGTCATATTCCTAGTGATGATTACTTTGCCTCATAGAGTTAGTGAGCTTCAGACCTTAGTTATGTATCCACCATACACAAAGTTCTTCCATGATCGTGTGGTCCTCCATACACACACCAAGTTCCTGCCTAAGGTGGTGACTGATTTTCACCTTCTTTCTGAGGCCTCATTCCCTCATTCAGGGGAATGGGCTCTTCATACACTGAATTGCAAGAGGGCTTTGGAACGCACAGCATGTTATAGGCAATCCTATCAACTCTATTTCTTTTGATAACAGGCTGGGGGTTGCGATGGGCAGACAGACTCTAACTGGCTAGCAGACTGCGAAGAGAATACGTTTTTCACTGAGAGCAGCAGCTGTGATCACGCGGAGGCCTGAGAGCTACAGAGCAGCGATTGTTGTCAGGAGTTGTTTGCTGTGCCCATTGATACCAGGGGATCCGGTGCAGATTGGAGGAGCATTCTGGAGCCAGTAGCCGTGCTTTCTTCTACGTGGCTACAACGGATCTCCCACTTGGTAGGCCTGATGGCGCTGGCATCGCAGCACATCAAATTTGTCGGGCCTACAGCTCGCACCAGATACATTTGGATGCAAGCGCATTTTGCACGGACTGTGCCTCGGGGTGAAGGAACCTCTGCAAAGTCTGCAGGTGGCCAGAGGGTCATATGCTCGGTGGTGCTGGTGGCTGAGGCCCTCGGGGGCCCTAACGATGCAGTGACAGACAGGCAGCAGAAATCTTCCACTCCCGCAGACCCTAGGGACTCCTCTTCCCCGATGGATTAGTCATCAGGAGAGTATTTTGAGGGTGGGGGGATCCAGATGAGGATGTTCCCATGGAGGGGGAGGAGTTCTCTCCGGATTTTGAGTTGCTGTGCCACAAGCCTGTTTGGCCAGGCTGGGAGCGGTGGAGAAGTGTCCTCTGGGAGGAAGCTGCAGTGCCTAACAAAGCGGTCCTGGTTGGTCTCAGGAGGGGGGGGTCCTTGCTTATTTCACCTGGGTCTTGCCTGGTCCTCAGAGGGAGTAAACCTTGAGGATGCCGAGGATCCGGGCGAGCCATTTGTAGCGGGTGGAGATCCGAGGGACGACCCAGGGGGGCGACCTGGCAGCAGGTGATCCAGTCGTTAACCCAGCAGCAGGTAAGGATGTGGCTGACCCAGACAAGTTGCTGGCGACCAAGGGAGATGATCCAAAGGTTATCCGATGGTTCTGTAAGGAGGAATTAAGACCTTTCATTCCCCATGACCCGGAAGAGCAGGGAATCAGCCACCCAGGAGGATTCAGATAATGAAGGTGTGGATCTGGTGCCGGATGGCCTGCAGGGACCACAAAATCTTTTCTATTGCCCAAGGAGATGAAAAAGCTGGTAAAATGGGAG